>NW_022196903.1:75003772-75042752 GCF_008632895.1 Mastomys coucha
GGCAACAGGGGTTTGTTTTTGTTGTTTTTGTTTGTTTCTTTGTTTTTTGGAGGGGAAATGGGGAATGGGGAAATTTACATGTAAATAAAGAAAATATCTAAAAGAAAAAAAAATAAAATAAAAATAAAAAAAAGAATATCTTGTATAAATATATACATATATAAAACATATACACACACACATATGTATATACATACACTATCAGGGTTTATTACTTCAGGTTTACCAGGGTGGTCTAGAAACATTCACTGTGAAACAGAAGACTAACAAGCTAATGTTGTTAAAAACATGGATAATCTGCTCTTCAATTTTCAAAGCCTTAGAATTAGTTGTAAATACCAGTCCCATTGTTAACAAGCTCACATCATCCATGTCTGCCTTACACCTCATGTGTTTTCTATGGTGAAATCTACTGTGGTTGACATTGCTGTGACACAAGGCTATGTAACCTGACTCTCAGCTATTTCTTCATTTCCTCTGTCTTCATTAGTTCACAAAAGCAAAGAAAAAGGTTTTGTAAGCCACAGTGCAGGGACCTGTGTTTCTAATCACATTTCTTCCTTTCTTGTCTTTTTCCATCGCCCATTAGCCACATTACCAACAGAGTCTCCTAACTCTCTGCTGCAGACTGGATAATTTTAGATAAGCCATGGCAGGTGCACGCTTCACCGTTCCTTCTACCCTCTCTTTCAAGCCTCCTTCTCTTCAGATCTCAGCAGACAGTGGATGAGTCCTAAGAGTCAAGCCCCCGTTCTTTGAGTTATTAAAAGCTGTGAGCTATGTCCTGAAAGCAGAAAGCAGTATCTTCAACTGTTCTTGCTATAGTTAACCTGCCCAATCAGCTTTCTTTTGTACCCCCAACCAGTTCAATCCAACAAATACACTTTACAAGCATAGATATATAAACCTACATCTTTAAAGTGTCTTCATTCAGAAACCTTCAGAAAAGACACCACAGCACTGAAATTCTAACACAGTGATGCACTGAGCTAAACAAAACACCAACAGAACAAAGAACTAACTGATTAAGCCCTAACTGAAGAACTAACACAGAAGTGTATTGAGCTAATGGCATGGAAAGTAACCATGAATTAGGTTCAGGAGTATACTGATAATCTTTTTAATATTGCTTTATTTTTCCACGTTTTTGTTGTTGTTTGTTTTTGTTTGGGAATGAGGTCTATCACCCAGGTTTTCCTCAAATTAGCTCTGCAGCTGAAGATGAATTTGAACTTCTGACTCTCCTATATCCACCTTCTGAGTGCTGGGGTTGTTGGCATGCACAATAGCAGCCATGTATGCAGTAGTGGGCTTGAACCCGATATGAGGTCTTTGTGCATGCTAACCCACTGAGCTATATCCGCAGACCTAAAATTATTTGATTTTTAACCAAAAACAAAGTATTAAAATTGTGCAGATTCATGGGCTGGGCATGGAGGGCTTCCAATTAAAATATTCAAAATCCATTCTTATGGCTTTCTCTAAAGGCTGAGGCTCAGTGATAGAAAACATTCCTAGTATATATGAAGACCTAGGTTCCATGTCTAGCACTGTCAGAGAGTAAATAAAGACAAAATAAAATGAAGCATATAGGACATAGTTGTCTGTAGTTCCTTCCCCCTTTGTGCAAGCACACAGGAAGTTCTTTTACCCTTGTAACTGTAAGTAGGCGATCATGGGTCAATCTCTCTCTACCCTCACTCCTCCCTAACTTGTATCTGGTAAGCACACTTTTTTATACTCTTAACTTCTGTGAGATTAACTTCTCCATGTGAATCTGCCTATCTCAGTGTCTGGCTTATTTAACATAATTCTCTCCCTTTCTATTCATTCTGTTGTGAATGAGAGGATTTTGAGTTTTATGGTTGGATAGTTTCCCATTGTTTTTATGCCCTTCATCTTCCTTGCAGGAACACTTAATGACTTTGGTCTTTTTTTATATCAGAATAGTGAGTCTTTCTAAAGCCAGGTAGCACTGAATCCATATGATTCAATTTGCCATTTCCTGAGGATTAGTGGTATTGATCTTTTTTCGTTTTGTTTTGCTTTTTCACTTGTTTGTTTGTTTTTAAAGATCGGTGGCCTTTCTGCCTGCCTTGGTTTGAAAAATATTTATGTGACTCTAGTTCCTGTTTGGAGTTTGGATATTTCTTATTTTTCCATTGTGTTTTGGAATTCCTTACACATTCTGGATATTAATGCATTATCAAGTACATAGCTTGCAAATAATTTCTACCATGCTACCTCATCACTCTGTGAATCATTTCCTTTACTGTGAAGAAGCTTTTTACTATAATCCTACTTCCATATTTTTGCTTTAGTTTCTTATGTGTTTCACCTCTTCTCCATAAACAAGTCTGCCCAGGCTAGGATCTGTAAATCCACCGCTCTGGGCTTTTTCCCCTCTAGTATTTTCAATTTCAAGTCTATATGTAGGGATTAAATCCATTTTGAGTTGATTTGTGTAGCTGGGGAGAGGTTTCATCTTTCTACATTCAGATATCTGTTTTCCCCCAATGACATTTGCTGAAAAGCCCATCCTTTTTCCTGAGTGTGCTCTGAATATTTTCAGCGGGACTCTGATGGTGATCTATGTGTGGCCTCTTCTAGACGATCTATCCCATTCCATTGGTCTGTATGTCTATTTTTAAGCCAGCTCCATGCAGTTTGATTTCTACAGCAATTCAATTTGCTTATATGTCAGGGAGTATATTTGTTACAACTTACTGCAAGCCCACTGAAAGGGGTTGGCATGAAATTACCCTTCAGATGAGACTTATTAAGAGGAGAGAGACTAGTGAACATGGGCAACCATGATCAAGCCTTGAAGTAGAAGATCAGGAGGGTTAGCCAATATGTATAACATGACAGGATCCTTGAAGGAAGAGAGCCTTCATTTCCACATTAGCAGAGGAAATATGGGACCATGGCCATAGAGAGACCTAAGAGGCCCTAGGGAGAGATACAGGAGCCTCTAGAGACTTCAGTTCCCTTTCAGGGGAAAGGGTTGAAAAGTATATTTCATACCAAGTGACATAACATGGCCTAGCTTATATTCCAGGAGTTGTGGTGGCAGGCACTAGGTAGGACAATGAGCTTCTCCTGCAGCTATAGAGGGAGAAAAGGAATGGCCATAATATATCAGTGCTTCTTATAAAATCTCCCTCTCGAAGAAGGAGCATGCTTTGGGAGGCATGGACTGATTTGGAGGAGGGAAGTAGGTGGCTAGTGAGTTTATGATGTACCCTGTTATGCTCCTTTCAATCAAGATGAATTTGGTTCCTTTGGAATTTTTATGGGCATCACCACAAATTTGGGGTTGCTTTTAGGTTGGTATTAAATATCATTGGCATTTTAAGATTTATCTGTATTCCCTTCAGGTACATTTAGTGATCCTGTGCTGATCAGTTCTGTCACCTTAGCACAATCTAGAATCACCTGAGAAAAGAGTCTCAATGAGGAAGTGTGTAGACAAGTTTGGTTGTGGGCACGTCTGTGAGGGATTGTCTTAATACTTCTAATAGCAGTGGGAAGACCCAGCTTAAAGTGGCCAGTCCCACCATCTGGATTGGGACCCTGAACAGTATAAAAAGGAGAAAGAGCTAGCTGAGGACTAAGAATGTGTGAAAGGGGCTGGAGAGATGCGTCAGCGGTTAAGAGCACTGGCTGCTTGCTCTTCCAGAGGTCCTGAGTTCAATTCCCAGCAACCACATGGTGGCTCACAACCATCTGTAATAGGATCCAATGCCCTCTTCGGGTATCTGAAGATAGATACAGTGTACTCGTATACATGAAATAAATAAATCTTTAAAAAGAAAAAAAAAAGAAGAAGAATGCGTGAATTCTCTTGGCTCTCTACTGTGATGTGATGTGACTAGGTACCTTAAGGTCCTGCAATCTTGACTCTCTTGCTATGATGGACTGCAACTTAGAATTGTAAGTTTTACAAAAAGCCTTTCTCCCCTATATTGCTGTTGTTAGGGTATTTTATCACAGCAGCAGAAATGAAACCAGGACACTTGCTAACACTGCTGCTTGTAAACCCTTCATCCAGGAAGCTCCCACGCTGCTTAGTCTCAGCTTCTTTTGGAGCACCTTACTTTGTGTGAGACGTGAGGTCACGTGTCCTGAAAGCTGTTGACATGCATTGCTGCACACCATCACCTGAGTCCTCCAAGTTACCTACTCACTGCAGTGTTCACAGAGTTCTTTGTTTATATCTGTCTCTCCATAAAGTCTAGATTGCCCATTCTCTGCTCTTTTCACTCTTGCAGCATGAGGTAGTGCCTGGTCCAAGCACATTTCCCAGTATGTTAGACAGAATAAACTAGGGACACACCTTCAGAGCACAATCTGAACTTACAGCACCTCCCACATATCTTACCTATACGTTTTGGCAATGTTCTCTGGACATATTCACTATGAAGAGAACTAACTGCCCCAGGCTCCTCTGCCACACATGTGGCCACTAGTGTACCTAATATCATACCCAGAGCCCATAACATGCCATGACCTACGCAACACTGAGGTTAGACCAAAGGCTCACACTGGTAATGAGCTAATTACTCCTAATGCAGACTCATGACCACTGAGGCCCAAAACAGGCAGTGATGTGTCCATGCAATAAACCTGGCAGTAGAGTTGTTCTAGAGGTTCAGTTCCAGGTCAGACTGGGTATGAGTCAGCTTGGCATTGCCCTCAAGTTTAATTTCACCAAACTGACACCAAGTTCTAACCAAAGTTATTTGTCTTTTTTCTTTCCTGAGAATTTTACACATAAATAAGAAGTGTATTTACACAACTTCCTACGCATCCTCTCCCCCTTCCAAGTGCTCCCATGCTCCCCTGAACTCCTCCCTCTCAGACTCATGACCTCTTTCTCTGAATTATTTTTGTGCCATATGTGTATTATATTTCATACATAACATGTGCTGTATATAGAAACCTGCTTAATCCAGTTAGTGATGCTTGTATGTGTTTAGTGCTGACCATGTGAGATTAGATAACTTATCAGGGGACTCATGCTTAGGGAAGACTGATTTCCCTCTTCATAGGCACTAAATATCGGTATCTCGTAATCTAGAGGTGGAAACTTATGACGTTTCCCCAATCCCCAACATTAATTGGAATGTCAACTAATATTGTAATTGTGCAAGTCTTATTTAAGTTAACATGCTGTTAAGATTCCATATAAAGAAGATATTCTCTTGCAGCATGTGTCCTGATTGTCTGGCTCATACAGTCTTTCTACCTCATCTTCTGTGATGCCATCTGAGCCTTACAAGGATTCTGTCTCAAACTCGTATAATAGACCTGTGCTCCACTCTGTGCTGCTCCACATTGAAGCATGATGATAAAGACTGATGCTAAGCTGGGTAACTCCTGAGCCTTACAAAGGCTTACCCACCCTTGGAGATACAACCAGCCCAAGCCATAGTAGGGGAAATTTTTGAGAAAATCTTGAGTCAGTCTGATGAGTTCATGTTATCACATCTTCAAGTTTATAAGTTCTTCCCTTTGATCAGTCTGATTACTGATGCTGTCTGTCACATTTTTTAAATTTTCCTTCGTGTATGCTTCAGCTCAGAGGTTTGCAATTTGTTTTTTGTTTTTTGTTTTTTGGGATTTTTTTTTTGGTTTGGGGGAGTTTTTTTAATTGCTTCCATCATCATCTCTGCATTTTCTCTGACTATGAGCTCTGGTCTGGGTAGAAGAACCTCCTTCAACTCTGCCAGATGATAAATTCTCACCCCTAACCTACACTGCACCCAAAGCTGAATAACCACAATAGGAAAATGAGGGCAGCATGCACTCTGCTGAAGTAACTCTGGTGACTCCTTGCTTACATCCTAGTCTTGTAGGATCTCACTTGGAGAAAGTGAGCTTTAGCATCATGCTGCTCCGTGTAGCCCTGGGAATGACTGCAGTAGGCTTTGAACTGGATTTCATGTTTGTTGATTGAATGTTTTATCCTCGCAAGTGGAAAAATCTGTCCAATACTACTTAGACTTGGGAGATCAGAGTGGTCTAGGCAGCTCTTTTCTTCCTGTCTTCTCCCATGTGCCTATTACTTTCACTATATGAAACCAAAGCCCTTACAAGGCTTCCTGAAATCTTGTGAAGGGTGCTTCTGTGCCTGGGCAGAGAAAATTGCTGGAGTATCTTACTAAGCACCTTCTCATGTGCTGTTTTTAAGAAAATAAAAGGTTACTTAAGGATTTGTGCTGCTCTTTCAAATTGGGACAGAGGAGCTTCTTTTTGCAGTAGGTTGTAGATTATGCTGAGACTCATAGTGGAAGTACAGAGTATAACAGATGGGTGTTTATCTGCAGACATATTATCTCTATCAACCTCCCCCAAGGCAAGGCTCAGGGAACTTCCTGGATGAGAGGAACAGAAAGAATTCAAGAGGTGGAAGATGAAGAAGGAAGCTATGAAATGTTTACATCTGGATATGACATGGGCTATTGTAGGCAGTAACTCACAACATCTGAAGCTGCCTGCACAAGATCTGCACAAAATCAAGCCCATTCAGAATTTCAGAATGGATCACAAAGTGGCCTCACTATCCTCTATTGGAGGAGCTATTTACAGTTGATAAACATTGCAGGAGGGAAAGTAACATCTTTGGGAGAGGTGGATACTGCTGAGTTTCTTATGCTCCACTGGATGGCTACATACGTGCACACACACACACACACACACACACACACACACACACACAGCATTAATTGGACACATGACATAAAAAGTGTAAAAAGAGAACACAGAATTGAGAAGAAGATAGAGTAGGGGACATTAAGTGTGGGGGGTAGTAGTGGTGGATGGATATTATACTGGACAATTGTATGAAACTTTTAAACAGTAAAATATTGTTTCAGGGCTGGTGAGATGGCTCAGCAGTTAAGAGCACTGACTGCTCTTCCTGAAGTCCTTAGTTCAATTCCCAGCAACCACATGGTGGCTTACAACCATCTGTAAGGGGATTCAATGCTCTCTCCTGGTGTGTCTGAAGACAGCTACAGTGTACTCATATACATAAAAATAAATCTTTAAAAAAATATTGTTTCAAATAACAAGAAGACTGGGCATAAATTACAAGGCGGGGTGCCCTTTGGGCAAATAGAAAAAGGAAGAAAACTGAGAACAATGGGTGAAAGTAATGGTAGAGAACGCCTCAGGGCCGAGACCTGGCAAGTTTTATATCAACCTGACATAAGCAATCTGAAAGGAGGAAGCCTAAATTGAGAAAATGCCTTCATAACATCCAACTGTAGGGCATTTTAACTAATTAATATTTATGGGGAGGTCCCAGACCATTGAGTGTGGGGCCATTCTTTGTCTAGTGATCCTGGGTTCCATATGAAAGCAGCAAAGCAAGCCATGATAAGCAAGCCAGTAAGCAGCACAATTCCATGGTCTCTACGTCAGGCATCAGGTCCTGCTCCAAGTTCCTGTCCTGTTTGAGTTCCTGCCTTGGTTTCTCTTAATGATGGACTATGAGGTGGAAGTATAAGTCAAATAAACCTTTTCCTCCCCAAGTCATTTTTGGTCCTGGTGTTTTATCACAGAAATAGTAATCCTGATGAAGATAGAAATTAGTATCAGGATTTTAGAGTATTGCTATGATATGGGGTGTTTTGGCTGAAAAAGCCATTGACTTTCAAACCTTGGTGAACTCTCCAGTGGGAGAGCAGAAGATGAGAATTTTAAGAGAAAAGCAGAGGATGGAAGTCTGGCTTGGGAAGTCCCAAGTGGGAAATTTGAGAGTCACTTAAAGACTACTGCATATTTTGAATTAAGTATCTGTGGTTCTGGTCACCTTGGATTAAAGCATGGTGATTAACAAGAGACCAGCCCCATTGAAGGGAAATCTGTTACTGGAATAACTGATGCTAGTTAGCTGGAGCAGAAAAATTAAGAATAATTAAGAAAAGATGAGCATTAGTGGGATAAAATCTTCTAGCAAGTATTTGCTCAGCATCAGCATAAGAAACCATGTTGCAAAGGTGTCCAAGGTTGTACTTAGTACTTACAGCTGAACTTGGTAGTGTAAAAGTCACCCAAGTGAATGATAACTAGTTTTGAAGAGAGGGATGGCTATGAAAAGCAGCCGAGACTTGGTGCTGTGAGAGACCAGGAAATGCCAATTGTGAAGATGCAGGCCAACAAGTTTGCATTGATCAAATTTGAATTGGTCAGGATTGAACCACTATATGGCTCTGGCTTTCAAAAATAGAAGGGACTATTGGAACAATTGATGCTGGTTAGCTGGAGTTAAGAAATTAGCAATGATTAAGAAGAGATCAGCAACACTGAGGTGAAATCTGGGAAGTGTTTTCTGAGAGCCCAAAGAAGCTATACTTCAGAGATAGCCAAGGTTGTACCCTGTGCTGCAGCTGGACTTGGTGTTGTATAAGATTCACTCACATGGTACCAGGTTTGAATGTATGAAGGAGTCATAGAAAGCAGATGAGGACTGGCACTATGAGAGTCCAGGGAAAGCCATTGGTGAAGGTGCATTCTCAGTTGCAGCTTACAGCCCAAGAGTGAAGGGGTCATACAAAGATGAGGAGGCTTGGCACCATGAAGAGAGCCTATGAGAGGCTATTGGTGAAGCCTAGTTACAGTTACAGCTGGTTTCTTGTGTTGCTTTGGGGATTACAGTTACATGATGGGAATCTCAGAAGAATGTTGTACTTTGAACTTCTAATATTGTTGAGACTGGCTGTAGACTACAGGGACTAAATGAAAGTTGGACTAAATGTACTTTTTTATCATGCTATGGCTATTTGTGGCTCCCATAGACTCATGTGTTTGAACAAGCTTGTGGAGGCTAGGGAGTGGAATGTGATGGTTTGTATATGCCTGGCCCAGTTAGTGGCACATTTGGTTTGGCCTTGTTGGAATAGGTATTTCATTGTTGGCATGGGTTTTAAGACCCTTATCATAGCTGCCTGGAAGCTAGTATTCTTCTAGTCACCTTCAAATGAAGATGTAGAACTCTCAGCTCCCCCTGTACCATGGCTGCATGGATCCTGCCATGTTCCTACCTTAATGATAATGGACTGAACCTCTGAACCTGTAAGCCAGACTCAATTAAATGTTGCCCTTATAAGAGTTGCCTTGGTTATGGTGTCTGTTCACAGCAGTAAAACCCTAAGACAGAAAGTTTATAATTTAATGTTGATTTTTATTGTGTGATGTTTTTATGATGAACAGGAAAGGAAAGAGTATAAATTATGTAATATGTTTGTATGTCAAATTGATAAGAAATCAGAAGGTGAGATGAAAAATTGTGGAAAGCAATGGGGTTCTGAGTCTCAAAAAGGCTCAGCCTCATAGCTTTGCTTCTCTGTCTCCCACTTCTTTTTTTTTTTTAAGTTTTATTACAATATGATGAGAAAAGTTACATGATTTCAATTTATCTGAATTTGTTAATATTTAAAAACATATTTTAAGTAAATAGAATTAAATCATATTCTTGTTTTCCTTTTTTACTCCAACTCCTCCCAGAGACCTCCCTTTCAATACCTACAATATCTTTTTTATCATATTCTTTAAAATTTATAAAATATTATAACAATAAAAGTGAGTATTATAAAAGTTGTTTGATACAGAACAACAATCAATTTGACAGTCTTATGTAGATGCTTGTCTACAGCAATACTGAAAATGCAAACATTTTTCTCAATATAAATTTTAAATAACTCAAAATATATTAACTGTATATTTCAAAATAATACATCACTACTAATATTTTCTTAAATGAACATAAATATATAAAATGTTTTTGTTTGTTTGTATTTAGTAGAGCTTAAGATCTTGGCTCTTTTTTTTTAAGGGAATATTTTTTAAAGATTTAATTATTTATTATATGTAAGTACACTGTAGCTGTCTTCAGACACTCCAGAAGAGGGAGTCAGATCTTGTTATGGATGGTTGTGAGGCACCATGTGGTTGCTGGGAATTGAACTCAGGACCTTTGGAAGAGCAGTCAGTGCTCTTAACCACTGAGCCATCTCTCCAGCCCCAGATCTTGGCTCTTAATGTGGTAACTTGATACAAGTGTTACAAACGTCAAGCAAAGCATTCAGTCTCATACTTTGTTGTTCATTTAGAAGCCCCCTCCCAATTTAATTGTCTACATTACTTTTGGGTATATAAATACTTTTAAAATATGTAAGCTGTTCTGAAAACCATAGTATACTATAAAAACATGAAATAAACAATACTACTAATAGAGAGGCTGAGACAGGAGAAGCAAGATCTCAAGACCATTATGTTGTATGCAGCAAGACACTGTCATGAACAAGCAAGCTGAAAGTGTATATGGATTATATAATATTGGACCTATTTCTCCAGTTACCAAATTAGAGAGACCATTGGATGACAATCAACAAATTTCTAATTCCTTATGGTTTTGGATTTCAATCGATTAGGATATGTTGGTAATATTAATTTTCGTATTAAGATATTAAGAAAATGTAATTGTTACTTCCTGTTGTTTTGTTGTAAGACGTAGAATTAGGCTTGGGTGGAATTGTGGAAAGATTACTTTCTTGCTCTTATAGGGTGCAGTTTTGCTCCTTATGTTGATGTTTTTCATCTATTATCCTTTGTAGAGCTGGATTTGTGGAAAGCTATTGTGTAGATGTTGTTTTGTCATGGAATATCTTGTTTTCTCCATCTATGGTAATTGAGAGTTTTGCTGGGTATAGTAGCCTGGGCTGGCATTTGCACTCTCGTAAGGTCTGTATGACATCTGCCCAGGATCTTCTAGTTTTCATAGTCTCTGGTGAGAAGTCTGGTATATTTCTGATAGGCCTGCCTTTATGTGTTACTTGACCTTTTTTCCCTTACTGCTTTTAAAATTCTTTCTTTGTTTAGTGCATTTGGTGTTTTTATTATTTGACAGGAGAAATTTCTTTTCTGGTCCAGTCTATTTGGATTTCTGTAGGCTTCTTGTGTGTTCTTGGGCATCTCTTTCTTTAGGTTAGGGAAGTTTTCTTCTATAATTTTGTTGAAGATATTTACTGGCCCATTACCTTGGGAGTTTTCACTCTCTTCTATAGCTATTATCCTTAGGTTTGGTCTTCTCATTGCATCCTGGATTTCCTGGATGTTCTCGGTCAGGAGCTTTTTGCTTTTTGCATTTTCTTTGACTGTTGTGTCAATGTTTTCTATTGTATTTTCAGCCCCTGAGATTCTCTCTTCTATCTCTTGCATTCTGTTGGTGATGCTTGCATCTATGGTTCCTGATTTCTTTCCTAGGTTTTCTATCTGCAGGGTTGTCTCTCTTTCTGATTTCTTTATTGTTTCTATTTCCATTTTTAGATTCTGGATGGTTTTGCTCATTCCTTCACCTGTTTGATTGTGTTTTCCTGTGGTTCTTTAAGGGATTTTTGTGTTTCCTCTTTAAGAGCTTCTAGCTGTTTACCTGTGTTCTCCTGTATTTCTTTGAGGGTGCTATTTATGTCTTTCTTAAAGAACTGTATCATTACCATGAGAAGTGATTTTATATCTGAATCTTGCTTTTCCGGTGTAATGTTGTGTCCAGGACTTGTTATGGTGGGAGTATTGGATTCTGATGATGCCAAGGAACCTTGGCTTTTGTTGCTTATATTCTTATGCTTGCCCAGCATCATCTGGTTATCTCTAGTGCTACCTGCCCTTGCTAAATCTGACTGGAGCCTGTCCTTTCTGTGATCCTGGTTGTGTCAGAACTCCTCAGAGTCAAGCTGTCTCTGTGATCCTGTGACCCTTGACTTGTTAGAGCACCTGGGAGTGGAGCTTCCTCTGGGTGTTGTGGCACTGGCTGCAGAGCTTGCACCCAAGGTCTGCTCAGGGCACCAGCCCAGACAGACCAGAAGAAACCTGAGTTGCTGGGCTGGCAGAGTTCCTGCGTGCCTAGTCCCACTGGTCCCAGTTACTCCCAGTGTTGGGATAGATGTTGTGTCCTCCTCACCTCTGATCCTGGCTGTGTTAGAGCTCCTGGGAATGGAGCTTCCTCTGGGTGTTGTGGGACTGGAAGGAACCCCTGTCTCCACTTCTTAAACAAGAAATAAATGTTGGCAAATTCTCATTCTACCTCATTATCAGTCTGATATTGACTCTTAAAGGTGAGAAGAGTCAAATACTAGCATTTTATTATGATATTTAGTCAGTTCTATTGAAATTACTTTTCCTCTAAAGACAAAAATTATGCCTAAATATGAGAATTAATAGTCACCAATGTGTGCATATTCCATAAATTGTACTGAGCATGCAGTGTGTCACATTTTAAACTATACACACATGTACACACACACTGAATTCAAGAGACCTGAATAATATATAACATTATACTATGCAAGATAATGTCTTTGTATGAAAGGTATATTAACATGTATGATGTAACATGTACAAATATATAATAAATATACATGGTAGTTAAATATACAATACAAAATAAATTTATACTATGCAATCATGATTGTTAGCATTAATGATAAACTTGGACAACTCTATAATCTCCTGAGGGATGAGCCTCTGGACATTCTTGTGGGGATTATCTTCCTTACATTAATTGATATGTGAAGGCCTATTGATAAGAAACATTCCCAAGGCAGAGAGGCCTAGACTGTATACAATGGAGAAAGGGATTTGAATATTAACATTTACCCTCCACATCCTGATTGTGAATGTGATATAATCTGTTTGTTTAAGATCCTATCTTCAGGGCAGTAGTGGTGCATGCCTTTAATCCAAGAGGAGGCAGAGGCAGGCAGATTTCTGAGTTCAAGGCCAGCCTGGTCTACAGAGTGAGTTCCAGGACAGCCAGGGCTACACAAAGAAAACTTGTCTCAAAAAACAAAAAACAAAAAACAAACAAATAAACAAATCCCATTGATATGACTTTTCTGCTATTATGGATTGTACCCTTTACAATTCATCCAGAATAAGGCCATCCTCCCTTAAGTTGCTTTTATCAGAATATTTTACTACAGTATCAGAGGAAAAGATTAAGGCAATAACATATAGACTTTATTATCCAATGCATTGGTTTAGCACATAACCTATACCATGTGTCTAATAGCAGAGAGCTATGAGTACATGTAAAAGCCTGCAGCATTCATTTACAACTTGATTTTTATTCAATTGTATGCTTTAAAACTGTATTCTTGGAGCTGAAGAGATAGCTAAGCAGATAAAAGCTTATACAGATCTCTCTGAGGACATAGGTTCAGTTTCCAAACCTATATGGTGGCACCAGTTCCTTCTTCTGGCCTCTTCAGACACCTGCATACGTATAATGCCCATAAATTCACAAAGGAAGCATACATCCATAACCATAAAATAAGCAAATAAATGTCCTTTACAAAACGAATCCAATGGCCTATGGTGATTCATAAATAACACAGAATTTTATTTCTGTCCCTCATCCTTTGCAACATAGCTGCATTTGCGTTTCAATCTTACCTAGCAGAAAAAAAATATTCAATTTCCCCTAATTAATTAGGAATTAATTCTTAAAACAGTACATATATATATACTATATATAACAGTGTATATATATATATATATATATATATATACACACACACACACACACACACACACACACACACACATATATCAGTACTGGTTTAAGTGATATTTGTAAGAGTATAAAATGCTACATTTTTCAAGAAAAGTTTTTTTATGAGATTGAGTTCACCAGATATGTCTTTGATCTTTTGAGCCAAATACTTTAATAACACAAGAGGAGGAAGAAGTAGGTCAGGAATGATAAAGAAGAGTGGATGAGAATTTAACCAGCCTCCTGCAGGAGATAAACCTGTCTAGCTGACATAACTGTTTATCTCTCATTAGGAATATATCATGGTGCATAAGACTCCAGTCCTTATTTGTTTGATTTTGTTTCTCTGTTTGCTTTGCTTCTTCCATTTGCAGCAAAAGCAAACATTTGTCATCTGAACTTAATTCACTTTCCTGATTCTTATATGTTCTTTCATTCATAACCAGGATAATGAGAATTTCTACCCACTAAGAGAGAAGGCAATGTTCCATTGCCCTGGATTCCTGGCCAAGCAAAATTATACAAAAGGCAGAAAAAGGTAGAAAAATGCCATTTCTAGTTGGATTTTGCTTTAATGGAACTTGATATCATAGCCGTTTCTTAATATGATGAAATTTTCTGTAAGGTTTTATACTCCACATTTTAAAAATAATTCTCTGGGAATATTTTATGGGTATTGAACTGTACCTACAAATTTAATAACTATGTATGTGTGCACACATGCACAAACTAATTATTTATGTTTATGCTTTTAAAGCAAGCCTCCATATATCACAGGGCGAACTCATAACAATTACAAGAAATTTATTTGGTCATTATTTTAAAAAAACCAATCTTTTTCCTCACCATGGTGATGACTGAATGAGTTCCATGAAATATTCTCAGTTCCTCGGCTTATCTGAAGCCTTGTTTATATTCTAAGCTAATGTATATGACAAAGCAGATATCTCTTTTTCATTACAGGATTTAATAATGGTTAATCAAAACAGACAGTACCTCAATGGGATTTCATCACAAACCATGCTCCTCTTCCCATTAACTTAGACAAACATTTTGTAATGGCAATAGCAGATAGATGCAGTAGATATAATTTGAGAAACATCACCTAAAACCTTGAACTTGTGCTGCAAATTACAAGTCAAGACATGATAAACACATCAGGACAGGAAGCCAGAATTTTAGAAATACTCATCAAAAGGTCTTAAATTAATTCATGCCTTCTCATGAAAGAGTTCCACTCTTGGTTGCATACTCTAGGCATATATCACACATACAGAAGTATGGGATATAGTCACTGAATGTACTGATTGTTTTTTCTATTCTCTCTCTCTCTCTCTCTCTCTCTCTCTCTCTCTCTCTCTTTCTCTCTATCTCTCTCTCTCTCTCTCTCTCTCTGTGTGTGTGTGTGTGTGTGTGTGTGTGTGTGTGTCTGTGAATGGCTGTGTGGCTATGTGACTGTTTGGCTGTGTCTGTGTATAGGTCTCTGGGTTTGTGTATTTAGACAACTTGAAACAAGCTGAACTTATCTGGAAAGACTGGAAACATAGAGCCTTGATTGAAAAATTGTCTCCATTTGATGGTCCTGTAGGAAAACCTGTGGGGCATTTTCCTCATTAATAGTTGATTTGAGATCCCTATCTTTCAGTGCATGGTGCCATCCCTAGACAGGAATCCTGTCATGTAGAATAAAAGTAACTAAACAAGCCAGGAGGTGGTATCTACTTCAATTCCTGCCTCCAGTTTCCTGCTCTGACCTTCTTTATCAATGGACTAGTAAGATGTAATGAACCCTTTCCTCCCCAAGTTAGTTTTGGTCTTAATGTTTAACACATCAACAGAAAGTAAATTGAATGTTATGGATTTATATATCACCATAATTTAACAATAAGTTTTCAATGAGATTATTGAAAGAAAACATTATTGGTAAATGAAAATTCTAATCAACATTTGCATGGATATAATGGAAAGTTTGACTTCAGATTAATCTCTCAAATCCTAAAATGCTACAGCTTCCTTTTCTATTACTCAGAAACAAAGAGGTAAAGAGAAAAATTTGTGATCTGTGTATGAAGCCATGTTCCCTCTAACTGCATGAGTAAGTGTTCTTTCTACAAGGGTGGGTCACTATGACTTGAGGATGCTGAGGCAAATTGGAGACTTAGATGAAGGTTGTAAGCGGAGGGAAGCCAGTCTCAAGGCTGCTCCACAAACATCAGGATGTGGATTGAATGTCCATGTCCCTCCTAAATCTACTGATGCTTGATAAAAAAAAATGCAGTAGTGTAAAGAGGTGAAACACATGGGTAGTGAAAGACTGATAGGAACAGAAGGATGATAATAAAGGAGAAGCACACAAAGTAGTCTGAGGACAGGATCTTTCCAGTTTCCATCTGTGCCCTGAACTGATCCTGTGCCACAGCACTCAGAGCTAATCCTGTGCTACAGCTCTCCATACCCAAATACCATCAGAAGAGACCTGGTCTCCCAGGAGTGCTGACATGCCTGTGAGCACAGACCACCACATCTGCTCATAGCCCACCCGGAGCCTTCAGGACACAGGAACCAAAAAGTGCCTGAGACAGGATCCTTCCGGTTTCTGTCTGTGCCCTGACCTGATCCTGTGGCACAGCTCTCCATACCCAAATACTGCAGCAAAACAGCTGGTCTCCCAGGAGTACTGGTACACAAGCTTGCAGGAGGGACAAGCCACAGTCAGTGACAGCAAGATGAGCTAACACCAGAGATAACCAGATGCAAGGCAAAATACAAAAGGCAAGGACAGGAACATAAGCAACAGAAACCAAGGCTGCTTGGCATCATCAGAACCCAGTTCTCCCACTACAGCTAGCCCTGGATACCCCAAAACACAGGAAAAGCAAGACTTTGTGCAGGGCAGGCTCCCTGCCAGGCAGAACCAGGCAAGAGAGGGAGAGAACCCAGTCCAGCCAAGCCTCTCTCCCAGGGCTGAGCGGATGGTGAGTGACTCAGATCTCCTGCCTCCAGAGAATAACCACCCCGAGCAGGGAGTCTGTCAAAGCAGGAACTTTTAATGTATCAATCTTCTCTTTATAAAGGGATGAGAGAGGAGGCGGAGTTTTCTGCTGAGGTGAGATGATGAAAGGGGAGGGGAAAGTAGATGAAAGGTATAGGGTGACTAACTGAGCCAACAGTTACTCTATGTCAGCAGGAGCTAGGGAAAGGCAGTCTTAAGCAGGTTGTGCTGAGTCACTCCAGTAAGAAGTGACTGAGATAGTTTACAAAACGAGCCAGGCTCAGGTTTGTCCTCAAGGCCCAAACCAGGGCCAAATAGAGCCCAACAACTCTGAATTAAAGTCACATCTCATTTTGATAATAGAGAACTTCAAGAAGGACATGAATAACTCCCTTAAAGAAACATAGAAGAACATAGATAAACAGGTAAAACCCCTTAAAAAGGAAACACAAAAATCACTTAAAGAATTACAGGAAAACACAACCAAACAGATGAAGGAATTGAACAAAACTATCTAGGATCTAAAAATGAAAATATAAACAATAAAAAAAATCACAAAGAGAGACAACCATGGAGATAGAAAACCTAGGAAAGAGATCAGGAGTCATAGACACAAGCATCACCAACAGAATAGAAGAGATAGAAGAAAGAATCTCAGTGGCAGAAGACACCATAGTAAACATTGACACAACAGTCAAACAAAATGCAAAAAGTTCCTAATTTTACCAAAACATCCAGGAAATCCAGGACACAATGAGAAGACCAAACTTAAGGATAATAGGTATAGAAAAGCGTGAAGATTCCCAACTGAAGGAACCAGTAAATATTTTCAACAAAATTATAGAAGAAAACAACCCTAACCTAAAGAAAGACATGCCCATAAAAATACAAGAGGCCTACATTACTCCAAATAGATTAGAACAGAAAAGAAATTCTTCTTACCACATAATAGTCAAAACACCAAATGCACTAAAATTTCCTGAACAGAACACCATGGCTTATGCTCTAAGATCAAGAATTGACAAAATAAAATTTTGACTTCATAAAATTGCAAAGCTTCTGTAAGGCAAAGGACACTCTCAATAGGACAAAACAGTGACCAACAGATTGGAAAAGATCTTTACCAATCCTACATTTAATAGAGGGCTAATATCCAATATATACAAAGAACTCAAGAAGTTAGACTCCAGAGAACCAAATAACCCTATTTAAAAAATGAGGAACATAGCTAAACAGAAAGTTCTCAACTGATGAATCTCAAATGTCCTAAAGCACTCAAGAAGCACCTAAAGAAATGTTCAACCTCCTTAGTCATCAGGGAAATGCAAATCAAAATTCCACCTCACACCACTCAGAATGGCTAAGATCCAAAATTCAGGTGGTGCTGGCAGGGATGTGGAGAAAGAGGAACACTCCTCCATTGCTGGTGGTATTGCAAGCTGGTACAACCACTCTGGAAATGAGTCTGGCAGTTCCTCTGAAAATTGGACATAGTACTACCTGAGGACCTAGCTATACCACTCCTGGGCATATACCTAGAAGATACTTCAACACGTAATAAGGACATATGCTCCACTATGTTCATAACAGCCATATTTATAATAGCCAGAAGCTGGAAAGAACCCAGATGTCCCTCAACAGAGGAATGGAGACAAAAAAATATGATACATTTGCACAATGGCATACTACTGAGCTATTAAAAACAATGACTTAATGAAATTTGCATGCAAACGGATGGAACTTCAAAATGTCACACTGAATGAGGTAACCCAGTGACAAAAGAACACACACTATATGTACTCACTAATAAGTGGAAATTAGCCCAAAAGTTCAGAATACCCAAGATACAATTCACAGACCATATGAAACTCAAGAAGTAGGAAGACCAAAGCATGGATGCTTCAGTGCTTCTTAGAAGGGGGAACAAAATATCCATAGGAGAAAATATGGATACAAAGTGTGTAGCAGAGGCTGAAGGAACAGCCATACAGATACTGCCCTACCTGGGGACCCATCCCATATACAGTTGCTAAACCCTAATGTTATTGTGAATGCCAGAAAGTGCTTGCTAACAGAAGCCTGATACAGCTATCTTCTGAGAGGCTCTACCAGAGCCTGACAAGTACAGAGGTGGATGCTTGCAGCCAATCATTGTACCGAGTGTGGGGTCCCAGATGGAGGAGTTGGAGAAGGAACTGAAAGAGCTGAGGGAGTTTGCAGCCCCATGGGCAGAGCAACAGTATCAACTGGCTAGACCCCCCTGTAACTCCCAAGGACTGGACTACCAACCAAAGAATACACATAGAGGGACCCAGGGCTCAGGTTGTATATGTGTCAGAGGATGGATGGCCTTGTTGGACATCAGTGGGAGGAGCAGTCCTTGGTCTTGAGTGGGTTCGATGCCTCAGTGTAGGGTGGGAAGGCGGGAATGGGTGGGTGGTGGGGTAGCACCCTCATAGAGGCAGGAAGATGGGATAGTGTGTTTCTAAATGTATTCTACAGTCTGAATAACCCAAAAAAGTATCCTGTGTAAGACACAGGGGCAAGAGAGTAAAAGAAGATGTCCCAGAGAAGGGGAAACAGAATATAGTGCTAGAGAATGACAAAGGGAAAACTAGAATAGCAAGATTAAATAGGGATGGGTATGCAGATGAAAGAGAAGGCTATAAGTTATAAGAGGGTATGGGGCAGGACAATTAACATTTAAAATAAAAATGTGGAAACGTATTACTGTAGAAAATTTCTAAAATATATACATGCATGAAAGATATCTAAAAAGAATAACCAAATAATAATGGAGACAATGCCCCACTCTAAACACCTTATGCCACCAAGTAGAACCTCCAGTGCCAAGAATGTTGAGTCATTAGCCAAAGAGTTCAATTGAAAACCTCCAAACATCACAGGCTATTATCAAGACTACTGGATATTTCCCATAAGCTGATGGCAAGACCCTATTACTCCAGACAACACTTAACACTCATCAAACACAGAGAAATTAAGCTAGTGAATAACTGGAAGCTTCATACCTACTGACTAGTGTTCATAGTACTGGATGTACTCAGTGTGCTCCTGGATAAGAAAGGCCGATGCAGGCCATTCTGATCAAACCATTACAAAACTAAACAAATGAAATAAGATAATCTCATGTAAGAGTCACTAACTACAGTAACAGGACTATTTTAATATTATAATTTTAATCATAAATTCACAGAACAGTCATGATCATGGGATAAAATCTATCCACCAGAAAATAATGTTTACTCTACACACAAATTTACATATTCTGTAAATTTGCCAGCCAGTTCTGTAAATCCTGGAAACAGAAGAAAATCGACATCTGAAAACATTAGAAAGGTATGTATGGTTGTGAGTAACTTAGAGAATAAATGCTTATTTAGTGGAAGTGCAGTTAAATAAACGAAATAATAATTTGAAGTATATTCTAATAAAATAGGTGGTTGTGCAAAATATAGACAGAAACCTCTTTTTTTATAAATATAGCCACTGACATGAAATATTCATTTGGGTGGGCACTAAATAGATGGCTCAGCAATTAAGAACACTTGCTGCTCTTGCAGAGGGCCTGACCTGAGTACAGTTCCAGCATTCATATGACAGCTCACTGACATCTCTAGTTCTTGTTCCAGGAGATCCAACACTCTCTCCTACTCTCTGGAGGCACAGAACATACATGATTCACATACATACATGCAGATAAAACATTTATATGTATAATATAAAAATAAGTCCTTTTTAAAAGTAAATAGGAGAAATTTCCTATTTGTTTTACTATAAAATATAATATTATGTAAATTTGTTGAAAGCACAGTATTGATACAAAGAAAACTATAAACTTTGACATAGTTTTCCATTCCTTACTTGAAAGCTGTGCAGAACCCATTTGCTCTAGAGGAAAGTGCACAATGAAGCATGGCAGTGTTCCTGAAGCTAAGGCCTGGCCATGCTATCACTCCAGTCAAACTGTAAGTAACATTACTTAACTCCTCTTGACAACCAAAAAAGTATTTCACTTTTCAAAAACAGAATGGTATCATGACACCCAACTTTAATCTCAGCATTTAGGAGGCAGAGGCAGATGGATCTCTGCAAATTCAAAGTCAGCTTGATCTCCATAGTGATTTTCAGGCCAGTTAAGACTACATAGTGAGACACTATCTCTAAAAATTAAAACTAGAGATGGATATAGGAAAAATATAGAACATTTTGAAATTTTTGTTTAACAACGTAAAAACTATCAAATAGTAAAACATGTTATTACATTAAAAACATGGCAGGATATGTTTTCTATTAAAGAAACATCTTAGGCCGGACAGTGGTGATGCACACCTTTAATCTCAGCACTCGGGAGGCAGAGGCAGGCAGATTTCTGAGTTCGAGGACAGCCTGGTCTACAGAGTGAGTTCCAGGACAGCCAGGACTACACAGAGAAACCCTGTCTCAAAAAAAAAAAAAAAGAAGAAAAGAAAGAAAGAAAGAAAGATCTTCATACTAAACAGTAAAAATGCAGAAGTAGTCCAAGAAAATGTTATCCTGAAATCATGAAGGGCATGTTACTTATGACTTATTAAGTCTACAAAGTAAGAAAAGAAATTGATTAATTGCCAAATTGTATTTTATGAAAGCACAATCAGGTACCCTCTGTCCTTCTTACACATAAGCAGACTTCAACTCAGATGAATGTCAGACTGAAAATTGGGCCAAAAGCAATTCCTTGAATGTTGTCTTTAGAGTGGAGAAAACCACTGTTCACATAAAAACAGGAGGAGAAATTGCAAATGAAGTAATCAATGTAATCAATGTATTTCTGCATAAACACTGCTTAAAAGATACAAAAATGTACCCAAACAAAACTAAAATACTAAAATGTAACCTACTGGAGAACTCAATAAATACCTGAAATTGATGCAGCCATCAACAACACAACAAAAGCCCCAAAGCCTTCCTCCACATAGAGACATCGCTGAATGGTATATTTGCTTCCTTTAGTTTTGTCTTTTATTACAATGGAACCTTTCAAGACTGAGGTTCATATGAGCCAAGGATGTAGGGTATCTAAAAATCACAATCACCAACGATCAAACTGTGACAGTGGCTTCAAGTGTGTTGTCTTGTGTCAATGAAGACTGCAGATGTGGGTTCTCATGGCATATGCAAAGTAAATGCTAGCTTTATTAATACTTACGAAAAAGCAAGAAATTAATGGAGAGTAAGACATAAAGTTAGGGAGACTCCAGAAAAAGGGAGGAGCTTCCAAAAGTGATAAACATGGTTCTCTGGGCTTTCACATACAGAGCCAGTGCAGGGCCCACAGACTTTCTCTCTTTCCTAGTCTAAGTGCAGATATAATCACTATTCTAGTTTCCACTGTTGCTATGATAAAACATCACAAGCAAAACAAACTTGGGGAGGAACAGGTTTATTTGGCTTACACTTTCATATCACGGTCTATCACGAAGGGAAGTCAGAGCAGGTACTCAAGCATCAAGCTGGAGAAAGGAACTGAAGAGAGTCCGTGGAGGGATGCTGCCTACTGGCTTGCTTCAGCTAACTTTCTCATGTTTGTTTACTGTTCATTTCACCTTCAGCCACATTTCTACAAAAAAAAAAAAAAAAAAAAAAAAAAAAGCCCACTTGCCTAAAGATAAGACCTCTCACAGTGGCCTGTGCACTCACTCCTACGTCAATTATCAGTCAACAAAATGTTCCACATGAGTTCCTGCAGGTCAGTCTGGTGAAGGCAGTTCTTGATTAACATTCCCTCTTCCTAGTGACTCTAGTCTCTATCAAATAGCTTTCAATGTCCCAACACAGCAATTGAAGGAAGCCTTCAGTTTGTTGCTTCATCCTGGGAAGGAACATAAAGACTAAGAGAAACCTCTAAGTCTTCAACTTTTCAGACACCTAACACAAAAACAGTAACATGTACTTCACCCAACTCTTAGCTCTGGGAGGAGATGGTGCCAAGGTCAGAACCCCTGAAAACAAAGACAATGTTTTTTCTCTCCACGAAATGAAAAGAGGACTTGAGGAAATCACTAGGTGTGTGTGTGTGTGTGTGTGTGTGTGTGTGTGTGTGTGTGTGTGTTGTTGGTTTGTTTTACTGATGCTAACATTGACACTCTCATGTTCATCTGCTGTACGAGAATCTTTTCAGTAAATTCAGCCCTTTACAAGGAACACTTTTAAGATTATGCATCCAAAACCATATTATCTTGCAAATCTGTTCACCCAGAAATATCAACCTTACTTTCTATACTACCCTGAAGAAATGCTAGCATTTTTTGGTATTTTATAACAGGATTAGAATACTCAAGTTTTAAAATGATTCTATTACACCTAAAAAAATGGAAGTAAGGAATATACAAGAGTATTAGTCATGAACAGTGTAGTAATGGGCTGTTGTGTGACTTCCTGGGGAGGTGTGAACAATCCCCTATTCACAGCAACTACAGAATAGTTCTGCAGTTTCTGATAACTACAGAAAGGAAGGACTCCTCCACTTCTAGCTTGAACCAATGGTCTTGGGATTACATCCAGGAAGTTTATGTGGGGTGACTTCCAGGAGCTTGGGTGACAGCTCATCATTGAAAAGCCTTGGATGACCATTCTGAAAGCTACCTCCCCGGAGCCCCCCTACGCATGCTTAGGGAATTTGAGGAGAGTCTCCTCTCCTGCACTTGTCACTGCTGCCTGTATCACTTCAGGGAGAAGTCTCCAGAATCTTATAAGTTTCAGGAATTTGCACAGTCTTTAATGTTGTATGTCTTGAGTCTTATCAATTTACTACTTGGATCTTAGGGAGTCACCTCTCAGAAGACAAAAATAGCCACATAGCATAGATCAGTAATTCTAAATGATATATATAAAAACCTATTGAAAGAAAATAGGGGAAATATTAAATAGTTAAATAGATAATAATGTAATATCTGAAATTTGCTTGCTTTTTTGTGACTTATAAGCATGAATGATTTAAATATTTAATGATTATTCTGGATCAAGACAGTGCAAAAGATGTTAATTTTCTTCTAGCTTACCTTCTCTTCAATATTTTATCTGCAAAGCACTACCTTGCTAATAATTTTAAAATCAAATATTATAGGACAGAAAGAAATCTTACGTGAAGGTAATGTTAATATCTCCCTTCTTCACATTCAGCACTTAATCTAACAGATGAGAAGTAGGAGTGTCATTCCCCAAGCTGACATTAATCAGTGTGCACTAAAGTTATCGTGATTATTTTCCCTCAATTTTAGCGGATGTCAACTTTCATCTCTCATAATAAGAACAACAAGTAATTGAAAGTTGTATTTCTGAACTGCTTGGGAAATATCCAGAAATATATGTATTCATTTTATCTTTGAAAAATCTGCCTTGCATCCTCTGTATAAATCAGTGCACAATCTCAAACAAACACAAAGGGAAAGAGAACACCTTGATGAATGTTATCAGTGCCCCTCCCCCCCACATACTTTATTTTGACCCCAACTCTGCCTTCTCTCATTGCAAACCACATCCAATTTTTCCATGGCCATTATTGTAGAGATATGTATGTTGCTTTCACCTTCCATAATTTTGCTAGCATTTTAATTACCTGCCACCATCTGTCTACAAATTTAAAAAGTGGTTTCAGATGATAATGTAGTAAAAAGTAAAAAATAAAAGTAGCTTTATGTCATGTGTTTCTCCCCAATATTTCCTTTTCTCTTTTGACAAACCTATGCCATTCTGCAGATACTGGAGCTCCCTGACTTTTAACTGATTCAGACTCTTCCACCATATATTTTGTTTATCACTCTTTGGTGAAATCTTACATTTACAAAAGAATAGCATGCTGGAAAAATCCCCCATGAAGTTATAGAATACCTTGTAAGCCAAGCCTGGCTTTGAGATAATGACTTTTCATTTTATTCATCAATTCAAATGATTTGATGTAGCATCTAAGCCAAGTGTGCTTTTTCTAACACTATTGAGTCATGTTCATCAAATCACATGCAAAATATACTGCAGACAGCTGGGCACCTTCCTGAAAGTTAGGATGGCATAGGTACACGGAACAAAGACAGGATCTGCAAAGTCAAACAACATTTTTCCAAATACAGCCTGTGCGAATGCACCTCTCCTTCTAGCTTATTTACCTCCCTTGTTCCATTCATCTGAGAAACGCATGCTAAGGTCCTCTGACCCATAAATCTCTTAATATCTTGCCCAAGGAAATGTTGATCTTTCTCTGAAGCTGCCAAATTGGAACTTGTTTGCAGTGATTAGTGGTACTCTCCTATAAACCCTAGAGGGAAGGAACTGGGAAGTGGAGGGGATGTGGGGTGTGTAATTTTTTTAATTTTTAAATTTTTTTTCTCAATCCAAGTCAAAGTTATCACAAGAACACATTTGACATGTTTTCTCAGCCCACACTATGACTTATTTAATACTTAAGGAGTGCCTAAGATATTAAAATGAGGGGATTATCATAGATATTGAGATTTCTGGCTATTCTTAAAATGCCAAAGAACAGGAAACAATGGACTTAGCAATACAGTGGTGGTTAGGCAGAATTTGATTAGCACCTGTCATCTTTGAAAGGACCAATTTACCACTGTGTCCTCTGGACTCTGTCAGCACCTTTTTTATCTCTGTGGCCACATTATAGACTGGATTTGTGCACCCTTGGATGGACGCTTTATGATGCCCCCTTACAATGGATTCCTGGGTGCATTTATAATGTTGTACTTGGATGCCTAGTCATCTCAGGAAGTAATATTTGATCAGTTAAAAAAAATGAGTGCTGGTTGGACACATGAAAATAATAAAGTAGGCAGAGTGATAATTTTGCCTTAAAACTTCAAAAATATGTGTAACTTTTGAAAAATTATCAGAGCGGTCACAAAATCACTCATCTTACTAGTGTAAATATTATAACTTATCCAAATCTATGCATGTTTCAACTGAAATGAACTGATGATGACTTAGGTCTTTTCTGTACAGCTGATTTTCTTCTTTCTCTGTTTTTTTTTTTAAATGAAGAAATGTTCCTTCTCATGGGTGTACATAAATAGGCTTACATATTTAATGCACATGTTTCCTTTCTAAATTCTTTCTAGGTAACTAGAATGCTTGAAACCCGGACTAAAATTTCAACTTTCCTAATTCTCTCTAATTAATGAATTCACTCTCCCTCTCCCACCCTCTTTTTACTCACCCTCCCTCTCCCTACTCTCACTGCCTTATCTAACTTAGGATTCTTTGAAGCTAAAGATTCTATGGAATTGATGTAATCACAGATACACAAGTGCATACACACACACACACACACACACACACACACACACTATTTTCTTGACACCAAGCCTACTGCATGACCATCTCTAGGAACAAGATTGCAAGATTACACATCTGCCTGCTTAGACCTAAACCCTAAGTCATAGGTTCAATGGTGAGTTAAGCACCGTGCTCAGAGACATATGTCCTAAGTGTTTTAGGGGCAATCTGAGTGGTAGGATGTGTGGGCTATGTGTAGCAGACTTCATTAAACACAGAGCTATGCATGACAGACATCAGAACACAGGAATAGCATTCAACCACAAACTCTTCACCCTCTTTTCAAATTATATATTTTTCTTCCTCACCAGTGTTCTTTCCATAGAAATTGATAGCCACTAGGACAGTTTACATGGCTTCTTTGAAATTTTCAAACTGGCTTCTGGTTGGCACATGGTAACATCTTTATGGTTAATATAAAATGTATTATTTTCTGATCTAAAAACAAGCAAACATAAATTTGGAAAGCTCAAAACATATCTGGAGGAACTTAAAATTCAATGCCAATCATGACATTCAAAAATATATTTCTCAGGTTTTTTTCAATTTATAAAGGAACGTTTCTGTTTTTGTTGTCTTTGTGATTGTTATTTTCAGCCATAGATAATTACATAGGCAATTTTAAAACCCACCTTTTCTACCATTTCAGTGATTCTTACTCTGTCAATAATTAATAACTGTATAAAATCAGTATATCACTATCTTCAATTATATTTAAGCAGTTAGCTCATGTTTCATACTGGATTTTTCCAAATTTCATGCATTATAAACATCATATAAATATTACTATTATCTGGCTACCTAGGAATATATTGTGTGCAGTAATAAAGTTAGAATCCAAGTATATTGGACCTAGAGATGTGGTTGATGGATTAATAGCACATACTGCTTTGTACAAAGAAACAGAGTTCTGTTCCCGGAGCCCATGTCACATGGATCATAACCCATGTAACTCCAGGGGCTCTCCTGCCTTCTGTGGCTTCTGTGCCCACTGCGCCCACATGTGCACATTCACACACACACACACACACACACACACACACACACACACACAATTAAAATAAAATAAATCTTGAAAAAATAATTAAAATCCAAGTATAGAGAAATAAGAAAAGTTGATACTCAATAACTTAACCAAAAAGTCTAAATTAAATTCAAAGAGTGCTGAAAGTTCAAAGTAGGGAGTTGTAATTATGCCTTTTAATTGTGTTAAGTTATCAAATTAACTTTTACAGATTCTATAACCTTCATTTCCTACCATGCATTTCTATCTTGTGTCCTCTGCAACAGCATGATGAATATTATTCTTAAATCTTTGCAAGATGTAAAAGACAGCCCATTCTTTAACTTTGGATCTTTGCAATTCCAACAATGTTGAACAAGTTCCCCATATTAACCACCTTGTGAAAAGTAACATAACATACTTCATATGTTTATTTGTAGTGTATTTTGATCATATCCATTCCCTCATTTCTTCATAAACTTATGAAGGTTTTAACATTTTCCCCATTATTTTGGACTCTTTGAGGCAATAATTCCTTGAAGAAATAATTTATTTCATCTACTGTTGGGCTTCTAGAGAAATATAAATATTGTCATGTGAAGTTAATGACCATGTATTGTAAAATACTCTTAGAAGCAGGAGGCAGCCCCACTGGATGACTGAAATAGTGGATTTTAATATTGGATGACTGAAACAGTGGATTTTAATATTTCATATTAATAGGTTACTTTACCTACTTTACTTACTCATGCAATGTTTAGTTTGTAGACGTAGGCACAGTAAGAGATCAGCAATAATAGTAATTGACAGTTGTAGTAATCTACTATGATAAAATGACTGGGAGGTGATGCCACATCAGATAAAGTATTTTCCATTCAAGCATAAATAAGTGGCATTAACAGTTCCATATAAAAGTCAGTCAACCATGTTACCCACCAGTATGTATTTCCTGGGGCAAGCTAGTCAACTATATTAGCCAAGATTGTAAGCTCTGGGTTCAGTAAGAAGCTGTGCCTTAGTAAATAAACTGGAGAGTGATCAAGGTGTAACCCAGCATCACTGTTGCATTAACACACACACACACACACACACACACACACACAGAGAGAGAGAGAGAGAGAGAGAGAGAGAGAGAGAGAGAGAGAGAATAAAATGCATCTTTTAAAAAATAATTGTGGAAATGTGGTCTCTTCCCCTAGAAAAATGTCTCATTATGTCATCCTTATCTTCCTGTTCGTGTTGGTGTAGATGACACAACACCTTTGTGAAAATATGATATGAGGGAATAGTTAGTTTCATGACATAGCATAAGGTTAATATTATATAAAGGTAACTTAATCTCAAGAATCTCTACCACAACAGTAGATCTGATGGCTACAGAGAAACTGCCATGCAGATACTATACACAGCTTGAATAGAAGCTGACCACATAGGGCAAGACAGAGCATAGTATGGTGAGGTTTCATCGGGATACTTAGAATAACATGCAATTCAAAATTTACTGTTTATTTAATGTTTTCAGAACAGAGTAAGAGATGGTAGATGATAACTAAAACCATGGAGTGAGAAAACTATGGCTCCTGTAACACCAACAGATGGCTGGAATGGAAAAAGTACACCCTTAGGTGTAAGTGCTCCTATATTTCCATTACAAAGAAACAATGTACTTTAGAGAGTAAGTTGGAAAGCAAGAGAAACTGAAAATAATGCTATTCATAGCCTAGAATCTTCATTCTATAGAAATATCAGAATTTTATCACTACCATTTTGTTTACTTTTGTTTATGTTGAACAGGTGTGGGACCCATGCCACAGTCCACCTGTGGAAGTCAGAGGACAACTTGCTACAATCAGTTCTCTCCTTCCAGCATATGGGTTCCAGGGATTGAACTCAGTCATCATGCATGGCAACAAGCATCTTTAAATCCTTGGTCCCTATTGCTACAATTTTAGTCCCTAAGTTAAATAACAGAGCACAGCTAAGCCCTGTTCTCATGCTCATTCTGTACTAGCCACCAAAATCACTTCAAAGATTTAAGAAATTACCGAGCCTGTCTCAGTGGTACTGACTTCACCTCTCAGAGAATCTGAGCATCAGGATGTTGAGACCCATGGGCAGTCAAAGCTGAAGAGTCAGGTAAGATCAGTTTCCTCTATGTCTGTGATTATTTACCCAGTTGTGTTTTGTTTGTTTCTACACTACTTCCTGGTTCTCTTTCTCTGGCTAGGGTTTAACACTTATTCAGGGAGAGGCCTAGAACAGTGCATCCAACTGTATCTGGTTAAGTTTACAAATGAATTGCTTGGGACTCACCCCAAGCCTGCTAAATCAGCATTCCTTGGGATGGGTCCCAGTCATTTGTACAGACAAAAGGCCTTACAGGAGTTCTAACTTGTTCATTTGGCAGGAAACATAGTTGGTTATTCTAAAGACCTGTTTTCAAAGATGTGTGTGAGTGAGTGAGTGTGTGAGTGAGTGAGAGAGTGTGTGTGTGTGTGTGTGTGTGTGTGTGTGTGTGTGTTTTCAGCTGCTCCAGAGACCAGAAGGTGGCACTCAATACCTTGGAACAACAGATAAAGGGATTGTGAGCCATCTGAAGTATGGAAGAAACTGAACTCTAGTCCTCTATAAGGACAGCGAGGACTGTGAAGTTCTGAGCTAGTTCTCCAAGCTCCCTGCCTGTTTTTAAATAAATAAATAAATAAATAAATAAATAAATAAATAAATAACACAGATCTTGAGAATTTTAACTTTCCTCATCTGAATTTAAAAAAATCAAGCATTTGGCCTGTTTTCTGCATCAGAATGCCTACTTTCTTGATCCTTTAATTCTGCATTGAGTCTTTAACTTTTTGAGTTGAGTATTGATTTTCATTCTTTACTAAGATAAATGGTTAGGGTTATGAATTTTTTCTGACCTGTGCCTCAACGATGTCCTACATATTTATTTATATGCCTCTCCTTGTAATTTTATAGATGGGAATACAGGTTTGTTTCCTCCAGAGGCATTTCCTGTTCAATTGACACATGCACTCTTTTGCTCTACTTGTTTTCTTGAATGATGTTCAATTATATCATCTTCATGATGTATACTTTTGTAAAATTGTTTGAGATTTCTTTGTAGTTTAGAACAGAATTGGTTTTAACTTTCACAAATGTTTCTATGTACTTTAAAAAGCTATAATCTCTGTTTTAGGAATTTATGCATAAATGCATGCTTTCATACCAATGTACATATGTTCTACTTTATAAACTATGAATTTACATGCTATCTAGTTTGGTTCTGAAAGATTTTAAGTATTCCTGTTGTGAACTCCAAGTACATGAGAATCTTTATTGCAGAAAATTCCTCTGTTTGAATGCAGGTTACTAATTTTAACATTCAATTCTTTTTATCCCTTCCTCTTTGTAGATGTATCTTGGCCCATCTTAGTATGGACAAAGTGTCCAAGACACTTTCCTTTGATATATTTATTCATCATGATTTTACTTACTTACTACTATTTTATATAGATGGGTGTTTGGCTGCCTGTATGTTTGTGTACCATGTGCATGCCAGATGTAGGCAGAGGCCAGAATAGAGCATCAGTTCCCCAGGAACTGGTATTAGAGATGCTGAGAACCAAACTTTGGTCCTCTGCAAAGGTAAGCAGTGCTCTTAATTACTGAGCATCTCTGAAACTATAAGGTGTTTCCTCTTGATGACAGAGCTCTTTTGCCACACTGTGCTCTTCAGCTGATTTTGGTAACTTTATATCCAAGTCTCTATTTCCTGGCTTATTGTCTTTATACATTACTCATTGGCTTTCTACATTAAAATAGGAGACTATTAGTACCCATATTTCCACCCTCCCTCCAGACACTTCTGAATTTAGCTTGGTATATTGTGATTTTTTTCCTTCATTTTGATATTACTTATAGGTACACAAAAAAGCCTTTCTGCTATTTGAAATTCATAGTTTATTTTTCCTAAAGAAAAATAGATTTGTACAAATGTTCTATATGGTCTGAAAGAGAGACTATCATTTCCCTAGTATACAAAGTTTGGAAGGCACTGAATTAATGAGCCTCTAAATTACATTATGAATATATTCTATATGTTAATTTTTGTCTGAGTTTTCAATTGAAATTGAAAGACAGGGCTTTAGATGACCTCACCACTATTATTTCTCATTTCTTTTTAATCTAACTATATAAACTACAATGGAATTTTTATTTATGTCTCATACTCTCCAATGTTTTCATGCTTTTGTTACCTGGGTTTCATTTTACCTACTAGCAACCTGGTGTTTCCTTCTCCTTAAAGATTCATGTATTCCTTTAATTTTTTACTTCTTTGGCATATAGCTGTTGTCTTATAAAATGATGGGATCACAACTTTTAGGGAATAAGAATACTAATCTTTACTTTATAAAGGTGTAGTGAAGCAGTTGCCTCTGACTTAAAACATTGCACCCTAAAGAGAAGACTATTGAATGTCAGGAAGTTATGAAGGTAGGTTCACTAAGACTCAGGAAGCAAGCAACTTGCAAAGCTCAGGAAGTCCCTCAAGCTTAGCAGACAAGCACCACCAACCTCAAATTTACATAAGTAGTAATGACTGGTAAGGAGAAGAAACTCTCTGATCTGTTGATCTGCATGCTAGTCATGCAAACACCAGGGTTCTAGTATTCATGAACCTTCTTCCATACTGGAGTGGCCTTTTGGGGATACAGCTGTCCCTTGGTTGTCCATGCTCCTTTAAGTAACCCCTAGCCTGTACTCCTGTAAATAAGCCCAGTAAACTCATAGCTTTACAATGCTGGACTTTCATGGTATTGTCACTTTGGTCTGTTGGTTTTCTACTTAGGTCAAATATAAATGTGATCATGGCTTCTCAGGCACAGTGTCACACAACAAATAATTGTGCATTCATTTACATTTCATGTATCATTACATATATTCCCCTTTCCTTTCCATCCTTCCCATCTCACCTCATAAATGAAATGTTACTATGAATTGACAAAGATCAGTTGAACAAAGTCCTTTTGAAATGGTCCTTTAAGGATCCCTCCATTTCTCTCTCCTCTTCCATGCAACTTCTACATCAAGATCAGCCTAAGCCTGCTTTCTACCAGGAAAGGAACATCTAATGTTACAACACAGGATATATGCAATGATCAGAGAAGGAGGAAGGGAGACAGAAAGAGAGGGAGGAGAGAGAAGGGTAGGGAGAGGGAGAGACGATGATGTGTGTTCCTAAGTGCAAATACACATTTCAGGTTGTTCATTGTACCTGTATACATGTTTAAATAGTGACAAGAGAACAACCTTGGATTCTGTTCCTCATGTACCACCCACCTCTTCTCTTTCTTCACTATTATTATTATTATCATTATTATTATGATGATTAATTTTTTGAGTGAGAGACTTTCACTGGCCTGGACCTCATCTAGCAGGCTTGTGTGGCTAGTCAGAAATTACCAGGTACATTTCTTTCTCCAGTTCCTCAGCACATCACTAATGCTGATGTTTTGGTCTTTTTGTGTTTGGGGGTTTTTTGTTTTGTTTTTTGGGGGGCTTGGGGAGGTTGTTTGTTTGTTTGTTTACATTAATTCTGGAATTCCGACCCAGGGCCTCATGCTAGTGTAGCAAACATCCTAACTATCTCAAATATCACCCCAGCCATCAATGAACAGTTTTAGCAAATCAATGTTTTGCTGTGGAAGACTGCATCTTCTTCCTTGTAGTACGGCTTTTGCTATCTTGTGTGGTGTGTGCATGTGTACACACGTAATAGGTGCATGAACCCATAAGTGAATGTATGAAGGCCAAAGGTCGACATAAGAAGTTGCTCTCAATTGTTCTATGCCTTATTTTTGACACAAGATCTCTTTACTGAATCCAGAACTCACTGAGTGCAGCTAGACTGGCTGGCCAGCGGGGATCTGCTCATTTCTCTTCCAGAGCTGAAGTTATAGGCACATGCTCCACACTCAGCTTTTTGTAGGGTGCTAGGTTCCAGGACTCAGATCTTCATATTTGCACAGCAAGCACTGAGCCAACCCTTCATGATATGTTTTATCTGTAGGTCTCATTTCCCAGAATTTCACAAGCACAGTTTAATGAAATGCATGTAGTGTGGGGTATAGTTTGTTCCTGGTTCAGATCTCAACACATGTGCAGCTTTGGCAAAGTTCTTTTCTCAACTTGAGGTTCATCTCAGGTTCAAAAACGTTCCATTGAAATTCAGAGCCTACACCCTCATGAAGAATTACTTTTCCCTTTTAAGGTTCTCTTATAGACCTGCCATGGCTCTAGATGACTGATTAAGAATGACTGGAGTGGCTCTTTGCCATCTCTCCTTGTATGTCTAACACCCACTGGAAGTCAGGATGACAGAGGTGCACAGGAGGATGGATTTCCTGAGGTATCTATCAATCACAACCAAAATACATCACAAATTTGCTCTAGCCTAAGTTAGATTCATGTCAAATTTGTTTGGATTTTATATCACAGACAGTTTCTAATGATCAACAAAAGCCATTTCATAAGAGAGACAGTATAAAAACTAGAAAATGAGCCAGTAACATGGCTTAGTTAGTAGAGGTGCTTACTGGTGACCTGAATTACATCCTTAAGCCTATATAGGAGGAGACAAGAAACTCTTGCTTGTTGTCCTCTGACCTCCACAAGCAAGCTATCTCACACACACACACACACACACACACACACACACACGCGCGCACGCACACACACACACACACACATGCACTCATCTAAATAAATAAATAAATAAATAAATAAATAAATAAATAAATGTAGAAAGGAAAAATATAGTTATATTGGAGAGAGTTGAGAAAATTAGAAGATAAAATTTAGGAGAATATAAATAACTGTCAAAATGTGGATTTAAATGTTATTTTATATGTAGACAAGATATTTCCTTTCAGGTTTATGACTTAAAAATTATATTCAGAAATTTAATATTTTGATCATTTGGTCCATATAAATACATTATAATTTCTTAAAATTCTAAATGTTTCATTAATAGTTTGGACTGAACTATCACATTTAGCTAAGTTCTTTAAAACATCTACTGTTAGTTGAAGGATATTGATGTGTCAAGACAATCAACCACGGCTTCTTACTTTTTCTTTATGTTTACATAAAACACTGAATCTTTCCATTACAGAGATGTCTAATAATACTAATGAGTGAGATTATCAAATGTTACCCCTGAGGGTGGGATGGTGGCTCTCTGTGATCTTTATTTTTATATCATTTATTCATTCAAATGACACCAAAATTATGCAAGTAAAACTTTATCTAATTCAGAATTTGATGCATTATGTTAACTTACACTGTTTATAAACAGACACTGCCTTGCTGAGCCCTAGCTGATATGCATAATATCCATATTGAAGTTAACAGCCCATTGCACAAGAAACATGAGCTGTCTGTCGGAATCCCCAGGTGAGTGCTCCCTGGGCTGACAGTGAGGGAACTTTCAGAAGAGATTTATTCTCCCTCAAAAACTAGCAGAGCAGAATAGTGTTGTGTGAGAACATCTTCTTGGGGAGAGATAGCACACATAGGTCTACTCACCCCAGAAAGGAAACCAGAGACAGACCAAAGTAACAAACACATTAAAGTCTTTACTGAGTCTATAACAGGTATGTGTAAAGGGTTTCTTATAGTAACTGGAATGCAGCCATACATCAAGAAGGCCAGCCCAACACCAGTGATGATTAACAAGAGCTGCAATCCTAGAGTGCTATGTATATCTTTATAGGATCTCAACATGTTTGAGAAATGTCCTCTCTCCCAAGAGGTAGCTTGGCTGGGCAGAGTCTCATTCAGAGATTATTAACTGATTCTATAACCCCAAGAAGTGGTGTGTGTGTGTGTGTGTGTGTGTGTGTGTGTGTGTAACTGAATCTTGCAATTTCCAGTATCCCAGACATGTGAAATTTGTTTAATTACTGCGTTTCTTTTGCATCCCCTCTGAGAGGAACTGTTTCAATTCTGAGGAAACTTTTGGACAGTACAATCATACTACCAGGCTACATCTTCAGTTTGAGTGTGTAGTCTTCTCCTTGCTCTTCCTCACTGCTCTTAACTGCTTTTCTACAATTGGTACATTATTAGTTAAGAAGTGCATATATGCATATGTGATGATGTGCAGGCCTGTGTATGTATGGTTTCATGCAGTGTAAGAGCTTACTCTAGTCTTTGTTGGGTCATCCCTATACAGAAGAAAACTGTACCTCCAACTGTCAACTTAACACAATCTAGAACCATCTAAGAAGAGAATCTCAGCGAGGGATTGTTTTAGCCTGCAGGCAAGTCTGCCAGGTAGCTGGATATTTTCTTTTCTTTCCTTTTTTTTTTTTTAATTTTTTTATTGGTTATTTGTTTATACTTCAAATGTTATCTACCTTCCCAGTTTCCCTTCTGAAAACCACCTATCCCATCCTTCCTTCCCCCTGCTTCTATGAGAGAGCTCACCCACCCACTACCACTCCTGCCTCACCACCTTAGCATTCTTCTATGCTGGGGCATCAAGTCTCCACAGGAGCAAGGGCCTTCCATCCCATTGATGCCAGATAAGGCATTACTGTGCTACATATTCAGCTGGAGCCATGGGTTCCTCCATTCGTACTCTTTGATTGGCAGTTTAGTCCCTGGGAGCTCTGGGGGATCTGGTTGGTTGATAATGTTGTTCTTCCTATGGGGTTACAAACCCCTTCAGTTTCTTAAGTCCTTCCCCTAACTCTTCCATTGCGATCTCTGTGCTTAGGCTGATGGTTGGCTGTGAGCATCTACCTCTGTACTGGTCAAACTCTAGCAGAGCCTCTCAAAGGCTCCTGTGAGCAAGCAGTTCTTAGAATCAGCAATTGTGTCTGGGTTTGGTGTCTGCAAATGGGATGGATATCTAGGTGGGGCAGTCTCTGGATGGCTTTTCCTTCAGTCTCTGCTCCACTCTTTGTCCCTGCATTTCATTTAGACAGGAACAATTCTGTGCTAATATTTTTGATATGTATGGGTGGCCCCATCCCTCAACTGGCGGCAGTGCCTAACCTCTGGATATGGTCTCTACAGGTTCTCTCTCCACTTTTTGGGTATTTAAGTTAATGCCATTCCTATTAGGTCCTGGGAGCCTTTTGCTTTCCTGGCATCTGGGACTTTCTGGTGGCTACCCCCAGTTCTCAATCCCCTACTGAACAAATTAAAAAATTAAATTAAATTATAAATGATCAGCATAGTACAAAAGCTATACAAGTAAGAGAAACTTTTAAAAATATAAACATGAGGCTCCCAGGTTGCACTTCTGTTATCTTGGTAAATGTAGTCTAAAAGTTCTCAATTCATTCTGTTTTAGTTTTCCTCCTCAGGCCTTCTACCCTCTTCCCCATCTCTAAATTACTAAACCTGTATGTCAATTTTTAAATATGAAATAATGATAGATTATAAAAACTGACATACAATTCTGGAAAGATAGTTCAGTGGAGAAGGTGTTTGCCACCAAGACTGCTATTCTGGGTTTGATTCCCAGAATTTGAATTCTAGAAAGAGAGAACCCACTCCAGCAAATTGTCATCTAACCTCTACATGTGAGCTACATACACACACACACACACACACACACACACACACACACACACATACACACATCAATGAGTGAATTTAATTGAAAAGATTATGAAAAGCCTAAGACATGGGAGTACAAATAAGAAGCATCTGGCGCCATTTTTAGAGAATTAACATGTGTCATCTCTAACATACAATATCTTAGCTTAGCTATAAAGAACAAAGAACAGCATCAAAAGCATACACAACTGAAAATATCAGCATATACTGTCAAAATGCTCTCTGAGAAAGACATAAAATGTACTACAGAGAACTCATGAGATGTTTAAGCCATAGCACCAATAATACTAATACAAGTTCTGAGGTGAGAAGGTTGAAAAGAAACTCTAACTCACTGTCCTTTGAATTTCTTTGACTATTACGTGAGACTGAATTGGCTTTAATTTCTCCAATTAATTGTTTATATTGTGCTCTAAAGCCCTAAAGACCTTTACTAGTCTAAAATTATCTTTTTCTGCCATTATCTTGGCTTTTCCTCAAAGATACAGTTGCATAGATGATCTCAAGTAGATTTTTCTCACTCTACCAACTTCATAAACAGCAGGCTGTGAAACTTGGATATACGTTCTTTCTGTCCTATAAACCTACTCATACATTCTTGGGCTCTTGTTTCTACTCTCTTACCAAACTCCTATCTTCCTAAGGCATGGTCTATTCAGTCATAAACCAAGAACTCTGCTGACTGACTGGCAGCTGCACCTCCTCACTGTTGTGCTTTCCACTTCACATCCTTCCATGTCATCTGCTAGCTGCCTGCTTGCATTCCTCTGGGGTGTCAGACACCTCAATGCCAAACCAGACCAAGGAGGATGAAGCAAATGGAGCTTGGGGATCAATAGTTTCTACAGGGCTCCAGTGTGACCTGAAATGCTGGAAATGTTGTGGCTCTTAGAAGAGAAGCACAGAAGTTTGAGGAGCCTATGGGGATGGGGGTGGGGCTGGTAGCCAGGGTCCCAGGTCTTTTGTCAGCTACAGTGGTGGCAGCAGCAGCAGCTTGGTAGAGGGGGGTAGAGTGAGCCTGGCCAGGCAGGCTGGTCCAAGATCTGGCAATGAATGCTTCTGGAGAGAGAATTCTTACAACTTAGTAAAGACAGGTACTCTCAGAGAATCCTTGGTGAAATAATTTGTGTGCTTTATTCCATGTGAAGAGAGACTGTATAAATCTTGAGAGTAGATGTTTAACCATTGGCTGAGTTTGAGGTGTTCGTGGTGCTACATCAGGTGACTGATTGCCAATGGTCCTCTCAATGGGGTGTCATGGTTAAGTGTTCCAGAGCAAGTATAGAGGCAGTCAGGAAGCACTCCACTCCTGCCACTCTCAAATCTCTGAAGGTCCCAGGGTCTGAGCTCACTCAACCTTACCAGCTCTTATGTCTGTCTGGTGGCATGGCCCATTTGCCCTACACTTCCAATCTCACCTGGCCCCTCTATAGCATCTAGTTATTTCAATGCTCTGCCATCTATTGGAACAGTCTATCAACTCCTCCAAATTTAACCCCACCATCTCCTCTTCCTTTCCCCACTGTTGCTTCCAATGCAGAGCCACTCTTTCATAGATGGTTCACCTCAAAGATAAGTGGAATAGCTCAGTGCTGTGGTAGATCCTTTGCTAGGGCATGAGGCCTCTCCACACTGATCTCCATAGTAGCCAGCTAGTTTACATACCCACCAGCTGGCTGGAAGGGTTGGATTTTGTCCACACTGTCATCATCATTTGTTGTTATTTGTTTTCTTGATGACTTTCATTCTCATTTGGGTGAGATTGAATCTCAATGCCAATAAGTTGAATATTCTATGTCTGGAATCATTTATGGGTGATGGGGTTTGAGTCGCGGCAGGAAGCGTCTGTGGACACCAGGCCCAGGCAGTTCCACGTGTAAGAGGTTTAATTGGAAGGGGGTAGAGGATAGCGGCGCAGGAAGAGAGAGAGGGGGGAGAGAGAGAAGAAAAGAGAGAGAAAGATGGAGGAAAGTACCTATATATATATATGTGTGTGTGTGTGTGTGTGTGTGTGTGTGTGTGTGTGTGTGTGTGTCGTGACGTAGCAGTCCAGGTAAAGGTGGGAGCTGAACCCAATGGATTCTGGGAACATGGTGGCCATTGCCCTGGCGACAGGTCTGTGGACCCGCCCACATCTGCGGTGCTGGGTGCTAACATAACTCCCTTTTTTATATTATAAAGAGAAGGAAAGAAAAAGGGAAGGAGAAGCCAATGATGAAAAGGGAATGAGGGCGTCCTGTCTCTTAGGCTACTTCCTGCTGTCTAGGGGCGTTGTCAATGGGGGTAGCTGGCTTTCACCATCGGGATCCACTTGGTAAATGTTTGCACCAGGTTTCTCTGTGGGCAGTGGCTCATCTGTGGGCAGCGGCTGGTAATCCTGTAATAGGGGCTGATTGATAGTTTGGTTAGAAATTTTTTGTATTTGTCGTTGAAGGAATGTAGAGACAAGATT
>NW_022196903.1:75049696-75088069 GCF_008632895.1 Mastomys coucha
TATGAGCAATCTGGTAAATGGAAAACATGGAACTGAATTGAGTGGTGCCTGAGTAGGGTACGGCTCACATGGTTAAGAGTTCGTAGTCTATAGGTGCTTGGCAAGTGGTGAGCAGTCGCCAGGTGAGTGGTGCTCTCCGCGCAGAACAGCAGCCTCTACGATGGTACTGGGAGTGCTCAGCAGCGGCGGCAGCCACTGTGGTAGTACTGGGAGCGCTCCCTGCACGGGGTACTGGGAGCGCTCCCTGCACGGGGTACTGGGAGCGCTCCCTGCACGGGGTACTGGGAGCGCTCCCTGCACGGGATGGAATGTAGCAGCGCAGGAGCCGCTCCACCTGGCAGCCGGGGTCCCAGAGGCCGCTCCACATGGCCGTGTACCCTGTCTGCCCCGGCGGTGAGGAGCCGGTCGGTAGACGCAAACTGCCATGCTCCCGGGTTTCGGCACCAAAATGATGGGGTTTGAGTCTCGGCGGGAAGTGTCTGAAGACACCAGGCCCAGGCAGTTCCACGTGTAAGAGGTTTAATTGGAAGGGGGTAGAGGATAGCGGTGCAGGAAGAGAGAGAGAGGGGAGAGAGAGAAGAAAAGAGAGAGAAAGATGGAGGAAAGTACACACACACACACACACACACACACACACACACACATATATATATATATATATATATATATATATATGTATATGTATATGTCGTGACGTAGCAGTCCAGGTAAAGGTGGGAGCTGAACCCAATGGATTCTGGGAACATGGTGGCCATTGCCCTGGTGACAGGTCTGTGGACCCGTCCACATCTGCGGTGCTGGGTGCTAACAATGGGTCCTAGACTTTATAGGCACACAGAATTATGAATGTATAGATAACAGGAAAGCAATAGTAAAGCCATCTGGTGGAATAAACAGAACCAATGAGAGGAAGAAGAATGAAGTAAGTGGGTGTGCAGAACAATACACTCAAAGTACACTATACATACACATTGAATACAGCTTATGTAACCCTGTATAATTAATAATAATAATAATAATAATAAATCACATAACTCTGTCCTAGTTTACATTTTGTTGCTACAATAAAACACTAACCCAAAGTTGCTTAGAGGAAAAGGGAATTTTCTTTACCTAGTACTTCCAGCTCACAGTCCACCAATGAGAAAAGTCAGGGTAGAAATTGAAGCAAAAACCAGAAGAGCATTATTTGCTGAATCACTAAGGTTCATGCAAAATTTACTTTTATTATACAGTCCAGGACTACCTGCCAAGGGAATGGTGACACCCATTATTGGTTGAGCCTTCCTACAATTAATACTCAGGACAAGCCTCATAGACATGCCCACTGGCAAATCTTACCTGGGCAATCCCTCAATTGACACTGCCTTCACAGATGAATCTAGGTTGTCAAGCTGACAAACAAACTAACCAGGACAGGCTCAAACAGCAATATATTGTTCTCCTATAAAATCTTCTTTGTGTGCGTATTTATATTTTTTGTTTTGTTTTGTTTGGTTTGGTTTGGTTTGGTTTGGTTTGAAACAGGCTCCAGTACATAGTTCTAGCTGTCCTGGAACTCACTATGTAGACCAGAATGGCCTCAAGTTCACAGAGAGTCTCTCTGCCTCTGCTTCCTAAGTGTTGGGATTAAAGGCATGTATCACTATGCCTGGCTCAAAGCTTCCTTTTAATATTATGTTCCCAAGTCAAGCCCTGAAGTCTGCAGTCCACAATGCAATATTATTCCAAAAACATCAGGCACTGAATCTCTATTTTTCTCTTAATCTCCCCATCTCTGAGTTTATCCTCTCACATAGTACATTCTATCCTCTACCCTCTAAGCTTATTGGTATGTGTGCTTCTGTGAATATATATTGAATTATTAAATTACTAGTGGGGTTTGAAATGCCTTAAGTATTGTTGTGCCTACTGACTTCCAGCTTGGGTACTGCAAAACTGAGACATTTTATGCTTCGAAAGAAACAGGCTTTTCCTCCTTAAATTCCTTCTTTTATTTTTAAAATCTAACTGTCTTTGTAATGAAATACCCATGCCTGGTTTCTTTCCATCCTCTCTGCCTAAAATAGATTTTCCTTTCTTAATCTTCATGTGCAAGTTTGCGCCATGAATGCTTTTCATTTAAATTCGTTTATTTTTTTTCCTGTTCTCTCTGTAGCATACCTTTTATTTATAGGCTATGCTTCTCATGTATGTCATTTCTCCTGTCAGTTCTTCTTTCTTAGTCTTTCCTTCTTGTCTTACAGGTTTTCTTCTCCCTCCCATGCCTGCCTTTTCTGCAGCCTCTGAACACATTTTAATCCAGACGCTGGGCATTTTCCCTGCAGCCATTGGGTTAAGGGAGGTCACCAAATGTTCTTCCAACTCGGCTGCTTTCATGGCTCCTTCTTACTTTGCTAATGAATTCCTGCTTTTATTTGAAGAGGCAAGGTTTGCATATGCCCAGACGATGCTTGAACGCTCCTAAAAAAAAAATAAATAACTTCTGGAGGATTCAGTGTCTAGTTTACCAAAAGAAGGCTTCTCAGGGGGAGTGTGTGCATGCTGTGGCTAGAGGATATTTTCTCCCGTTTGCCTGCTGGTATCTAGTTGGTCTCCTTGAAGGTATCTATCTGGAGCACTGCCCAGCCCTCACACACACCTCTTGCCAATATGCAACAGGTTTGTTTGTTAGCATAGTTCTTGGGTCACAAGTGGCTGTGAATGATAAGCGTTTTCCTCTCAATTCAATTCATAATTTCTAGCTGAATTTGGCCCAGAGGAAAGTCTTAGAAGTTCTGAAAGGAAATCACAGCCATAGAGAGCTATGAGAGTATAGCTTCTCTGTCTCTACTTCTCATCTGTGTACAGAGCGTTGTATGTCTAGGCACAAAGAGAAGAAGAGATCCAGTCTCCTAGGACAGAATCCTCTGACTCTCTTGTCTGTATTTTTATAGAAGTTGCCACCTCCTTTCAAAAGAATGTTTTATTCATCATTATTATTACTATCATCAAGGTTAGTGTGTGTGTCTGTGTTTATGTGTGTGTATGTGCGTGTCTCTATATTTGTATGTATCTGTATATGTGTGTATGTGTGTGTCTGTCTCTCTGTGTGTATGGGTGTGTTTGTGTTTATGTATATGTGAGTACATGTGTGCATGTCTGTGTTTATGTTTATCTGTGTGTATGTTTGTATTTATATGTATATGTGTTTGTGTCTGTGTTTATGTGTATACATGTCTATGTGTGTGTTTATGTATGTATTTCTGTATATGTGTATACGTGTGTGTTTATGTGTGTGTCTGTGTTTATGTGTATGTGTGTATGTACTTGTATGTGTATTTTTGTGCACATGCACACATGTATGAAAGTCTGAGGAGTCACTTCTCTCCTTCCACTGTGGTACCTGGGGCTTTAGCTCTAATGTCCAGTCTGGCACAGAAAGTATTTTTCACAGCTGAGCTGTCAAACCAACCCAGCAGCTACTGCATAAAGACTCTCAGAAATGAAAGACTCTAAACGTGTGCAAATCACAGCCATTTCTACATGTGGTATGAACATTCGGCACTGTTTCACTAAACTCTGGGCTCTCCACCTTGTTGCTTTCTCAAATATGTTAAAAAGCTGTCAGTTTTCTGTCTAGAAAGAAACAGACATGCCTCCTTTTATCTCTTGAAAATAATATGGGGCATGAATCAGAGAAGGGGAGAGAAACCTGTGGTATTCATCCACTCACAAAAATACTCCCTTATTGTATCTACAATGATAATAAAGATGAGCTCTTTGTCCTTTTCATACTTCCTGACAGATAAACTTATAAAAAAGTTCTTGTCTCTGAGGCTCGGATTCTTAGCTAGTCTGCACTAACTCTACAAAGGAAGAAAGAGATTTAAAATATCATATCTTAAATTTCTGAACTATCTTCAAAACCTTTTTTTAAATTTTTTTTTTCAGAATACCAACACAAGCTCTATTCTGTGAAGGAAGCCATCACACCTCTTGCCAGCATGTTACTAAGTGAGCAGAGCTTCCCTTATGTGAGAGAGAGGGCCAAGACCCTGAGTGTCTCCAGGGACACAGCCTGCTGCCTCAAAATGCAGTGTAATGTCAGCTTGCTCTTCAGTTCCTTGCTCTGAAGACTTGCAGTCCACAGCTTTGCAAGACCAAGGTGTAAGAGGCTGCCCATCTGCACTACAAACCACCAGCTTTCCTCACAAAGCAGGAAAGTTAAATTCTTCACAGAATTAGTCCCAAGAACTCTGTGGGGCTTTTTTTTCCTTCTTTTATCTCTAATCCTACTGACTAATACTGGAAACATGTGCTATCTAGAAGGGTAATCCTGTAGGGAGGACCAAAAGTTTAACCCCTAAGATCTCTCTGGCACTGGACCACCAACCAGGCAGCATATGAACATATCAACACCAGCTGATATGAAGCCCCCAACACATATACAGCAGAGGACTGCCAGGTCTGGTCTCAGTCAGAGAAGATGCACCTAACCCTCAAGAGATTGGAGTCCCAGGGAGTTTAGAGGTCTGGTGGGGAGGGGGTTGAGGGGTGAGGACATCCTCGTGGAGACAGGGGGATGGGGAGGAGTTATGGGATGTGGAACAATCATAGGGTGGACTGGGAGGGGAATAAAATCTGAAGTGTAAATAAATAAACAAACAAACAAACAGAAATTATTAGTTCCTCATTTGAGGCCAAAGAAGGGATAAAGAGGTGGCTTGGTGATTAAGAGCGCATACTGCTTTTCCAGAGGACCTAAATTTAGTCCTCAGCATCCACAATGTGTCTCAGGACTACCCATAATGCCAGCTTCAGGGGATCCGATGCTCTCTTCTGGCCTCTTCATGCACCTGCATATATGTGCACATTTTCACACACACACACATACATGCATAGACACATAATTAAAATTGAAAGAGGAAAAATAAATAAATAAAGAAATAAATAAATAAATAATACAACATTTGTGAGTTAATATATATTTCATACAAGTACCAATATTGTTAAATGAATTTAAATTCTGGGTTTGAAATGACAGACATAATTAATAGCATTAAACAATAGTAAAATACAGGTTAATACACAGTGACTAAGACTTTTTGAGAATAAAAGTGAATGTCAACTGGTTTTCTGGGTTCCCAGGGGTAATTTGGACACCTGTGAGTTCTCTATCTCAAAGAATAACTGCTTCTGTAAGGATTTGTTACCCCTTATTTCTTTTCCACCTTCTCTTCTCCTCCATAATCAAGTAGAAAGAGTAGCATCTGTTGCCAACAGATGTGAGCAAAACCTCACCTCTCACAGCTGTAGTACTTTGAACAAGCCACCTAAACCTTCAGTGGAGATTCTTCATCTATAAATGTTAAGTAAACATTGGACCATAAAGGGACCATGGGTCTATCCTCCCTGCATCAGAGATTTAGCCCTCAATGTAAGAGTTGCCTTAAGAGAAAGGAGCTCCTGAGTCATTGGGCAGTGTTTCACTAACAGTTGTTATTCTTATAGGACCTTGGTTAATTCCTTTAAGAGTGTTGTTATCAAAGGGTGAACCTGAAGCCCCAAATGCTCTCTGGCTTCCATTCTCACTACATGGCCACTCTCACATGTTTTCCCACCTTGATGCCATCTTCATGAGGCCAGCACAAATGCTGCTGTTGTCACGACCCCTGGCCCTCCAGAACAGTACTTTTATTTACTTTATAAAGAAATCTCTTATTTTTTAAGTAACCAGCCTTGGGTGTTTCATTACAGGAACAGATAATGGACTAATACAACTGCTGTGCTTATGAAATCAAAATGGGTGTTTTATGCAAAGTTCCTAGGCTCCTCCTATAAACAAATGCATGAATGCCTCTTTTGTATCAGTTTTCTCTGAACTGAAACAGCCTCTCTCAGAAGGACAGGGAGACTCATGAGACTCAAGAAGTAAATAAACTTCATATGCCTCAGAAAGCTTAAACTTGCAGGGTGTCAGGAGATCCCTCCCCAGGGTTACAGAAGCACAAAGAGCTGCTGTAGGAGGGGGGCTGTGGTCAGAAAAGCTGCCTTGGGAGTGTTTATAGGCTATACTGAGAACTCCAGACATGCAGCATTCATGAGTCGTCAACTGTGCACCTGCAGGAGCGGTGATACAACTGCTTTTGTGTTGGAATGCTGGTTTTGTACACTGTGTGAAGATGTGTCTCTGTCCTTCCTTGCTGCCTTGGCACCTTCTGATTGGTTAAAATAAAAAGTCTATGGCCTGTAGCAAAAGGCAGAACAGTAAGGTGGGACTTTCAGATAGAGAGAGGAACTCTGGGAAAGAAAAGTCAGACATGAAACTGGGGAGAGGTAACTAACCATGTGGCAGAACTTGGAGAAATATTAACATGATAATTGAGTTACTAGATGAAGGCCTATGTATTTATTAATAAATATAAGCCTCCATGTCATAATTCAGGTACTGGAGTGAGTATAGAAAAGTCCATATGGTTAAGCTTTGGGGTCATCCTGCTTCTGGAAGTAACCCCTCACCTATATTCTTGTAAGTAGCTTCAAAAAAAAGAAACTCATTGGGCCACTAAGTTGGACTTTGGTGCACTCATTACTATAGTCTAGTGTGTGTGTTTCCGTCTGCCTGTCTGTCTGCCTGTCTGTGTGTGTATGTGTGTGTATCTCCCTATGAAAAGCCTTTTTCACACATCTAGTAAGTGTTTCAAATTAATTCTTTTCTCTTCAATCATGTGTAGACCTGAGTAATTGCATTCCACAATGCATTACTTACAATGCATTCCACAAAAATTTGAAATCCCTATTACATATTAGGATTGCTCTGGGCAGACAACAAAACTTTCTAAGCTCATGAAAGTCATGCTCATTTAAGAGCAGCGCTCAGGCCAGTCCTTATTTGGAGAAGGGAAGGAAAGGGTCCCCCACAGACCATCGGGGTGAAGTGCTCCAGTCAGTATGGACACCCATTGTACCTGCATAAGAAAAAGTCATAGAAGATGAAGGGGATAAATGGGACAGCAAATGTCATGAGATTAGATTGCCCCCACATTTTAAGGCATTTAAACACTGCAACAAGGAGAGATTGACATCGTATGTGCTAAGATGAATATATGGGTTTAGCATCTGTTTTCTCTTCTACTAGAGAGAACTAAGCCAAATCACGTTTCTCTCAGCTTCTACAAGGGCATTAGATGAATGGATCAACAATTTTAAAATCACTCAGTCTTGGGAAAATCTAAAAAAATCTAAATCTCTAAAGAAGTGAACAGGAAGGGAGGTGAATTCTAAGGTAGGTGGCAAAGAAGCCAGATTTTTCTTGCACTTCTCTGTCTTTTCTCCCTTATCAATCCTGTTTTGCCACCCAAAAGTGTGAATAAGAAATGCTGGTGCTTTATTGATTCCAATTTAAAGGCCATGTCTTTTTTGGAAAAGGCAATGTAATTGTCACTTTTGATGTTTTCTTTCTATTTATCACAACTCAAAGGCTTTTGGAGAGCTAGGAGAGTATGAAGAGGCCTGTGATTTTAGTCTTAATCCTCAGCATCATGTACAGGGAAAAAACTGAAGAGGAAGACAGAAACAATTTGTTATCTTCTGAAATTATTCTCCTTGATCTCTCTTTAGGCTGTTTTCTAGTTTGATTCCTCTTGCTGTGATAAAACACTCTGACCAAAAGCAAACCTGGAGGAAGAAATTTACTTGCCTTACACTTCCAAGTCATGGTCCATCACTGAGGAAGTAGCAAGGAATCATGGAGAAACACTGCTTAGTGGTCTCTCTCTCTCTCTCTCTCTCTCTCTCTCTCTCTCTCTCTCACACACACACACACACACACACACACACATCCCAGAAACCCCAGGCTAAGGATAGTGATATCCACAGTAGGCTGAAACATTACTTCACTCTCAAGACAATCCCCCAGAGACATGCCCCAGGCCATTAGGATAACCAATCTTTCTATTGAGACTCCTTTCTCAGACTGCCTAAGAAAGTTACAATCCTATAGTGTGTACTTCTGAAAATTCAACCCTCATCTTACATCAATACAACTTTTTCCCAAGATGTACTGAACACATAGCTCAAAAGGTTTAAAAATAGTCAGTGAGGGCTAGGAGGAGAGTTCAGTAGCAGAGCTCTCACCTTATAAGCACCAAGGTCTGAGTTTAGTCTCCAGAATCCATGGAAAAGGCTGGTTGTTGCGACAATAGGCTTGTCATCTCAGCACTGGCAAGGCAGAGGAAAGAGGATTCATGGGGCTTGCTGGCCAACCAGCCTAGTCTACTTGCCAAATTCCAGGCCTGTGAGAGAGCCTGCTTTGAAATTAAAGTGGCTAGCACCTTAGTAACATCTCTGGCTGCCCTGTGACCTCCACATGCATATGGAGGTAACATTCCAGGTTTCCCTTCTACCAAAAAGAGAGCTTATTTTGAACATACTTTTTCACTGTTTTATAATAACACTTCTAAGAAAAGATTTTGATTGATTTTGTGTGAGTCAGAACAGACAAGGTTACACTCCAGTGTCCAATGTCCCAAACCTTCATGGTTTAATTCAGATGTCAGCAACTCCCCTGCATAGCTTCCAGACCACTGGTACAGTAACATAAATTCATTTTCATTCATCCAGAGAGTCAGGGAGAGCCATTCATAAAGATTAAGAGTTCCGTGTGTGCTGGTTTGTTTTTAATGATCCTAAAAGTACCAAGACAGGAAGAGACTATAATGCTGGTCAATTAATATTGCTGGTCAATGTAAGAGAATCTAGAATTGTCTTGGAGAAAAGCCTCTAACTATGCCTATAAGAGATTGTACAATTTAAGCTAAGTGAAGTGGGAAAACCCATCTCTACTATGGACTTCAGCATTCCACGGGCTGGGATTTTACAGTAAGTAAAAAGAGAATGTGATAGAAATTAAATTCCTACTGTTGAAGACATCTTATATTTCAGACTCAGGTCCCAGAGGACCCTGAGCTGGATCTGACCTGAAAGCCTCCTACCCGAGAACTAGCCTTTGTGATACCAGAAGGCATGATGCAAGCTTCTAAAAGAGAGAATCCACCAATAGTCCTATTTAGCTCGATGCCTATGAACCACAGCAATTATCAGCATAGCACAATAACCTAAGGGTTACCATAGTGGTAACCAATAGCTTTCTAATTGGACTTAAAAATCTGATCGGACAGCTCAAAAAGAGGGAAAACATGCATGGAGCTGGAAAACCAGCTAACTGCACAGGAATAATGATGTCATGGATGTGGAAGAGAAGCTACAACCCACACTTTGCTAGCTAAACCAACATAATCCCTAATTACACTCTAAATATCTGTTCTCATACACACAGATAAGTGTTGTCCTCACCCTTTGCCAAGGAAACTTCTTTTTGAAAGAGACAGAGACCTTTAAGAAAACTACATCCAATTCAAAATACAGAATTATAGAGTCCAGTCCCAATGGACACATCAACAAAATAATTTGTACACAGAAGACTTAGCGATCATTGTGTAAGAGAGGATGGAGAGATTGTAAAAACCAGAGGATCAGACATGTGCAATGAGATTGTGTCTCCTAGGAATGTTAGACACTATACCCATAAGGTCTTACCAATGTGACTATATACACATGAATTGAAATGAGCACAGCAGAAATAAACATGCTGACATGGACAGGTGGAAGCTCAAAAGGCTTCAGCCCTAAACAGATAACTAGAGTCTACCTAGGGTAGGGGTGTGTGTATGTGTGTGCATGTGTGCGTGCGTGTGTGTGTGTGTACATGCATGCATGCATGTGTGTGTGTGTGTGTGTGTGTGTGTGTGTGTGTGTCTGCCAGTCTGCTTGTCTGCGTGTGTGTGTATAACAACAATTAATAAAAAAGAGAACATAAATTGGAAAGAAAACATAAAAGGATATTAGGGAGGACTTGGAGGGACAGAAGTGAAGGTAGAAATGATGTAATTATATTACAAATTCAAAAAGAGAGAGCATGATTCAAGCACCAGCATTCATGCCTCTGTGCTCTGATAATGGATGTAACGTGACCAGCTGCTTCATGCTCTGATAATGGATGTAATGTGACCAGCTGCTTCAAGTTCCCACTGCCCTGACTTCTCCACCTAGAATTGTGAGCCTCTTTTTTCTTTTTCTTTTTTTTTTAAAAAATATTTTATCAAATCAACAGGACAAGTAAAGAACATAGAGTATATGTGCTGCATCATACTCAGGCTTTCAAATCTTCCCTTGAAAGTAGTTTACAACTTGTTTCACATTCCATTAAGAAAGCTAGTCATATGACTGTACCTTGCATCCCACTCTGATAAAACTTGTGAAGGACAATTTTCCAGTCTTTCCAGAGCCTACAAAGAGCTCTACTCAATTGCCTTTCTGCCATCTTTACTCTAGATGTCCCTTCTGGACAGCTGGGTTATTTGGTTTTCTGTTGAATAACATTACTTCAGAATATGAGGTTCCATTGAACCATAAAGTGAGTGGAATTGGACTAAACGAAGGGGCAAGAAGTCCCTGAATGGCAAGAAGTCTCTGAGTAGAACGATATTGTCCAATTTTTCTCAAAAACCTGCAATATTATAGCAGAATATGTCTATGATTCTTCTATAATTCCAGCCTATCACATTCACTACCAATACCTCTCTCTGTCTCAGAGACATTCGACTCTGTCTTTAAATTTCAGAAGGAAATTTATTGCTAAGTTTCATTGTCCCAGAAATCCCAGTTGTCTAGAATAATAGCACACAAACAAAAGTTTTCAAGAAGTTCTCTGGAAAGTAGAGTAAGTCACAAAATATATCAGCATAAAGTTATATATGAGAAGTAGTCATATTCCTCCTTAGACTCCCCATGTTTTCTTCTTTCATCTAGTTCTGGAAAATGTTATTCATGGACTCTTACACAACATGGCCCTTTACCAGCCACCTCCTCACTGGCCATAGCCGCAAAAGTCACCTACATTTCCTTCCACTAACAGCAGCCCCAAAGAGGACATGAGTTAAATTAAACCAGTCAGTGTATTGTGCCTTTTTCTCTGGACATAGGGACACTTGGGAGGCCACGAATCACAATCTTAATCAGTGATTCAGTAGGAAACTCCTGATGGAGGCTTCAGGCAAAGGCTTCCTGTGGTGCTGTAGGAGCCATCCTGGCCAATTAGCCTCTCCTGACAGTCTAGAGAGAGTGTGGGAGTTCTGGGAAGTTTATTCCTCCCCACTGCTTCCATGAGTCATCCTGAGACAGCTCTGGGAGGAGGACAGAGCTGAAAGGCCTGCAGAGAGCTCACCTACAGCAAAGCCCCATCCATTAGATAAACCATGGATTTCCATTTTATTAATTAGTACATCTCTTTGTTTTGTTTGGGTTTGGGTTTTGTTTTGATTTTTTTTACAGTCTTGTTTGTCATTTGGAACCCAATTTTTTCTTAAGAGTGGCATTATCTCATGCAAAAATGGGCTGCACATAAGAAAACAATAATCCAGCTAGTCCAGGGAGAGGTACCAAGGGGTACATGAAGCTTAGTTGAGAGCTTACATAGCTAAAAGAACGAAAGCCAGAAGTATCTTGGGACCCAGGAGACCTCCGTTAGACTCCAAGTTCTGCCATGTCTCCCTGAACAGTCAAATTTAACTGTAGGGGAATTTAAATCTAAATCTATAAAACTAGGGCATTGTATTGGACAGTTTCACAGGTCCTGTGCTGACTTTTCATTACATGAGTCTATTCATGGTATAAGGGAGTATAATTCAAAAGGACCATTCAGGAAAGGCTAAGTGTTCACCGAGCACTTGTCCATCTGCTCACAGTGCATGCATTGATGCTAGGACTATACTTGCTAGGAAGTCACAAGTAAAGTTCAAATAATCCACAGCTTCTGTTGATTATCATAATGTATTTTAGAAAGTCTTTCACATAAGTTATTTCAAAATTAAAAGCTGAAACCAGAAGTTGCAGACACCTGTGCTTTAAGAGAGCCATGCATGTTGTAATCAAAAAGAATAGGAAAAAATGTAAAATGCAGAGCAAAGTAGTCAAATGAACTTCATCATTTCTATGAACTATGAAAACAGATAACCAGGAACTATTTGGTGACTGACTGGTGATGACTTCCAGGAGATATAGAGAAGAGAGGAAAGAGTTTGGTGGGAGTGGTGTGTGCCCATCACAGCTCCTGACTAGTTCAGGAGACAATCCATTCTAACAGATATGAAGACTAATAATCACAATGTTAGTCTCAAAAGTGGCTGCATGACAAGTCACCCTAACACAGCAGGAGCTTGCTTTTGTCCATCAGATAAATATGTAGGTCAACAGTCTATGTGAACTATGTGTGTATATGAAGTGTGCGTGGACTGCATTGCGTGAGCTGTATGCTAAGGGTGCTTACATGGACTGTGTTTGTGTGAACTGTGTTCGTAAACTGTGCGTGTGAACTCTGTGAGTATGTGTGTTGTGTGTGTTGGGGGGGTATATATGGGAGATTGTACATTACATGTGAGCAGCTGAGTGTGGAGGCTGGGGATTGGCATCATATGTATTCATCAATCAAGCTCTAGGTATCTTTATGAGAAAAATCTAACTGCCTGGAACAAGCCAATTCTGCTAGACTGGCTACTGAGCAGTTTTTCCTGCCTCTCCCTCCCCAGAGTTGAAACATAAGCATGCTTCACCTAGATTTTTCTTCAGAGGTACTGAGGGTAGAACACATGTCCCCATGCCTATATGAAAAGCACTGCCAGCTCCCTGGCCTTGATAGCTCAAATATGTTTTAGTAAAATTTTAAGTATTTCCTTTATAATGAAGAAAATAATCCTCAAGTATGTGCAGGATCATGAGGCCTGATGTTTAAATAATTTCCTCTGAAGGCTAATGTACAATGTGGTCTTATCTACAGTGGTAGTGGTGGTGATGTGTGTGTATATGGTGGGGGCTTGGGGTGATGCCTAGGGGACCTTGTCAATCTGGTTGCCTTTTCTCCCCAAGATATGCCCTAGAGAAATGCTCCAGAGGCCCTTTGAAAGTCCTTGTTCCTTACATACAGTTTCAGCCCTTCTGGATGGCCCTACAGAGAAGCAAGAGCTTGAATAATTTCTTTGTATGTGCCTTTCTTCTAAGAGTCTAGGGCAGTTACAAGTTACAAGACAAGAAAAGAAAGAACAACAAGACAATAAAAAGCCCTCAAAAAAAATCTCTTTGCTGCCTTATCAACACTGTAGGGAGCATCACAAACAGGGAGAACATGCCCTGAAAACATACACAACCCCCCTCCCTCCCCTCCATCCTCCTACCCCTCACCCCACCCCCATCCTGGCTGTTCATTACAACCCAGGAAGGCAGGTCCTTACTCAGGGTGACTAAGATTGTTTGCCGGGTTGGGGGAAGACTCTAGATGTTGTTGTTGTTGTTGTTAAACTGTAGGTAAATTGACCTTCTGTAAGATTTTTGTCTGCTGGTACAGGCTCTCCTCCAAGACCTTTGCACATTAACAGCAAGAGATTGTTCAAAAGGAATGACCTTGGGCTTTACCCCGGGAGCTGTGACTAGAAAGAAAGGAGTCAGTGCCATAACACTACTGACTTCCACCATTTTTAAATATTCACTTTTTAAATGTGAATGTGTGTGTGTGTGTGGAGAGAGAGAGAGAGAGAGACAGAGACAGAGACAGAGACAGACAGACAGAGACAGAGACAGAGACAGAGACAGAGACAGAGACAGAGGCAGAGGCAGAGGCAGAGACAGAGAGCAGGTACCTGTACCAGTGGGGCCAATACCCTGGAACTGGAGTCCCAGGCAATCATTAGCTGCCGGCTTGGGGTGCTGAAAACTGAACTCTGGTCCTCAGCAAGAGTGACACGTTTTTAAATCATAAAGTCAACTCTCTACAAGAGTCTAAGAAAATTCCATGCTCCCAGTGAAACAGCTCATTGTTAACAGTCTAGAAAATACTACATGCCAAGTCATCAAGTCCTGCTTACTAACAGAAGAAATCACAGCCTGATCCACTTAACTTGATGCAAAGGCAGAAATGTTGGACTGTATTAACAGCTGCTCCAGGACTGTTGTCACTGTTTGTAGGTGTGCCATTCACCTCTGTATTCCAAACTTCCAGGTCTCTTCCGCTACCCTTATCTACTTTATGTCTATCTGTTTATAGACTGGCTTTCTCATGCTCCCGTGATGGTGAGAACAGACCTGACAACCATACTTGCTAATTTATCTATGCTATCTTCAGCTACTGAGCACTAACCACAGATTAAGCTTAGATGTCTTTTGTTTGTTTAAAGGACTATGGATTAATATCAGAAACGTAAGATCATTTTTTCAAAGAACAATTTTTACAGGGGAAAAATCTTAATTTTATGGGAGATAGAACTCATCTAAATTTAAAATTACACATTATACAAAAAATATACTGGAAGAACTCAGAACGAATATCAATCAAGCTATCTCTTTGTTTGGTTATAAGTAAGTTTAATTCACACTTTCTTTTATATTGCCTAAATTTTGAACACTGATTTTTCTAAAATATTAAATAATAATAAATGAATACTTTATTCAAGAGAACTAATGGAAAACACTACTGGCTTTAGATCATTCTCTAATATATGTGATTTAATTTGGTAACAAATTAAACTTCTTTCGTGTATGCTTTCATTCATACATGAAACCTAAAAATGTTAATTTTAAAGAAGTAAAGAATTAATAGTAATTATCTGAGCCTAGGAAGAAAAATGTTAAAGAAATGTGTAGAGTGTGATTAGTGGGCTCAAGAGTAAAGGCAGAACAATAATAGAATGAACGTTGTTGATAATTACTGAAGCATTTCAAAACAGCTGGTAGAGAGGATTTTTATGTTCCTAAGGCAAAGAAATGATAAACCTAGGGGGGAACTTGTGGATATAGCACTTATCCTGATCTGAGGTCACATATTTTTTGCAAACTTTGAGGGTGTGTGTAAACATGAGTGTGTGTGTGTGTGTGTGTGTGTGTGTGTGTGTGTGTGTTTTACGTACATGTATATATGTGCAATATTTAAGTGCCTGGTGCCTGCAGAAACCAAAAGACATCACCAAATCTGAGACTTGATGTGGAGAGTTATAAGCAATAATATAGGTACTGGGAACTGAACCTAATTCCTGTGCAACCTATTCTCTTAGCCACTGAGTCATCTCTCCATCTCCCATATTACACCTCCTAGATAGAGGCAATCATAGTAGGTCAACTACAAACAAAAGTGTAGACCTTTAAATATTAATTTCAAAATTTCCCTGAATTCTGGTCTTCACAGACTCTGATAAGGTTACTAGATTATGTATCACACATTTTCCACTTCAAAATATCCTTTACTGGACTGGAGAGATGGCTCCATAGTGCTTACTTAGCAAGTAAGAGTATCTAAGTTTGGGGGCCTAGTATCCATGTAAAAAAGCCAAGCATGGCACAGGCACCTATAACCCCCAGTGCCATGGAGATGAAGATGACTGGGGCTTGCTGGCACCATACTGTATCCACCTTTAGTGAAATACTCTGTCTCAAGAGCATAATGAAGACAGTGACTGAGCAGGACACCTGACCTCCTCCTCTGGCCTCTGTACCTGCACTGTAGTGCACACACACACACACACACACACACACATACACACACACACACACACATCACACAAACACACACATGTGCATACAAACATACCACTCATTCACCTCTCTGAGATAGCATTCTTTTTTCTTTAACAAAGTATCAATTATACCTATCAAGACAATAGCTTTCCAAGTGCTATCCATTTTAAATATCATTGGAGGTCTATATCCATGAAGTATTGGGCTCAATTCTGCTCATACTATGCCTGTAGATTCTCAATTTTCTTGGAAAAATGGGATCACATTCACAATACTGCTCTGCATTTTAAACCTTCTCCAGGCTGCTAATAGCAGCAAACATAATGGAAAAGCTAAGGAAATGGTCCATAGATGCTATTATTTAAAGAACAATGACAATGGTCTTAAAAATATCTATTCAATAAAGTACATTTTCTGATTTCTTTCAACCCTCAGTCAATTGAACCGACAAACATGGAGGGCTGATTGTAGATGTTTAACTGGTCGAATGTTTCTATACTAATCATGACCTTTTAAGCTCTTCAGATAATGTATGGCAGAAAGCTGAGGGTATGGCTAAGAGTCAGAGAGCTTACCTAGCATGAACAACCTCTGGGTTCAATCCTCAGAACCAATAGATATTTAAAGAGGAATGGCCAGCCTAACAATTAGAACCAAATGGATTCCCCTGGCCTTGTGATTCCTTCATAGAATTATATGAGTGATGAATCTTATGGTTTTCTGCACAAGATTGGGCCCATCAATATTTCATCATGGATGGGGAGGGGGTACAAGAGGATCCACCCCTTCCAGAAGGACTACTGGCTGTTAATTACTGTAAGGGGAAAGATGTCACTCTCTTCAATAGTATAGCCACAGATAGCTTGAGCCCTGGCTCAACTGAATAATGCCACAACCATGTTCAAGTAAGAAATTCAACAATAAACTCAATGGTCCACACACAAAAGGAATGCATGAAGTAGGCAGGAGGTACAAAGAGCATGAGGATGCCAGTGGGAGTGTAAAAGAGATGAGGGAGAGGAGTGCGGTAAAGATGACTGAAACCCATGATATAAATGTATGAAACTGTCAAGAAAAGAATTTATACTATTCCTCACTTTTGGAAGCCAGCAGGCACGTGGAATTTCAAAATGACATCTTATTTGAAGAATCTTTGGAATAATTCTCCCAAAGATATGAAATCTTGGTGTCAGCTGTGTTGGATGTATCTGTGCCTCAATAATAAGGGATTATCACACTTGTCAACCTTCTTTCCCAGTGTGACACTCATCAGAGTAGTGCCTGCCTGTTCTTGTCAAGGCAGCTCCCATTCACCCAAGAAGGAATGGTACATACAAAACACATCCTTGTCTTTTAAAGATTTATTTCTTTTACTTTTGGTGTGTGGGGGGACCCCGTGTGAGTTTCTGTGCACAGTGTGTATGCAGTGCTCATGTAGGCCAGAAGAGGGTGATTGTGAGCCAATAATGTAGGTGCTGTGATTATAAGCCCAGTCACCTGGCAGGGCAGGCTGACTCTTAACTGCTCAGCATCTCTCCAGACCCCTCACCCTCTTCTTGACTGATTCTTCTGTGTTCACCTAGGCAGTGTCCATTTTACTTGTATAAGTCTTTGTTCTAAGACAAAAGAATCCCAAGATCTCAGCAAGTGTCTTATGATCCCTGCCTATAGCACTACCTGGTTTAAAGATTTAGTAATGATTCTGTCTTTGTTACTGTTCTATTGCTAGGAAGAGACACCATAACCAAAGCAGCTCTTATGAATGAAAGCATTTCATTTCAGAGCGTGCTTACAGTTTTAGAGGGTTCATCTATGATGGTCATGGCAGGAAGCAGATGGGCATGGAGCAGAAGCTGAGAGCATTATACCCTAATCCACACGCTACAGGTAAAGGCAGATAGTCTGGACCTGGCATGAGCTTTTGAAACCTCAAAACTCACCTGCAGTGACACACCTAATCCAACAAAGTCATACCTCCTAATCCTTCTCAAACAGTTCCAGTCCCAGGTGCTAAAGTATTCAAATATTTGACCCTAAGGGAGGGGGGGCACTCTCATTCAAATCACCACAACTGTCTAGCAAGGATATTGTTCCTCACCTACAAGGAGTATTAGCCCTGAATGGTAAAAACAGATTGTCTCATCAACATTCTACTGTCTCTACCCTTGTGGGCCTTATATCTCAGTGCCCTGTATGATGGATTGATTTTCTTCCCCCTCCAAGTACCAAAGAAGGACCTGCAGTTACATGTCAGCTTTCCATTAACACTCATTCCTGTGCCTCTAGGTTCAAAAGTAGTAGTATCAGTCACTTGCCAAATTTGGGAACTGCATGAACTAGTGACCACTGCCCACTCTCTCTTGGATTCTAACGTTTCTATCTCATTGAAAATTAGTGTTGTGAGACATTTCCTGTGTAGGTGTGAACAAACATTTTATCTGTCCAGATAGGACATCAACAACACTAAACAAACTAACTAATTTTATTATAGTTTAGCTAATGAACCAGTGAGTTTATTGCAGTTACTTACAGGAGAAGGCACGACTCTGTGGTAACTGCAATACTGAAAAGACTACCCAGCATAGGAAAACACTCTGTGAAGCTACTTCATCTGGATGTCCTTTTCCAACCTCCAGGCAGGTCCAGTAGAGTCTCCTACACCGTAACACTTACTGCTCATATACCACTGAGGAGGGGCTTTGTGAATATTGTAAACTTCCTTTGCTCCCTAAACTTTGTAACATTATCATTGTGACTCTGGTAATCTTCCCTCCTCTCTCTTGGACGCACTATTTCTGAACTTTCAGTTCAGAAGCAACACACATACACACACACACACACACACACAGAGAGAGAGAGAGAGAGAGAGAGAGAGAGAGAGAGAGAGAGAGAGAGAGAGAGAGAGATCTCAGATGGAAGACTTATTACCAGTGGCTTGAGAAAGCTGCTAAGAGAATCCTACTGTATTGGCTGGTTTTGTGTCAATTTGACACAAGCTGGAGTTATCACAGAGAAAGGAGCTTCAGTGGAGGAAATGCCTCCATGAAATCCAACTGTAAGGCATTTTCTCAATTAATATGTCAAGGGGGAAGAGCCCCTTGTGGGTGGTGCCATCCCTGGGCTGGTAGTCTTGGGTTATATAAGAAAGCAAGCTGAGCAAGCCAAGGGAAGCAAGCCAGTAAGGAACATTCCTTCATGGCCTCTGCATCAGCTCCTGGTTCCTGACCTGCTTGAGTTCCAGTCCTGACTTCCTTTGGTGATGAAAAGCAATGTGGAAGTGTAAGCTGAATAAACCTTTTCCTCCCCAATTTGCTTCTTGGTTATAATGTTTGTGCAGGAATAGAAACCCTAACTAAGACACCTACCAAATATGGAGATGTATTTGCCAATTTCATCCATCTTTTCCCAATTTGGCCCTTCTATTTAGAAACTCAAAACTATATACCATATTTATACCACCACCAGTTAATTAGCCATTTCTTCACCAAGAAAAGCTTTCTGTCTTTTCTTCTTCCTCCTCTGATAAACAGCCTATGAACAAAAAAACTCCCAGGTTACATGGAACTTTTATAAAATGGACAAAAAAGAATGGTGTGCCTTCCCCTTGTCATATATAACAGCAGTCACCAGCCACAAGCTGTACCTTGATCATATAAAGGTTTCTTCTTGGTAATGAGCACAGTATCTCAGTCACTATTCTGAATCTATGAAGAGACACCATAACCATAGCAACTCTTATAAAGAGAACTGTTTTAATTGGGGCTTGCTTCTAGTTTCAGAAGCTTTGTCCATTATCATTATGGGGAGTGTGGCAGCAGGCATGACAGGCATGGTGCTAGTGATAGAGTTTAGAGCTACAACCTGATCTGCAAGCAGAAGGAGTGACATTGGGCCTGGTAAGGGCTTTTGAGATCTCAAAACCCACCCCTAGTGACACTCTTCTTCCAACAAAGCCAAATCTTGTCCATCTAGTCTAACAAAACCATACCTGTTAATCCTTCAAATAGGGCCACTCGCTGCTGACTACAAGCTCAAATGTATGAGTCTGGGGAAGGCATTTTTACCCAAACTGCCACAGATGGCTATAAGATGTGAAGAGATGAGCACCAAAAAGTAAGTGCCTTGACTAGTGAGACTGGGAGGGGCATGATGCACCGTAGAGGATGAGCATCACTTTATACTAATTCCTGATTAAAATATCAGTAGAAGGAAGTGGGGGAAGATTCTAGATCCCTGTGCCCTTTAGCACGGCTTGCTTTGGTCATGTTCAAATTGGGTTGCTTTAGCACTGGGCTGCTGCCTTGCTAATACTTTATTATCAGTTAGCAGGGAGTTATTTTTAACTCCAGCTCCTCTCAGGAACTTTTCATTCATACTAGGCTTTGCAAAATACAATTCCGGGAAAGGAACTGTGGATGCTGAGGGACGAGCAAACGTTAGCTAATGAATAAAGCTGCTGTTAAATTCTTCCATTATCAGTTGGATTCTTTTTTTGGGCGTCTAAAGAAATCTTCACAGCAGAATCTAACCACAAATTCACTGGGGATTTTTTTTTCAAAAATTTTCTTATGAAACAATTAATTTAAACAAAGCCTTGTTGAAATGGTATAAGAAAACTGTAAATGAGGGCCGCCTTTTATGTATACTCCAAAGTCGACTGCACATCAGGATGTATCAAAGTCTGAGTGACCCTGTTTCTTCTGAAACCCTAGCTCTCATCATAAACGAAATGCCAAATATAAGCATTCTCTCCATCTTAGCATGATTCCAGGAAATTAAACCAATCATCTGCAGTCAAATCAGCTTAAACAGCTCAACTTGCCTTACAAAGAATGTTAATTTACAGCAGCCAATACTGATAAAGGTCAAAAACACTTCTTCCTTTATGCTGTAGAAGCAGTTGCATAACTCCTGTGAACTAAATACCTTACCATTATGAGATGTGTGTGTGTGTATGTGTGTGTGTATGTGTGTGGATAAGTGTCTATGTATATGTGTCTATGTGTGCATATGTGTACAAGAATGTGTGCATATGTGTCTATGTATGCACAAATATGTGTATATGGCTATGTGTGTGCATAAATATCTGTTTGTGTGCATGCACATGTATGTCTGTATGTGCCTGTGCCAAAATATCTCTATATGTATCTGTGTGCACATGGGTCAATGGGTATGTCTGTGTGTGTGTCTGTGTGTGTGTGTCTGTGTGTGTGTTTGTGTGTGTGTATGTGTGTACATAAGTGTCTGTGTATATGTGTCTATTTGCACAAATATGTGCGTTATGTGCCTATGTGTGCATATGTATGCATGAATGTGTGCATATGTGTCTATGTATGCACAAATATGTGTGTATGTCTATGTGTGTGCATATATATCTGTTTGTGTGCATGCACATGTATGTCTGTATGTGCCTGTGCCGAAATATCTCTATATGTATCTATGTCTGCACATGGGTCAGTGGGCATGTCTGTGTGTGTGTCTGTGTGTGTGTCTGTGTGTGTGTTTGTATGTGTGTGTATGTGTGTACATAAGTGCCTATGTATATGTGTCTATGTGCACAAATATGTGCATTATGTGCCTATGTGTGCATATGTATACATGAATGTGTGCATATGGGTCTATGTATGCACAAATATGTGTGTATGTCTATATGTGTGCATAAATATCTGTTTGTATGCATGCACGTGTATGTCTGTATGTGCCTGTGCCAAAATATCTCTATACGTATCTATGTGTGCATGTAGGTCAGTGGGTGTGTCTGTGTGTGTGTCTCTGTGTGTCTGTGTGTGTGTGTGTGTGTGTGTGTGTGTGTGTGTGTGTTGGTTACAGATCAACTTAAAGTGTCTTCCTCAGTTGTTTTCCCTTATTTGTGGAGGCAGTTTCTCCAAAAACTGGGGCTCACCAATTTTGCAAAACTAGCTGATCAGTAAGCTAGCTACAAAGATCCTCCTGTCTTGGCCTCTTTAGCATAAGTATTACAGGTATGGGCCACCACATCCAGCTTTTATGTGATAGGAAGCCTCTGAAGTTGAGTCCCCACACTTGCACCAAGAGTGTATTACTGACTTTCCATCTCTCCAGCCCCAGATGCCAACTTTATGTCTTTCATTTGACTGACTTGTTCTTTTGTTCACACTATGAATCTACATATTTTTATCAATTTGGTCTGATTTTATATTTGACAGTTTAAACTAGATGTGTGTTTGCTATAACAGGAGAAATGCCTATGATACTAAGCTGAAGTGTAAATTGTTGAGGTTTGTTATATTGCTATGTATTGTAATGCTAAATTCTACATCTGGAGGACTAGGCCTATGAGTGACTGAGTGACTTCTCTTGTTTGCAAGCTTTTGTTGTGCAAACCTCATTCCTTGATTTAAAACTATTGGTTAAATAAAATTGGCTACAGCCAATTTCTGGAGGGATTAGAGGTAGGGGGGTTAGAAGTGACCTGGTTGGAGGAGAAGAGATGAGGAGGAAAGAGGAAGAGGGAGAAGGAGAAGGAGGAAGCCATCATGAGGGTAGAGAAACCATGAACACATGGCCAGGAGAAACAGCAAGTATCTGGGGTACACCACTGGAGAGGTAGCCAGTCCTGCATTTAGAAGAGTAGATTAGGGGTGACTCCAGTAGTTGTCAAAGCCAAATAAAATAACCATAGTCTGTGTCTCATTCATTTGTAAGCTAGTCGTGGATAAGCTTAAATTGTTCATACTACAGTAAATCACATGAACTTCGTAATGGCTGTAAAGCTAAACTTGAATTTATTCCAACTGATTCCTACCCAGGGTATTTCTTCAGGAAGATGATAAAAAATGATCAGTGAGTATCTATTGAGCACTCCTGTAAGTAAACCAATGAATTGGGTATAGTCAGTGAAAGACAAATGTCAGACAAGTAGATGTGGATGAATACAAAGAATATAGTGAATTGGATTAAAGGTGCAAAGCAATTTTCAAATGAGAGGAAATGGGCAAGGCCAGTTTCATAAAGGTGATTTTGATATACATCACTCATCTTTCGACAAGTTGGATGTACAAACAAGACCCTACAACAATAGAACTGTGACCAGAGTCAAAGGAGTGTGTTTATTGCCAATGATATATCTGCTGTATAAGCCATTTGCACTCTCGTCAAATTTCAACAATGCCTTTAAAAGAGTAGTTTGCACAGCTCCACATCAACCTTCACCACCTCCCAAAGCATCTATTCTACCCAATTCATGTTTACTGACCATGATGCAGAAAAACATCGGAACCTCATAAACACCCAAATCAAAAGAGCAACAAGCACCAGGAGTTCTGTTTGCTTAGGGTGCAATAGGCTCAATTCCCTGAACATGGTCAATATAGTCTATTACTTTAATAAGTCAAGGAGAAAAATTCAGCAACTCCCTCAGTTTTGGGTTTTTTTTATAGCTTTATATAATTACAAATCAAAGGTACATCTTTCATATGCTAAATAATATCAGAATGCAGAAAAGTAATTAAGAAGTGTATTTAATGGCAGTACACCCGACTTTCCCTTTTGAAGTAAAAAAGAAGCACAGAAATTGACCTAAATGCATTAGTATGGTGTCATAATGACCTGGAAGTTAAAACAGTGCATGTGCCTATATGCATGACTTTCTGAGTTCCATTCCAGGCACACCCCACAACCCCAGCACCTCAGAAATGGAAAATCAGATATTCAAAGGTCAAGCTCTACTACATAGTGAGTTCAAGACCAGCCTAGGCTGCATCCAAATCTATCTCCAAATCAGTAAGTATATTTTTTGCACTTATTTAATTAAGTACTGAATCAATAGAGTCAACAGTCATGCTGATTGACAAAGATAAAAGCAGTGTTGTTTTAAATCTGTCTACCTTGATTACTCATTTGACAATCATGGGACAAGTCCTGGAATCAGTAAGTATTGTGGAGGAGGTATCTGTTTATAAAATAAAGATGCAAAAATAGGCAAAAATCAAATGCACATAAATCAGACAATTTTAAGCTCTAGCCAATGTAGTCCCAGTAAAATCAACATGCTTAAAAGGAAAAAATAGTCATCATTTGTAACTTCAAAGAAGTTTCTGTGACTGAAGAATCTATGACAAATGAAGCCTTTGCTGTATGTGTTTCTGAGGTGTAGTTTGGGCAAGCATAAACTTAAGCCAAGTGTCCAAATGTGTTTGTTAAATGGCATCTCTTCATTTATATCAGAGCTTATCTTGGCTCTAAAACTTCACTCCTGATAAGGACAAGTGCTGTTTAACAAACTTGGAAATGAGAATTATAAAACTGACCTTCCTTAAGCCTACTATAGACTCTGTATCTTTAAGGTTTTGGTTAAGTAGGCCCTGTACACTGAGTATGTCACCCCTATTCGCCAACTCTCCTTCTTCTTATCTTCTACCTTCCCCAAATCCTCTTTGTCTCCCTAGACAGTTTGTTTCTGTACTCATGATGTATGTACATATGCAAGTTTCTGCATCAGCATAATCTAGGGACCACAAAGTAAATAAACATGCAGTTGTTTTTCCTCAGACTGGTTTAATTCACTTAGTATGTATGACCTAGGGCAAATATTCAAAATGTAATCTTCTCAGAGCCATTTCACTTTCTTCTAGAGAGTTTCTTCTCCCTGACTGCCCCAACTTCTTAAATATTTATTTTGTTTGTTTGTTTTGCTTTGTTTTGTCAAGATAGGGTTCCTCTGTGTAGTCCTGGCCATCCTGGAAATCTCTATGTAGAGGAGGCTGTCCTTGAACTCAGAGCCCGTCTGTGCTTCGCAAGTGCTGGGATTAAAAATGCGTGCCACCTCTGCCCTGCTGATTTATTTTATTTTAAATTCTGTTGGGGGAGTGGCTGGTTCACATGAGTGCAGTGCCTGGAGAGGCCAGGAAAGAGGATTGGATCCTCTGGAGCTTGAGTTACAAGCCATTGCAAGCTGCCTGAAGTGAATGCTTGGAATTGAACCTCAGTTCTCTGTAAAAGCAGGAAGTGAGCCATTTCTCCAGCCCTGCTGTATCCCCTCCTTGAGAAAACATCTGGATGCATGGGGATGAATGCATTGAGCCTGCCTATGCAAGGACCTGGCTTGAGACAGTTTGCTCTTCTATGGATTTGATGGGCCTGTGCCCTATGATATTTGCTCTTGCCTTTAATGGTCTATACTAGACCCTGTTACATACAGCTTGCCTTTCATGATTCTCTCTTTACAGTGTCTCCTGGTGTGCTTTCTACTCTTTATGGCACACCCTCAGAGACACCTAAACATGCCTCTTTCATCTTCAACAGTGAATTTCCAAACAAGCTTAGGAGGATCTTCTTGCAATGTTATAAAGCAATATGCTTGAAGTAACAGACTCTGAACCTGGGGTTTATTGAACATCACCCAATGAGGAAAAGCTTTATCTCAGTGAAGAAGTGTGCAAAATGTTTACACTCTAGAACTCCAGTCCAGTCTACCTGACTTCACAGAGCCAGATATCACTACAAGGAAACAGGAGTGTGCACAAGTGTGTCAAGCCTGTACCATCTAGTGGAAATGCAATCTGAGCCTGACTCCAACACCTGTGACTTTTATGCAAGGTCTTCTCTGGTTTCTTCCTCTTCCAAACCATTCTTCTTGCAACAGTCTACCGGGAAACCCAGTTTTATCTCCATTTTCCCATCTACTTCAATAGTGCTATTTTGTAATTTGTCTGTTATTTGAGTTCAGTTCAGTTTTGAATCAGTTTTAACATCTCCTTAATTATCTCATTGGATAAAGGACTTGCTGGTTTTGTGTGTGAACTTGACACAAACTAGAATCATTAGAGAGAAAGGAGCTGCAGTGGAGGGAATGCCTCCATGAGATCCATCTGTGAGGCAATTCCTCAGTTAGTGATCAATGCATGAAGGCCCAGCCCACTGTGAGTGGTGTCATCCCTGGGCTGGTGGTCCTGGTTACTATAAGAAAGTAAGCCATGTGAAGGGAGTCAGTAGGCAGCACCCTCCAAGGCCTCTGCATCAGCTCCTGCCTCCAGGTTCCTGTCCTGTTTGAATGCCTGTCCTGACTTCCTTTGGTAATGAATAGTGATGTGGAAGTATAAGCAGAATAAATCCTTTTCTCTGTTACTTGCTTTTTGGTCATAGTGTTTAGTCACAGCAATAGAAAATCTAAGACAGGTATTGATCTATAACCCACTTAAAAAATAATTTTGTGTGTAGTGTGTGTGTGTGTGTGTGTGTGTGTGTGTGTGTGTGTGTGTGTTGGAGGGGAGTTCCCACGAATATGTGTGCCTGTGTATGTGCAGGCTAGAAGTTTATGTCTGCTATTTTCCTTGGTTGTTCTAGACCTGATTGATTCCTTGAAACAAAGTTTCTCACTCAGCCTGGAGCTTACCACATGGGATAAACTGGTCAGCAACTTCAAGGATTCACCTCTCTCAGTCCTACCAAGAGCACTAGAGTTACCTATGCTTCCTGTTCTACCTGGCTTTTGTGTAGATACTTGTGGGTCTGAACTCAGGTAGGTCCTAACCATCTGCCAATCTCTATGCTCATTTTTATCTCTATACAAGAGTCATGATTTAACATTGATACATTGAAAAGTAGCTTTTAATACCATTTCAAGAGCATTTGCCATTATCCCCATCATTTCAGAGAAAAAAACACCAGCACTGAGTTCTTCAGACAATAGAATTCATCCTACAGAGGATATCTGTAGGACTATTGATACTATCCTGCCCTGCAGGATCTGTAAAGGGCTAGTGGAGTCAATTTCCTCACTGCATTTTGTGTTAATATTAACTATGGCAGCCAATGTGCCCAATGGTTGGGCTTGACTTATCATAACAGAGTTCATTCTCTAGCAGATAAAGGAATTTGCAGTGAGTGGGGCCTGCAAGGCAGATTTCAAAACAAATATTTTGGCCAGCAAGAGCTAGATGGCAAGAATTCCATGTCAGTGACAATATGATGGATTAAATTATGCAACTGAGAGAACATTGGCTCCTTAATCCTGAGAGCTGTTGATGTCCCCAAGGCATTTTCTCTTTCCATAGCAGCACAGCACATCATAAACGGGCTAGTATTTATTGTCCAAAAAAGGCGATCAGAATTTGTGCCCAACAATCTGTCAAGGGAGCTTCCTTATTGAATAGAACTCTGCCTTGTTCTAACCCATGGTTATTGACAGGGAGGCCCTGGGGTAGTAAATTAATCCTGTCTAATCAGCTTAGAAAACATAGTTCTACTGTCTCCATTGGAAAGACAGATATTAAAATGATGCCTGCCTGCTATAAAATAGCCTTCCCCCTCAGAGGTGACTTCCTGCACTAAATACTAGAGCTAAGTGAGTCCCAAATGTCACAGCATGTGATGGGTTTAGGTTAGGATCTAGGAGTCTATCATGCAAAGAACAATGGTCACTGTAACTAGACATATGGTTAAGTCACTGGAAACCCAAATGTGGCACTGGGGTTTTATTGAATGGAAGTAGAGATTTAATTATCCACCCACTATGAGACTAAGTCTTCACTGAATCTGATTTGGGAGTAACTCAGAGCCCCACAAATCTAAAAAAAAAACGTTAGAAGACATTTACAACATGTTATTCAGAAAGGTGCTACAGTACCATTTGTTAGGGACTATATGCAATGACAAACACTCAATGGAATCTAGCAGAACACAAGCAAAATAAAAGCAAATGCCTTACACGATGGCATCCTGAAGATTGCGGCAGACTAGTGAGTAGAGATATATCCCAAGAACCACACACCTGCCAGAGGCAAATAACCAGCATTTATAAGGAACACTAACAATTCAAGAACAAATCATTTGGTTAAAATGGGCAATGCACCTAGATAAATATATCTCAAAGAGAGACTGACAAATGGCAAACAAGTTCCTGAAGGCATGTTCAACACCAGTCATCAGAAAACTGTTACCCAAACCCACACTGAGCTACCACTCTCTCTAGTTAGAATAGATATTATCATTTTTTAAAAAACAAAGGTGGAATGAAAGGAAATTTGGACTGTTGGTGAGAAGGTGAGTCAGTTTATCTGTAAAGGAAAACAGAAAAAAAATTCCTATAAACAGTATTAAAAAGTGGAAAAAAATTGTGTGTCAGCAACCCTACCTACCTCTGGTTATATATTCAAAGAAAAGGATGAAAGAGAGAGAGAGAAGGAGAGAGAGAGAGAGAGAGAGAGAGAGAGAGAGAGAGAGAGAGAGAGAGAGAGAGATCTACAGATTCATGTTTTTGCAGCACCACCTACAACAGCCAAAAAATGGAAATTTAAGTGTCCATCTATGAAGGTATGGATAAAGGGATTGAGAAATATACAGAGAGTGGACTATTGTTCCTCAAGGTAAAAACAGAAGGAAATCCAGCCAGTTATGATGCTGTAGCTGAACCTGGGAAACACTGTGCTAAGTGAGATAGACCATAGAGAAAGGTAAAAACCCTGTGATCCACTTATTTACAGAATCTAAAACATTTAACTCAGGGAGTAAAAACAAAGTTTGAAGGAGACAGAAGGCTTGAGGAGATCAAAAGACATAAAAGTCCAGAGAGGCTCCTGAGGAGTCAATTCTGTCAGTCAAATGTTTGCTTACAAGCAGGATGATCTGAGAACCCATGTATGAAATGCCTGCACATGTTGCCAAGAGTTTGAAATAACAATGCTAGAGATGCAGATAGGCAACTAGTCTAGCATGCTTGGTGAGTTCTAAGCCAGTGAGAGAATGTGTCTTAATAAAATGAAAATGTAAAAGGTCAATGACACTTGAGGAAGGACATCTGAAGTTGTCCTCTGATTTCCACACATACCTCTGTGTGTGTGTGTGTGTGTATCTGTAAATATGATATGTAAATGAAGGCCTAATATCTAACACCTGTGATTGTGATCACATTTAGAATGAAGAGTCCATTAAGATGCAATGAGGTCGGTGTGAGGCCCAACTCGTCCTCAGCTAGATTGAAGTCTACATTAAAAACACACAGAAACACACACAGACATATCAAGACACAGAGTTTCCCTACCCAAGAGACTATTGCTTGACTACCTACCAAGGTAAAATTAAGAAGGATGTATCCACAAGCCAAGACCACCAAAGGTCTAGGCCAAGCATCAAAAGCAGGCAAGAGGCAGGAAATGATTCCCAACATCCTTCAGCAGGCTCATTGCCCTGGTAACATCTTGATATCTGTTTTCCAGCCTCAAAATAACAAAATTAATTTCTGTTGTCCTTATATGCCTGCCTTCAGGTATTCTCCTGGGCTTAGTAGCATGGTATTTCAGAACTTCTCAGTGGGTTGAGTCCTTCCCTCTCACCAGCCTCTCTACCACATGGACACCAAAGGATCTGGAAATGAGCTAAGGCTGTGACTAGGGAGATGAAAGATCATTTACCTTAAGAGGGCAGAGGAATTCACTCTATGTCCAGATAAGGATGCGGGAACTTCAGCAAGCAGAGTGATTACTCATTTCAGCATCTCATCCCAACAGGAAATTACCGTCCTGACTTATTTAAGAGAAAATAACATCATCATAATGGATGGGGTGGAGAGGGATTATACATTCCAACGAAGTTTTCTGTATTCTTCTTTCCTCTTCCTAATGGCATTCTGCTGTTTAAAATGCCAAGTTATCCCATTGACAAAGCAAATTAAGCATTTTCCATAATTACATTTTGTAGCTTTTAGGGCAAATACAGCTTCATGAGAAGAAGGCTTGAGGTCTGATGGGCTAAGTTTTCTTTAGCTTCTGTTTTTCCTCCTTTTAAAATTTAATTCAATTTAATTTTGTAACAATTTAATATATGTGCATATGTATGTATCTGTGTTCATAACAGGTGACCACAGATGCCTGAAAGATGTGAAGAATCCCCTAGTGAGCTGAAGTTATAGGTGGTCATGAGCTATCTGGTGCAGATGCTGGGAACTAAACTTGGAGGTTTCTCTAGAAGAATAACAAGTGTTCTTAGTTGCTGAGCCATTTCTCCAGCACAAATTTCCCTATTTTTGCTCATTGTTCCAATATAAAGCTGGGGAAATGGCTCTGTGGGTAAGACTGTTTGCTGTGTGAACATGAAGACCTGAGCAGGACTTTAGACATCCTTGTCTGAATTCAACATTCATGTATGCAAGCATGTAAGCATATATGCTTGTACACACATGCTTATACATGTCATACACACACACACACACACACATTTAAAAACAAACAAAATAGAGTTAGTTTGATCCTGTGCTGAACTGAGACAAGTTTCTATTTGATTTTGTTCACTGTAAATCTAAGCTCAGGTCTGGTGACATGGATCAACTGGTAAAAGCATTTGCTGCCAAGCCTAATGACCTGAGTTCAAACCCTGGGACATACATGGTAAAAGGAGAGAATCCATTCTTAACAAGTCACCATCTGACCTCCACAAATATGTCATGTCATGCATGCACCAAACTCAAATGCATAAACATGTATCAAAATAAACAAATAAATAAATAACAATATAATAAGTTTTCATAAACTCTTTTAGGCTCAGACATAGGGACAGGACACATGTTTTTTTTTTAGATGGGCTTTATGAAACCATGGATTGAAACTCCAGATAATGATGCCTTGGGTGGAAGCCCAGCTCAGAAAAAGCTGAAGCCAGGATTATCTTTCTGTTGACAATGTCTTATCCAAGTTTCTTGTAAGAAAATCAGATCTGCTACGACAGCTCCCCATGTCCACCCGGAGCAGTGGTTCTCAATCTTCCTAATGCTGCAGCTTTTTAATACACTTGTTCATTTTGTGATAACTCCCCCACATAAAGTTTTTGTTGTTGTTATTGTTGCTACTTCATAACTGCAATTTTGCTACTGTTATAAATCATAATGTAAAGATCTGATATGCAGGATATGCGGTATGCACCTCCCCAAGGGGTCACGACCCTCGGGTTGAGAACCCCTGTCCCACAGACCAGCATACATTCACACCACTGTTAGACTTTTACCCACTTGCTGTCTCCCAGTGAACTACAGCAAAGTCAGCTAGTGGGCCACTCACCCGTGTACAGCTATTCATTTGCTCCATTGAACATTTCTCATAATGTGCTGTGGCAAGATGCATTGTGAGCATTCCCAGAAGATGAGTGTGTCACAGATATTATATGTGCCATGAAAAAAAAATGTTCAAAAACACAGACACATCTATCAGTTTGACCAGAACACATGGCAATAAGGGGACCTGAAGTACCATGACGTGTGGGGCTGAATCTGGAGTTGTTCTTCTTTACCCCATCCATTGAGTCTGTGCTATGAGCCAGAGTAATGAGAATTCAAAGTAAGGCCTGAGAGGAAAGGAAAAACTCATCACAGTAAAAGATCACACGATAAAATCACTTCGCTGTGCTAAACCAATCCCTGGGCAATAAAAGCAGGTGTCTGGTGACACTAGAAGACAGTCTTAAACTGTGTCATTAAAGGAGAGATAAAATTGTCAGAGCCTTAATTTTTGCCTATTAAATGAGAGGAAAATGTCACCTGAAAAGCTTTAGCAAAGTTTATAAGACTGTTAAAAGTGTGAAGGCGGGCTGGAGAGATGACTCGGTCCTTAAGAGCACTTGTTGCTCTTCCAGATCAAGAGTTCAGTTCTCAGAACCCTTATGAGGCAGCTCACAAGCACCTGGAACTCCAGTTCCAAGGTGTACAGTGCCCTATTCTGTCCTCTATGAGCACTCTAATCATGTGCACATACTGACACAGACACATGAAAAAGCCCACAGACACATGCATAAGCACACACACACAAATAAATAAATAAGCAAATAAATAAATGGAAATCATTTTAAAGTCTGAAGGAATACAAGGCATAAAAAGAATGATGGATAATAAATATCCATTTATTTAGTAAATAAATCAATCCCCTCAGCTAGGGACCATAGTACAATGATAATAAAACCCAGAGCCACTTAAAGCTTGTGGTTTAGTGGAGGAAATAGACATGAAATAATCATTCCTGTAAATCAATGTTACAGAAATTAGAATGTTTAAGATAAAAGAACGGCAACACTGGCTGGGGGGATGATTCAGTGGGCGAAGTAGCTTGCCAGACAATGTGAGTCGATTTCCAAGAATCCTCATGGTAGAAGGACAGAACCAACTCCTGACAGCTACTCTCTAAGTTCCACATGTTCAATGTGGAGTGTGTGTGTGTGTGTGTGTGTGTGTGTGTGTGTGTACACATGTGCACACACATACATACACACATAAGGCATACAAACTCAATTCTGTCCCTACTGTCACTTTAACCAGTATTACTTGTATTCCAACTTTCACAGATAAAAAGTCTGAAGTACATTAAGCACATGGCCCAGGGTCAAAAGGCTAACAAACTGTAAATCCAACTTAAATCCACCCTGCCCCAGGAGTTTGTGGGGTTGACCAGGGACTGATCCAAGAGAGTTTGGCTGGGAAACTATCTCAGTCAGAGCTGGAAGGTTTCAGAAAGTGGCATTGAGCAGTAGTTTTTAAACCTCAGACCTGAAAAATGATAGGACTTTCTTAAAAGAACAGTAGGAAGCCCAGGGTGTTCCAGCGGGAAGGAGAGACTGTACCAAACAGGCTACAGTGCTTGGTACAGACGCAAGGGCTGCATCAGAGAGAGAGACAGTGAGCTCAGGAGCCTATATGAGCCTGACAGTGATGTGCACGAGGTGTGGAAATGTCCACAACTATAGTCTTAATGTTATCCTAAGACTAAACATAATGGAACAGAGCAATTGCCCAGTCTCTGTCACTCTAAGTTGCTCACCCCGCCTGGCTGAGATCATTACATTAGAATGAAAAGCCTTGACTTCTCCCCAAAAAAATGATGAGTAGAAAGGAAATTTCTCTACAACTTTCACAACAGTTTCTATGGCAATCAGACTGAGTGGGAGGATAATGAGAGTCTCAAAGCTTACCATTAAAATACAAAATTTAATAGAAACATCACATGTTAAGCACACACAGTAGAGGTGACTCAGCTAATAATATACATTTGAAAATCTAGACCTGATCGTTAGAAATAACCAGAAAGGTATATAGAGGAATACTTTGGACTGTGTAAGTCTGTACATAAATATAAAAAGTGGGGTGAAAGCTAAATAAGCAATCAGTGGCATACTCCCCAAAATGAACTCAGTTATAATCACTCCCATCTTATCAAAAAGAAAACAAAATTATATATCATGGGCATCTGAGTCAATCTCTATGGAGATGATTGAACACTTTCCAGGCTCAGGCAGAGCTAGGTCACTGAGTCAAAGGTTCGTGCAGCCAATGCTGCCAGAGTCCAAATCCCCAGTACCTATCCACCCACAAGGTACTAGGAGAAAACCAACCCATTCACTCGATACAAGGAAAAACCAAATTTCTACAAGTTGTCTTCTTACTTAAATATGCACACACTAAATAATTAAGCAAATAAATGTTTTGAATTTTTCCAAAAGGTTTTGTTAATATTAGTAACGATTATGTTTCCTTATTGTGTTTTTAAATGACAAAAGGTGTACAAACAGCATGAGTTCATTCTGTTTTGTGTTTATTATGTATTTGATAACATTATAAAGGAATTTCATTAAGCAACATAAACTCATCAGATACAAAGACTAACAATCATATGCATAAAATCAGTGTTAATTATTCTTGACAGTATCTCCGCTTTGATAATTCCTGATTTCTAATATATATTCAGTAAACATTTATTTTATAATAATAAAAACTGCACTTTAGTGTGCACTAATGTAAACTTTCTAACTCAGAGTTGAAAAAGGGAGTAGCTGCAGGACAGGCTTCAGATATTCAAGGAAAAGTTAGTTTATTTTAGAGCTTTAAATAGAAGTTAAAATTTTATAATTAAAAAACAAAATCCTTTGCTTTCTTCTTCCTTCTCTTTTGTGTGTGTGTATGTGTGTATGTGTGTGTGTGTGTGTGTCTGTGTGTCTGTGTGTGCGTGCATGTTTTTTTAAATGTGAAATGTCTCCCACAAACTCATATGCTTGAGCACATGGCTCACAGTGGATGGTACTCTCTAGGAATGTAGTGGAAGCCTTTAGGAAGTGAAGCATCACTGGAGGAAGTAGGTCCCTGGGGAAAGCTTTACAGCTGGGCCTCACTACCCGTTCACTCTCTACTTCCTGAATGTAGATAAGTTGTGCTCAGTCTCCTGCTCTTGCCACTGGTCTGTATCTCCCTGAAACCACAAACCAAAAGAAAGTCTTTTTCTGGTAAACTCTTCATATCAAGTTATTTTATCACAGCAACATGTATATAACTAATATGTAAATAACTAAGATGGTGTTATGTGCAGGTGTGTACCTGCAGGCATGCACACACAAAAACACAAATGTCCAATGTGTCTCCTGAAAATTTATAAATTGAATTCTTCAACAGTATGGCATTGCTAAAACTCTCATGACTGGAATATGTGCCCTTATAAATAAGGGTCTTTAGTTTGCCTCATCAAAAGAAGTGATGACAAAAATATGACCACCTGAAAAATATCTGTTGTATAAAATACAGCTAGTCTTTTGGTCTTCGTCATAGTGTCCAAAAAGGAAGAGGACATAGATGCTTGATGGTAACTTCCTGAAAATGTCAACTATCTGTCTAACTCACTGTCAAAAGCTGAACTTCCCAACGGGATGCTTTGGGATTTTTGACACAGTTCAGCATTCCCCTCACATTTTCCTCTGCAGCCCATCAGGTGGCTCAATGGGGTGTCCACTTAACCCAGAAAAAGGTTTCATTTGAGTATAAATATTGCACAAAGATGAAGTGAAATCTCATTATGGGTACTCTGAATTTTTTTTCTAGAAATTTCTGATACCCTAAAAAATAACCCCTGAGCTCTGCTGTAAGTATAAATATTTTACTAACTGGATTGTAGTGGCAAGTGCTTATGGGTAGTCTCCTTTCTCCACTCCCATACAGAAACACAATCCCAAATAGGCATCTCCCCTCTGACTCCACATGCCCTCAGGCAGTGGCTAACAGCGCTGGCTTTGTCCTTTATGTTGAGTTGAATAATGCATGGCAGTAAAGCACCAGGCTGGCAGCACTGCCATTGAAGGCAGCCAATTGATCAGACTTGACGGATGGCAGCATGGTGCAAACACAGCGTGTGGAGAGATCCCTTGTCAAGGGCCAGATCCACTGATGCACGGCACCAGGTTCTCCCTGCTTCCTAAATGCAAGTCAAAGGCTTGTCTGCTTGGAGGGTCTTCACCTCCAGCACCCTGTGCTGGGCAGTGACCTCCATTTGTGATGCGCATACTATGCTGGGTAAAAAAAAAAATGCTTTGTCTGCTCTTATGCTTGTAGTATTTAAGTAAGTAAATTAATCCCAAGTAACTAAGGGTTCTTATTATCTGATTCAAGAGAGATTTAAGTTCTCCACTCCACCTAAAGTTGTGGAACCATAAACCCAAATAAAACCTTTCTTCTGTAAGTGGCCCTGGTCTCGGTGGGGTTTTTTTGTTTTTTGTTTTTTTAAAGATTTATTTATTTATTTTATGTGTATGAGGACACTGTAGCTGTACAGATGGCGGTGAGCCATCATGTGGCTGCTGAGAATTGAACTCACTCAGGACAGCCCCACTCGCTCCAGTGTAATACACTGTAGCTGTCTTTAGATGCACCAGAAGAGGGTGTCTGATCTCATTACGGGTGGATGTGAGCCACCATGTGGTTGCTGGGATTTGAACTCAGGACCTTTGGAAGAGCAGTCAGTGCTCTTACCCACTGAGCCATCTCGCCAGCCCCTGGTCTCGGTGTTTTACCACAGCAACAGAAAGGTCACTAATATGAAAGGAAGATTTCATACATGCTGAGCCATCTCTCCAGTCCCATTGTTGTCATTGTTGTTTTAAATACAGATTATTTCATGCTTCATGTGGTTCTTTTCTAACTCAAACTCATACTCCATATGTACCTTCTAATAGAACGCATGCTGTCTATTGATCTTGTGGTAGTAACAATGTAGCAACCTTCAGTTGTGACTGTCCTCTAGGCAGGCTTGGATGCCCATGACATGTAATCTATAGGTTACTCTTTGAAATTATACTGTCTTCTCATTCCCATTCATTTCCACTTTTGCAAAAGGGCTTCCGAAGATAGAGCATTTTTACCACTGTATCCTCAATGTAACTCTCAACAAAAGACAGGCTTTCACTAAATAACGTCAGAAAATCTAACGCAAACAATATCCTTTCTGCCATATATGGTCTACTAAGTACTTCTTATAAATCCTTTCATTGAATTTTCAAAAATAGTCATATGTTGTAGATTTATAATACTTATTTTATTGGCAAGATTGAGTTTGTTTAAAAAAAATGGATAGCTTGCCTGGGATCAGAAAGTGAAACAGAAGCAGAGCTAGGAGGTAGATACTAGGCTGTCTCACTCCAAAATCGCTTCTGTAAATGCTGTGCCTGATGCTCCTGATGCCTCCATTGAGGATAAGGAGGTGGGGACTTTGAGTCAAGTGACTTGCCTATAGCAAGCATAATAGGACAAAGCAGATGGCACTAGAAGTATCAAATGGCAAAGTAGCTTGTAGGCCTGGAGATGACCCCATGGATAAGAGCACTGGCTGTTTGTCCTAAGGGGCTACAAACCCTTCAGCTCCTTGGGTCCTTTCTCTAGCTCCTTCATTGGGGACCCTGTACTCAGTCCAATGGATGGCTGTGAGCCTCTACTTCTGTATTAGTTAGGTACTGTCAGAGCCTCTCAGGAGACAGCTATATCAGGCTCCTGTCATCCAGCACTTGCTGGCATCCACAATAGTGTCTGGATATGACTGATTATCAGAAGGATTCCCAGGTGGAACAGTCTCTGAATTGTCCTTCCTTTAGTCTCTGCTCCATAGTTAGTCTCTACAACAACAATATGAATTAACTAGTACCCTCAGAGCTCCCAGGGACTATAACTCCAATCAAAGAGTATAGATAGGGGGATTCATGGCTCCAGCAGCATGCATATAGCAGAGGATGGCCAAGTCAGTGATCAATGGGAGGAGAGGACCTTGGCCCTTACACCTTCACAGGGATGTAAGCCCTGTGGAATATAAGCCCTAGGGGAATGCCAGGGCCAGTAAGCAGGAAGTGTGGGATGATGGGGGTGGAGGGGGTGGCAGGAAACAGGGGATTATTCTAGTTTTTTTTTTTAATTTTTTTTCTATTTTTTGGAGCAGAACCTGGGAAAAGAGATATTGTAAAAATAAAGAAAACATCTAATAAAAAATATTCATCAAAAAATAATAAACATCTTAAGAGAAAAGGAAAAAAAAAAGAGCACTGGCTGATCTTGCAGGAGACCTAAGTTGCTTTGATTCCCAGCACTCACAAAGGTGCTCACAGCCATCTCCTAACTCCAATGTCAGGTATCCAATACACTTCTCTGGCCCTTGTGGGTGCTACATGCATATGATGCAGAGACATCCATGCAGGTACAACATCCATACACAAAAATAAAAATAAATAAAATCTTGAAAGAAAAAGAAAAAATGGTTTCTGTCTCATTTGACACCCTCTCCCCCCTCAATCCCCCACCCCAGAACTTTCTCAATTGCATGCTAGAATGGAAGTCAGCTTTCATACCGTCAGTTCTCTAGAGAACTACCCATGTGGCAAGAAACTAAAAGAGGCCACCAGTCAACTGTCAGTAAGGAACTGAGGCTCTCTGTCCAGCAGTCCATGAAAGTGAAACCTTACCAGCAACCATATGAGTGTACTTGAAGTGGGTCTTCCCTCAATGGAGCCTACAGATGAGCCCATAGCCTCAGTCTGTATGTCACTCCAACCTAGACAGGGCTTCAACCAGAAATATTCTAGACTCCTGACACAGAAGCTGTGAGATCATAAACGCTGCTGTTTTAAGTCAAATGTTTTGAGGTGATTGATTATCTAAAAATAGATACTTCCCAAATGTTGCTGAGTGTGGCAAAATGAGATACTCCTACATATGCAGTAGAAAGGTAAATATGCACAGTCATTCAGAAAGTAAAGCACTCAGTCATGTACAGTACTTCCCTCATCTAACTCAGCAACCCTCTTCTGAAGCTCTGACCTAAAATTCTCACAGGCATCTCAGGAGACTGTAAGCAAGATTGTCACCAAAGGTTGCTTTGAAAACAAGAACCTGGAGGCATCCTAGGTGTCCAGAATCCAGGGAACAGGTCTGTGAAATTTGATGGCCAAGTGCTTTCTGGTACCATGCAATACTCTGCAACAGTTTTGAGTAGTGACCTAACCAAGTGGGTAGATGCTAGAGAAAGCAGGTGTGGTGACACATGCTATGATCCCAGCACTTGGGGCCAGAGACAGGAGGATCAGAAGTTCAGAGTCATCCTTGGCTAAATGGAGAATTTAAGATTAGCTGTGTCAAAAAATAAAAAGTATCAGTAGGCATAGTAAAGTAATATCATGAAACTATACCATCATAATATTCAAGAAAGAGATGAGTATTTATTAAACAGTGTATTTGCAAAGCTTTACACATATGCATAGAATACACAGCAACACATTAGCCTTCATAGAGCACTAGAGAAGCAAACTTTAAAATGAGAATGTAAACTAAAGGGATAGATTACAGTAGCATGCCATCAAAGTTTGGAAATGACAAACTCAAGTTTGCTCTTCACAAGTAAAGGGACAAGCAAGCGAATTGTGTGACTCCTTTGTTTAGTTTCCACTTAAAACTCAGATCTGGATCTGGAGAATATCATCCTGAGTGAGGTAACCCAATCACAAAAGAACAAATACGATATGCACTCT
>NW_022196903.1:75088692-75111976 GCF_008632895.1 Mastomys coucha
ATGTAAATAAAGAAAATATCTAAAATAAAAAAAAAAAAGCTCAGATCTGTTCTTTCCAAGCCCCTACAGCATGACTTACCTCTTAGCCTACTATTACAAAAGCAGAGAGCACTGGAGTCAGGGTGCATTGTCTCTCTGCTTCCCTTTATTCCAAAGTTTCAGTCACAGAGAATGAAAAGCTAACCCAATACCAGACTGCCCAAAGTCACATCTATAAACCAGGTGAGTTTTGACTGCTGAAGAAATTCTGGCAAAAGATAACAGACAAGGACAAACTGTGATGAATTTGTGAAAACGAGGCAGGATTCTCTAAAGTGGGAATGTGGAAAACATCTTGTCTATCAGGTGACATGACATATTCTCAGTGGGTCAGCCCTGATCAAGAAATATTTATTAAATAACCATCAATTTCTACAATGTCTTTCCCCTTAGACACCTGAAGAAACAGAAAGGACATAACAAATCTGATGTCCACCCTATAAGAACTTGGTAACTGAAGCAGGAAATTTGAACACAAACAGAATCAGTGTGAAAGACAGAATGAAATAGATAATGAGTTGCAAAGCATCCTGAAATGAGAAACCCAATTGTATCCTGTGGAAAAAGACCCCAGGATGGATTAAAAGGGACTCACCAGTAATAAGAGCAGTAATCCTATTCATGGCTGACAGTGTTGCTGAGAAGCGATAAGTAGGCCAACAAGAACAAGAGATGAGCAGATCTCTGTCAGAGCAACTTACATCAGGAAATTCTAACTTAATTCCCAGCTTTCCCCACCAGATAGAACATCTTTTATCAACTTTACTTGCTCTAGAGCTTTATTCTGACAAAAGATAAGAAGTTCTTTGACCAATGGGTGGCACTGAATGGAGCCAAAGAAAATAAGTCTGTGCAATCGGATCAGAAAAGACTCATTGTGTTGGGTAATAACACTTCATTGGGAGATTCAGTCTCTTCAGGAAAAAGGTTTATAAAGCCTCATCATGTATGCATCGTCTTTGTGTCTTCAACCACTAGCTTACAGACTTGGTTGTTTCTAACAAACAGCATTTCTCAAGTATGCCCAAGGTATTGGGACTCTTTTCTTTAAATAAAAAAGAAGAGATAAAGATGAATAGTATTACTTTAATAACATTAGAATAAACCATGGAAAGGAACTGTTCTGAAGGAAATAAATTAGGAAAATAATGTGTTTTTTTTAAAGCCCATCTTGCAGTTTTATAAAGAATAGGATAAACCTTGGAAAGCTCTTCTCATCCCTAAACACAAGTGACAACCACAACTTCTGAATTGAATTGAGGGTTCCTGATCCAACTCTCTAATATTGCCTCTCCTCCTTTATTTTTTTTTCACTCTTTCTCTTCATTTTTTAACTTATTGACTTTAAAATTATTTTTCATACAATATACTTTGGCTGTATTCCTTCTCCTTCTAGAAACTGGGCCCAGATTTTTCTCACCCACCCAGAAAGAAGCTCCATCCTTCTTGAACTTACTGACCTTGAACTCTCTATAGACTGCTATGTAGCTGAGAATGGCCTTGGGTTTGTAAAACTGCTGCCTCTAATAGTGACGTTCTGGAGTCACAAGCCTGTACTCACCAAGCCGAGTTTACCTGGTGCTGGTGATTATACCCAGGACTTCATTCATGCCAGGTAAGCACTCTGCTAACTGAGCCACATGCTTGTCCTTCTAGTTCCCCTTGTCATGTTGTTCAGATTCACAAATATGAGAAAATGTTTGAGCTTAGGCTAATAAGCTTTAGCCTTGAGTGAGTTGCAACACAGAGACCCATTCAAAATCCAGCACCTGGAGCCAGGACCATTGGGCAGATAGTACCATGGAGTTTTAAGGATATATTAAACACAGAGACCCTTCAACAGGAATAGAAATACAACTTAGGGGAAAATTAAAAGATGGCTGAGTAGTTAAGAGTGCTTGCTACTCTTCCAAACCCAAGTTCAGTTCCCAGCTTGCCCCATCATGGGATGAGTCACAACTGCTTAGAATGCTAGCTTCAGGGGATCCAGCATCCTTTTCTGACCTCAGTATGCACGTGGGCACAAGCGAGGATGGGCGCATGTGCACACACACACAGAGAGAGAGAAAGACAGAGAGAGAGAGAGAGGAGCAGAGGCAGGCAGATTTCTGAGTTCAAGGCCAGCCTGATCTACAGAGTGAGTTCCTGGACAGCCAGGGCTACACAGAAACCCTGTCTTGAAAAACCAAAAAAAAAAAAAAAAGCAAAACTTTAAGAAAAATTTAAAATCTGGGGTAAAACTAGACAGAATCAATTGGCAAAGTTTCTAGCTGTCTGGCTTGTGTTGTCTTTTAGCACATTGCAATGTTGAGCTTCAATGGGCTGATACAAGCTGATCCAACAAACTCCCTAAATTAATAAGCCATAGTTTATCCAATGCCTTTAAAACTATGTGACCCCCTATTCCAGCGATGCTGTGCTATACTTCAGAAGTCTCTTACCTCCTACGAGAAAACACTTATGCTTCTTTTTTTGCAAGTAGAGTGGACTCATACATTCTGATCCCAAGGAAACATAGTAAGAAAGCCTATTTGCCTCTCTTCTTAAGGATTATCTTTGGGCCATTATTTATGCTAATGAAGCTATTATACTTAAAACACTGTATTTTTATAACTGTGAAACTATATTCATAAAATTCAGGATTATATTCACTCATAAACTGCTTTGGGGGCAAATCTACACTTTCATACATTGGGATTTTTTGTTCTATTGAATTTTCAGTAACATACTAGAGTCATAAACCAAAAAATGTCATTAGCCACTGCTTCCACTGTGTGTGTGTTTGTGTGTGTTTCTATATATCTGTGTATATCTGTGTGTTTTTATGTGCCTGTGAATGTGTCTGTGTTTGTGTGTGTGTGTGTGTATGTGTGTGTGTGTGTGTGTGTGCACACGTGCATGCGTGTATGTGTGTACGTCTCAGAGACTCTGTGTACATGTATGTGTGGGTCTGAGTATGTTTGTCTCTGGCTCTTTGATCAGACTGGGTCTCTAAATTAAGTGTCCATGTTTGCCCTCCAAATAATACATTTATTGCTGTTTTTGTGTGTCTCGGTTTTGGTGAGAAGGAACTTGGCGGTTACAGGAATGCTCCCTGAGGCAGGCAACTGGGAAACAAGCTGCAATGCCTTCTTAAGAATTTGCTCTTAACTAAATAGCTATGACTTTAGCTGTGATCTCTTTCATCGCTACTGGGCCGCTAATTGCTATGTTCGATTATTAATTCTAAGCTGAATGTCTGAGGGTGGTGTAGCCTGCTGGGGCAAAACAGGCTAATCTAATGGCAGCATCAAGGTCATTAAAGGGCATCTGTTGCTAACAAGAATGAACATGTAAATTAGCCCAGGAAAGGATGCTTGCAAATAAGTGGGTCTGATAATCAAATTGGGACGTATTTACATTTCCAGGCTACAAATGGGCTCTATTCCAGGAGTTCATAGGCAGGTTAGTTACTGGTTAAAAACTCAGAATACAAAGAAACAGTGCAATTAACTGGAGCTTAAAAATCAGACTTGCCTACAAAACCTATTTCACCAACTGGCATAATGACCATGGCCTCTAGCTGAAATGTACATAGAAGCAATATTGCTACAGTATTCAGAGTGGACCAAAATAGAGAACATAATGAATAACAAACAAAATGGAGTGTGTGTGTGTGTGTGTGTACGTGTACGTACACGTACACCTATACACACGTATGTGCCTGCATGGATGGATGAATATTCTCATGGATATGTACATGTATACATGTTTATGTGAGTGTATACATATGAGCGTGTGTGTGTGTGTGTGTGTGTGTGTGTGTGTGTGTGTACATCACTTGGAATCAAGTGTAGTAGAACACTCTTAAATCCTAACCCTGAGGAGGCGTAGGCAAAAACACCTTGAGTTGAAGTCTAGCCTTGCGTACATATTGAGACCTTATTTTGAAAAGCAAGATTAAACAAAACAACAAAAAGGTTGATATTTACCCTAATCAGAAGAACTCACCTCTTAACAAAGAGTGTGTAAGACCATGCCTTAGTGTTGACTGTCCCTGCTCCTCTTGTCCCATCTCTTTCCCCTCACCAAATGACCTAAATAATACCCTCAAACACTGATGACAGAGATCAACTATTTATCATTTTGGCAGCCCTCACATGTCTTAGGAAGGGGTGATGGACTACATGTAAATCTCTTCTTGATGTGATACTTCTAATCTAGGCTCTAAGGGAGTCCATTTCATAATTCCGAAAAAAAAAAAAAGACAAATCTTGGATTCCTCTCTGATTTTCAATTAGCTATAGATATTAAAATTGTACACTATTATAAATTTATAAAGCAATAGAAATGGAGGATCCTGCAGAAGTTGAACGTCTTCCACATCATCATCATCTGCCTGACTTGTTAATCACTAGATTTAAAGCCTTTTCTCCCTTGGGAATAAGCAAATAGTAATGAGTGTAACTGTCACAAACCACCACAGAAGGCAATGGGTGTCAGGCTGCTGAGGTGACACTCACTCCCTTTCTGTGGGGAGGACCTCTAAAGAAAAGGGTTAGGGGAACCTGTCTAATCTCTTTATCATCCCAGACTTTAGATGTTTAAAGCTGTAATGATTTCTCCGAAAAAGGACTTTGTCTGCTGAATACCATTAATAAGATGTCCACAGCTAGAAGGCTGCTTTACTGATGACAAATGAATGAGAAATTCCTTAAGAATCTCAGAGTGGAGTCAGCAAGATAGCTCAGCAGGTAAGGATGCTTGTCACCAAAGCTGACAGCCCGAGTTGTGTCTACAAGTCCCCCATGGTGGAAAGAGAGAATGGATTCCAGCATGTTGTCCTCCGTGAGCTTCTGTAACTTGCTCACATGCAGGAACACATGAGGAAAAACAAATAAGTAGACAAGTAAACAGATAAAGAACTCTATCATTGGCTATTCAACAGCTGAAGTATAAACTCATCATGTTATCTAAGGTATATTGTATCTACCACATGAAAACTCTCTTGGAGAGCCCATGTACTATTCCAGCTGAGGTCTGTGTGGTCTGAAAAAGGGCCAGGAGCTGCACTTGAGATTTCATATACCTCTTTGCTTCATTTATTTGCCTGAGGCTATTAGGGAAGTAGAGTAGCAATTGAAATCTCAGCTCCGGGCCAGTGTGACTGGATGATGAAACTCTGTGTTTCCTCCAACTCAAACTCAACTCTGCAACAGTACATGTTTCTTCATTTAGTTCACAAAGTACATCATTTAACTTCCATATCAGTAGCCCATCAAGGAAATTCAGAGCTTAACTTCAGTCATTTCAGGCCTCCTCTCTTTTGTCTTCCAGGGTTGGATAAATTTGTGAGAGATTCACAAAGTATTGAGATCCTGACAGAAGAAACTAAGGGACAAGACACTAGCATGGCCCAAGAACATTTTGTGCTCCCTCCCCACGATCCTTTGCTTATACTCTACCACCTTGCAAGCCCATCATTCATCCTGTCTGCCTGGACTCATGGTCCAGCCATTTTTCCTCATATACTCAGGGAATGCATGTTGTATTGGTAAATTGTTATGAATTAGTTGTACTTTCTGAAAAGCTGCCTCTGAAAACATCTCAGACTCAAGCATATTTGTCTCAAAGTGTCCTGCAGGACCCCTTGTCCTCCTGACCAAGTGTTAAGGAAAGATGAGAACATCAGAATACCAAGGAAAAAAGACCACTGTGCCCATGAGAAAAGCTAGAAGGTAAAACAATTGTCTTTTACCCTGTGATATAAAGGTGCCTACAATGAAACAGCAAAGCTGGAAGTTTAGCCACTGAACTGAACGCTGGCTGTCTCAGCTTGCCCTGTTGTTTTTAGCTTCACATTGTAAGCAACTCTTTTGTCGAAATTATCTATGGCAAGTCTATTCCTTGGAAGTTTCACACAAGGCAACATTACTTGGCCCAGGACTCTCTCTTTTAGGAACCCCAAATGATTGCTTTTATAAGGCTTCTCGAGTCAGTTTCTACTGGAGATTTTGTGAGTATCTGATTTCATGATTCTTTGCTCCACCTATGTTTTTATGTATGTGTCTGTCTGTCTGTCTGTCTCTCTATCCCTTGCTATTCTTTTACTCAAAATGCAAGTCCAGCTATAACAATGGTTCTCTGGACTCTACAGTACATCCGCAGAGATTCCTCAGATCTCTTCCCTTTGATTTCTTCTCACACTTTCTTCTTCCCCATCTTTTTCATAAGCATTAATTCTATTGCTATGGCAAATCACCACAAACATTACAACTTAAAAAAAAAAAAAGCACAAATTTATCATCTTATAGTTCTGTAGGTCAAGAGTCAAACACAAGCCAGATGTCATCATGTCTGTATTCCTTAACAGAAATTCTAGAACATTTTTGACTCTTTGTTTGTTTCTTGGTTTGTTTTTATGAGAATTTAGGGGGTACTCACATTTGGGGGCTTGTGGTCTATCTTCTTTTGCTGTTGTTTTGGTTTAGTTTAGCTTTGGGGGATGGGATTCATGCAGTCTAGGCTAGCCTTAAGTCCACTACATAATAGTTATGTTCTTAAATTCTCCATGTTGCTGCCTCTACTTCCCAAGCACCAGGATTCCAGACTTATATCAACATGCCCAAGTCTTTGTCCATCCAGAAATTGTTCTCTCTAAACACAGAGGGAAAATCCATCCACCATTCAAACAATCCTTCTGATTACAATTAATCTGAGATAAACACATCAAAGTCCTTAACTTTAAGTACATTTTTATAATCCCTTTGCCATGTTAGAGCATACATTGTAGTTTCAGACAATTAGAATGTGTGCATCTTTGAAAGGTCACCATTCTACCACAAGAAAAACCCAGAAGGATATGTTTCACAGGCTTAAAGTTTTATAAAACTGATCCTGTCACTCTATTCTAAAATGCTCTGAATACAAGGTATTCTAAAACATTTATTTATTACTTTATGTGTATGAGTATATTGTACGTATATGTGTATTGCACCATATGTGTGCCCAGTGCCCTCAAAGATAAGGGTATTAGATGTCTTGAAATTGGAATTACAGACAATTGTAAGCCACCATGTGAATGCTGAGAGCCAAACCTAGGTCTTTGAAAAAACAGCCAGTGCTATTAATCACTGAGATGTCTGTCCAGCCCCAGATATAGAATATTAAGTGACTATAAACCATCATTTAACACCATACTTTTCTTAAACATTCAGAAATTTTTAATCTTTAGGAAATTTCCCATTTTTTTTTACTATAAATCATGACATGAAACAATTTTCCATATGCATTTTTAAATTTTTGTCACAAAGTATGCCCTACAAGTAAAACAACTGATCTCTCACTCAAAAGCATTTTCCAGGTTTGGTGGGATTTGTGCTGGGATTTCACTAAGTGACTTGAAAGTAACCTGCCATCTTACCTCCTAGGAGGAGCAGAAGTGCGAGGGTGAGCCACATTCTCTCCTGGGAACTCTTTCCTGGGGGAAGCTTGGAAGGTCAGTTGTCTTGAAAAACATGACACCCTTTTCCTCATTAACCCATTACTCAGACTTCCTTTCTACCACCTCCCTCTCTGTAAATGGGCTTTCAAACTGCTCAAACAGTTTATCTGTTAGTTCTTCGATACAAATTTCAAAGCTGCCCATCATTCCACCAATCACTATTTGAATTTTCAATATATATTCTTCTATTCTTCTATACATTATTGAATGTACACATATATACATACATAGAAATGATGAAAATGTATTATTTATGTTAATTTTATGTGGAAGAGAAGTTTTCCACAAATGTAACATTTTGATAAGATTATTCTCTAAGTACACTTATTTCCCTAAGATAAATGCTCAGGTGTAATATAGCTAGAATGTGTATGTTTAAATAAATAAAAACTACCAAATTGGTTGTACTCATTAATTCTCTGACTAAAAGATGAAGGAAACAATCTCTTCCCTCCATAGATAATCACAGAGTGAATTGCTTTAAATATGGCCCATTTTATGTAAATGTAGTAAGTGGGCTATATTTAGGCTTCTCTAGTTCCTCAAGAAATTGAAAAATCAACATTCATATGATCTAGCAACTATACTATTGAAATGAAACCAATAAGTCACAGAAATAGCTACACTCCTATGTTTAATTAAGCATTATTCTCAATAGCCAAAACATAGAATAAATATCTAGAATAATGAATGAATGAATGAATGAATGAAATATGATACACATTTCATACAGTGGAACACCATTAAAGATTTCCTATCATTTGCAACAACACTGACAGACCTGAAAAATATGTGAACTGGAAGATGTCAGTCACAGAAAGACAAACAGAAAGACAAATGCTCACTCACGCAAAACCAAAAATGCCTGATCTGTAGACATAATCATGTGGATAAATCTCCTAAGCCATATGCATGACCTCTGTTTGTGCCCTTGTGTTCTGGGTGCCAAACAAAATCCCCTCCAGTTCCTGTGGTCTTTCTGTTGCTTGATGCAGCTACTGTCTGAAAGGACCCTTAGCTCTACTCACCATTTTCAGTAAAATAGTGGAAATGAAAATGGAGCAGAATTCTCTTGTTCAAAAGTTGCAATGAATTTCTAGTTGACTATCATGGAGCACTGACCTACAAGTGAGGCTTCTAAGCAATGAAGCCACCTGGGGATGCCCAGGTCTGACCCCCATGGAGCTAGCCCAAACCCAGCTGCAGCAAACAGATCATAGTTACTTGACCCAAAGGCCATAGATCTAGGCTGGCCTGTCCGCAGGACATCTGGTGTAAAAAGACCTCAATAAAGTGCCCAGGACTCTCAATGAGTAGAATCAGTCAGACAGATGGTTTTGAAGAGCTGAACATTAGGAGGGAGGAGGAGAGAAAAAATATGGAGGTGTGAACCTACCTGACATCCTGCCACTGCACTGAAAACACTTTCCCTCCACCACTCTGCTTAACAGGCACTCACTTCTTGCACATAACATATTTGGCTATCTTCTTGAATTTTTTAACTCTCACTGCACTAAGCAGAGTCCTTTTCTGACTTGAATACTATTTTCAAATATATTTACTGTTCTCTGATAATTTCATATACACATACAATGGATTTAGGTCACATCCACTAGGTCTACTCCAGTGCACTCCAACTCCAATCATACCCCTTCCTGAAAATCTCCCTCCTAACTTCATCCTCTCTTCTTGATTGTTGTTAGCAACCCTCTGAGTCCTGCTATTGTTGCTCTTGTGTGCATGGGTGTGGTCCATCCACAAGGGCTGCTTACCAGTGCTCCTGTCACTAAAGGAAAGTGACAATCTTCCTTCCAGTAGCTATTAACTGCCAACTGCCCCCCAGCTAAGGGTGGAGCTTCATCTGCTGATCTATTCTGTACTAGGATTTTGACTGGATTGATCTTATGCAGGTCTTGTGTGAGTCACAATGTAGCTGCTGTGAGCTCATGCATGCAGTGGCCATGTTGTGATCCAGAGACAGCATTTCACAGCACTCCTCTCTATCCTCTCTTTCTGACTCTCTCCACCTCTTCTCCTATGATGTTCCCCTATGATATTCTTTGGGTGGAAGTAGTGCTTTGGATGTCCCATTAAGGATATTCACTAATGTGGGTGCTCTTGATAGTTTGCTGTCCTTTGTTCAAGGAGAAATGCCATCGTTTTAGATTGTGACTCCAGGTGGGTGGTGATAGTGTTACTGGATGGAGAGTATTTGCCAAACAAAAAGTCAAAAGTTTCTATATTGATGACATCCTCTTAAGATGATGAGTAGGTTTCACCAAGTGATCAGGATGACAGGAGGAGGTCGCAGTAGGAAGTACTAAATTTAACAATCATTTATGCATAAATAGTGATTATTTGAACACATCTAAAAAGAGTAAAGATACAGGCCATAGAGAAGAACAGGAATGGAACCTGAACCCTCAGAGTTGAGACAATAGCCAGAGAGAGTGAGAGCTCAGGTAATAAAGTACTTGTCACTCAGGCATGTGAGGACGTGAATTTGGATACCCCCCTCCTACATAAAGGGCAGGTACATGCTTGTAATGCTAGGATGTTTACCTGGGGTATCCCAGAGGTTGATGGATAGCCATCATGTTAGAATCAGTGAGCTCCAGGTTCAGTGAGATACCCTATCTCGAAAAATTAATAAGTCAGCAAGTGATTGAGGAGGACACCTGATGCTGATAATGATGTGAGGCAACCTTCTCAGTGGCAAAGTATCCCCATCTTGAAGAGGAGTTCATTATTAAGACAGGATGTTTTAAGGGAAGGCGGGACACTCCATCCTGTATCGAAGCTTGCCCACCTCAGGAAGCCATCAGGAAACTGGCCAGATTCACCGGATCTCTTACCTCCCCCATAATACACTGCTGAGAGACACACTCCAAAAAGCAGAGATGCTTTGACATGGCAGAGGAGCCAAACTGCCTGGAAAAGGCTGAGATTAGCCAGACTTCCTGGAAGAAGCAGAAAGCAGGAGACGAGCTAAGATGCCTGGAAAGGGAACACAACAACTGGGCCACCTGGAAGGACCTGTAGAGCTGCCTGCAGGCTGGGCCATGTGCTTCAATTTGTCAGCTGTTGTGAGCTGTCGCCCTTGCTGGGTGGGCCTTCATGATGCAGCTGTCTTTGAGTCATTTCTGCACCTATACTTAACCCCAATAAAGCTCATTAGCTCACCACGGTGGACTTTGTTGGTATACTTAATTTGGTCTGTCATCAGTTTCCTATCAAGGATAAATTGACTCACCAGGAATAGTGTCACACAATAACCATCAGGTCTCCATGTGCGCATACACATATGTACCCACAAATATATGTGAGTGAGCACATGCATGCATACATGCACACAGAGTAGGGGGCAGGGAGAGAGAGAATGGAGACAGGTGGTTGCTATTGTGTGATTTTTTTCACATTCTTTTTTTTGTTAAGGTTTCTCATATGCTACTTATTTTTTTAAGCATGAATAGGGATTCTGCTAAAACCTATAAAAAGTAATTAAACATTGAAGGCCATTTTCTTCTGGCTTTTATAGATCTGAGGAAGACACAGCTTTAAGTATGCAGTTATTAATTAAAATAGAAACGGTGAGCCCTTAATACTCTCCCATTTTATTACACATTAAATACACCTCAATAAAAATGCAAATGTACGAATATATAATTGGTGAGGATTGTTCTTGTACAGATATTATCTCTTCTATTGCTCTGAGAACAGGACAGGCTACATTAAATAATATGAAAGGAGTTTGTAGCTATTATACGCCCTTAGCACTTTTCTCTTTGGGTATTTTACCCTCTTTCCAGTGAAAAACATTTCTTCAACATAGCACTGTGTGCTTTCCCTCAGCCTGTCTCAAGAGAAAGACACAGAAAAGTGCAGACAAGCTTTTTAAAAAATAAGTCGCATGCCTTTAATCCCAGCACTTGGGAGGCAGAGGCAGGTGGATTTCTGAGTTCAAGGCCCTCCTGGTCTACAGAGTGAGCTCCAGGACAGCCAGGGCTACACAGAGAAACCCTGTCTCAAAAACAAAACAAAACAAAAACAAAAATCAAAAACAAAAACAAAAAAACTCTAGATTGCTTCAAGGAACCATGAACCCTTCTGCAGGGATGTTACATGCAGCCCTATCATTGGTTCATATTTATTCAGCAGCAAGAACGAGATGGGCACAACCCTTTACCTCCTCAAGTGACTGTTGAGGGAGGCAGATGTTAAACAAGAAAGTAAACTGATGTAAAATAGAAAGAGATTTGATAAAAGGAACAACTGGAGGGAACAAACACGCAGTGGGAGAAAGACAGTAAAGTTAAGGACAGAAAAATGAGCAACACAACAAGCTAGATAATGCCACCTAGTTGGGACCGTTCTTCCCAGACTGTTCTATATACAATATATTATCTTTCTGTTGCTATAGCAAAATACTTGAGGGGACCAGATTCAGGAGGAAGGATTTGCTTTTTGGTTTATGATTTCTGAGGTTCCAGTCCATGGCCTTTTGACCACATTGCTGCAATTTTGACTAGTTCAGTCTTCTACTCTCTGAAATGTGTTGGTGTATGTTAAGGCCAAGAGTATGGTCTAACTCGATTCTCTTTTAACTTGAAGAGGTATATATTCTGCTGTCAAATAAACTCTAAAAGAACCAGCAAGATGGCTGTAGAAGCTTGACAGCCAAAGTTCTGTCCCAGGACCCCACAAAGTGAATTTGCATGTGGGTATGCACACTCCAGGGCAAGAATACATGCCAAGCACATGCATAAATATGAACATAAAAGTAATAAATGCAGTTTTCATACTTAAAGCTTTAACAAGATAAAGGGGCATAAGATAAACCACGTTAATCCTAATAAAAAAAAATGAAGAAACTATTTTGATTACATCATCTGGAATTACAAGTCAACTGTTATATTAAAGGTAAAGTGAACAAATTTGTACTTTTACATTCATGTACACACACATACACACACATACACACACACATACTCAGTACATGGTTTAACTCCAGCCATGATACTAGGGTATAATGTAATGGGTGATATTATGATTCTCTATAGTTTTCTAGGGATTTTATAGAATAGGAAAGAAACCTGGATCTAAATGCCATCTATTAATAAAAACTTCTAGGTCTGTGTCCTCTTTTCCTCCTCCACCAGATCTAAGCCTGCATGGGTCTCCATGTCTACTTAAAGCAGGCCACAAATTAATCACATGCTGACAACTTAAATGTCTGGACTTTTGAAAGAAATTCACATTACATTAGCAAGGCGGATGATGAATGCGATTTCTCTGTAGCCTCCAATGTTGTGCTGAGCTCAGCTTTCATGAGATCTCTTATCCAGGCCGCTTCAACCCTTCTCCCAACCATGGCAGAGACAGAGCAGAGACCTACCATTACTACCTTTTAATATGCTATTGACCCAGGGATATTGATGGCAACAGGACTAGTCATTATGCCACAATTAAAAGCTTCCTTCAATGAGAAAAAGAAAAATCACCCCCAAATATCAATTTTAAGATGCAGCATTACATATTTATGAGAAATGCCCCCAAGATGCTGAGCAGAGCAGTTGCATAATGAAGTAGCCACATATTTTAGAGAAGGATTATTCCCCACTGCTGCACAATCAAGGAATTTTTAAGTGACCTATGGGTAAAAGAAAATAAGAGGAGGGGGGCAATTGCAAATTAATAAAGCACATAGTACCACTTGATTACAAGCCACTGCAGTGTGAAATGAGTTGGTTTCAGTCCAGCTGTGCCTACTGATAGTTGTCATCAACTTCCCTCCATGGGTACCTGATGGCTAGGTACCAACAGGAGTGGTCCGAGGAGGAGGAGGAGGAGGAGGAGGTGGAGTGGGTGAGGAGAAGCAGGTCAGAGCTCTGTGTGGGAGCAAATAGTGGAATTTCTATTAAGGCTCGGGTCAGCCTGCTGGCTCTCAGCTTAGAAAGACCTTCTGAGTACACAGTGTTCTCCTGAAATACAAGCCTCCATTTGATTGAGTCCCTGTTGCAAGAGCCTTAGAAAACATCTGATCAAGTGACTTTCTGGGGTGATTAGGCAGCCACAGATTTCAAAACTCAGCAGCACTCCTGCTGTGACAGACCCTTTGACAACGGGCTGAGGAGCATGACTTCAAAAGACAAGATCCCCAGTTCTACAGGTTACTTAATCCTTTATCTGAATTCTTATCATCATGACTTCAGGGTGTATAAATTATCCTCCTGCATTTCTTCATCTTGGGCCAGTCTGTGAGACATCTATGGGAGAAAAATGCTAATGACATTAAACTATTCCAAATCTGTACCTTTTTAGGAAGCCTAAAAGTGATTCTGCCCAACACTTATACCACTACCGTTGACCTCAAAAGAGGTTTTGCAGTGGCTTGAGAGCAATCAGGGAATGAATGCATGTGGGGTATGCAAAACAGAACCCCAGAGTTCCGAATGTGTGCAAATGAACACACACACACTTTATCTTAGAACTCCAGCTGACCTGAAGACTTGTGAGCCAGTCCTGGTGTATTGCTGTGTGCAGTGTAAACTTCTTGACTATGACTGCAGTCCCTGTAGACTGTGATGTGAATGAGATGAAGCAGCTTGTGTAGGAACTCCAAGAATCCCCGTCACTCAGATTTGGAAGCTGAAACCTAGTGCACAGATAACTATACTGCGAGTGATTTTTATACATAAAGTTTTATTTAAATATGACTACACCCATTCATTTGCTTACTCATTGTGTTTAGCTGTATTCTTGCTACAAAGGCAGTTTGATGAGTCCCAATCAATCAAGTTCAAAGCCCCAGATTTTAATATAAGAAAACTTGGACCAGACAAAAACAAGTATGTTTGCCAACATTATAATGCACAGAAGCACAGATTCTTCTAGATCTTGGCCCTTGGCAATCTTAGGCCAACACTTGTTGGGTGTTTATTTATTTTCCACAATGATAGGTTTAACAAACTTTGAAATGTGTTTTTAATGAACACAGAGCTAGCATTTTAACTTTGTTCTCATCAATGGTTTTCTTCTACTTCCAATCTGTTCAACACCAGTTTTCTTATTAAAAACTAGGAAGCTTTTGTAAGGCAAAGGACATAGTCAATAAGACAAATCAACAACCTACAGATTGGGAAAAAAAATCTTCATTAATCCCACATCTGATAGAGGACTAATATCTAAAATATATAAAGAACACAAGAAGCTAACCACCAAAAAAACCAAACAACCCAATCAAAAAATGGGGTATAGAACTAAACAGAGAATTCATAACAGAGGAATCTCCAATAGCTGAGAAGCACCTAAAGAAATGTTCAAAGTCCTTAGTGATCAGAGAAATGCAAATCAAAACGACCCTGAGATTCCACTTCACGCCATTAAGAATGGCTAAGATCAAAACCTCAGGTGACAACGAATGTTGGAGAGTATGTGGAGAAAGAAGAACACTCCTTCATTGCTATTGGAATTGCAAACTGGTACAACCACTCTGGAAATCAATCTGGAGGTTTCTCAGAAAATTGGAAATAAATCTACCTGAAGACCCAGAAATACCAACCACTCTTGTGAATATATCCAAAAGATACCACACCATGCCACAGGGGTATGTATTCCATGATGTTTGTAGCAGCCTTATTTGTGATAGCCAGAAGCTGGAAACAACCCAGGTGTTCCACGACAGAAGAACGGGTATAGAAAATGTAATTCATTTACACAATGGAATACTACTCAGCTATTAAGAATGAGGACATCCTGAGTTTTACAGGCAAATAGAAGGAACTAGAAAGTATCATCCTGAGTGAGGTAACTCAGAACCAAAAGGACATGCATGCTATATACTCACTAATAAGTGGATATTAACCAAACAAGTACAGATAGCCAAGATATAGTCTACAGAAGTCAAAAAGGCCAACAACCTGAGGAGCCCAAGTGAGGACACCTCAGCCCCATTTGGGAGGGAGAAAAAAGCAATCACAGGATAGGGGAGGGAGGGAGGGAGGGAGTTGGGTGGGGAAAGAGCCTGGGGGGTGAGAGGGGAACATAATCTGGTATTGGGTGGGGGGAAAGGACTGAAGCCCTGAGGGCCACAGAAAGAATGGAAACAGGCAAACTTGGGAGGTAGGAGGTGGGGGGACCCTCCAGATATACCAGAGACCTGGGAGGTGAGAGACTCTCAGGACTCAAATGGAGGGATCTTAGATAAAATGCCCCTACAGTAGGGAGAGGGAACTTATAGAGCCCACCTCCAGCAGGAAGACAGGGCATCAAGTAAGGGATATGGTTGCCATCCCACAGTCAAAACTCTGACTCATAATTGTTCCTGTCTGAAAAAAACTGCAGGGATGCAAATGGAGAGAGGCCTGAGAAAAAGGAAGTCCAGCCACTGGTCCAAAATGGGATCCAGCTCAAAGGGAGGCACCAAGGCCTGACACTATTACTGTGGCTCTGGAATGCTCACAAAAAGGGACCTATCATGACTGCCTTCCAAAAGATCTAAAAAGCAGCTGAAAGAGTCAAATGCAGACATTTGCACCCAATCAATGGACAGAAGTTGCTGAATTAGGAAAAACCTGGAAGAAGCCAAGTAGGAGGGCAACCCCATGGGAGCACCAGCAGTGTCAATTAACCTGTACCCGGGAGATCTCTCAGCCAGGCAGCACACACCAGCTGATATGAGGCCTCATATACAGCAGAGGACTGCTGGGTCTGGGTTCAGTCAGAGAAGATGCACCTAACCCTCAAGAGACTGGAGGCCCCAGGGAGTTTAGAGGTCTGGTGGGATGGGGGATGGGGGGTGGGGTGGATGTATGGGATGGGGAAGGGTTGGAGGGTGGACCAGGAGGTGAATTAAATCTGGAGTGGAAAAAAAAGATTAAGTAAAAAAAAATTTAAATAAAAATTTTAAATTTTAAAAATAAAAAAATTAACAGAAACCAAAACTATCAAAGTAAAGGTGGTTTGCCCTTTTCTCTGGCCTATTCTCATCGTGGAAGAAGACTTTGTGGGCCTGGAAAGATACTCAACAGCATTTGCTATTCTCGCAGTGGACTCAGGCTCCATGGTAATTCATAAGAACTTATAACTCTGGTTCTAGTGGATCCAACATCTTTTTCTGGCCACTGGGGGAACCCAGCGATATTTAATCTGTGTAGACATAAAATAAAAATTAAAAATAATTTTTAAAAGCTAAACAGGGAGATTGGGATAAGTGGCCAAGGTAGAGTTCACTCAACATGTGATACGTGACTGTGTGAAATTTTTTAAAGTGGATAAAAAGAGGAAATAAAAAATTAAGGTCAGCCATTGGCTGAGAGAGAGTGACTGTGTGATCAAGAAAAAAAAATCATTTAAACAGAGAAACTGAAAAAACATGAACACATCAATATACATGTAGAGACAGGGTGGCTACTTGTCTCTGAACTTGAAGGTCTTCATCTAGAGATTAATCTACAATGTCTGTTAATCTTCTTTAAAGAGAGGCAGAACTAAATTAAACACTGAGTTATAGAAATCCAGATAACATATACTTCACCCCACAAATTACCCCAAACTTCTCAATAGTTCAGTGTTCTAGACTAGATAATAAGAGGTGGGGGCTGAGCACCAACATTGAGTCACCTCTTCCTCCTCACTTTAGACACTGTGTGACCAGTGGCCTCACAGTCCTGCCATCGTGACTTCCCTGCCCTGATGACCCACACCCACAAGCTGTGAGCAAAATCAACCCTTTCTTCAAGAAGTTTCTTTTGTAGGGTTCTTTGTCACAATGGCCTTCTGACCTAGCAGCAATAATATAATGGTCTGTGATGACATATTATGGCACCTCACATCCTGGAGCCACAGCTTTGCCACCAAATTTTTATTCCAAGTGGAGATGACCACAATGCATTTCATTGACAACATCCATTAGCATTGCAGGAGTACCACCCCATCCAATGCTCACAATGTAACAGTGAGCACAGTGCATTTCATGTGCAGAAATCTCAGGTGTCTCTAGCTTACTTAAAGAATAGGAAGAAGGGGAAACAGCCGTGGAAGACGGATGACTTAAGCCTTTGCTGTGATGCTTCGCAGCATCTCTCTCTGTGAGACAACCCTGCTTTCACTATAGGATGCTGGTGGCTCACAGTAGGTGTCTTGCACACAAATCTCTCTTGAGAATCTGGTTTCTAGGTCTCCAGACCTTTGGTGATCTACCCGATTCCCCACTGTGACACAAGTCAGCGCTGGTTAAAAATTAACTTGAGAAGAATCCCTTTCACTTAAGTTTTCTCCAGACCATTGAATCTAAGAATTTGAGAAAGACAAGTGACCACAGAAATCAAGTAGGCCAGTCGTGCCCACAGGACAGAAAAAAAGATGAGCAGACATTTCTACGCTTGTCTACTAATTCCCATTCTCACAGTGATGACTAGCTCTTAATATCCATCGTATTTTATACAGCGCTTATACTATAAACTAATATTTGCATTAGTGTAGGTTCACATTAATATATTTTAATGTTAATAATTTTAATGCCTTATATTTTAATGTTTACAGCTATTATTTACTTTTCTTGTTATTGGGACAAAATGCCTGATCAAAGCTACTTAGAGGGAAGGGTTGACTTGGGCTGCTGGCTGCAGGATACAGTCTCTGGGGGTGGGGAAGAAATGCCAGGAGCATTAGGTGGCTGGTGGCTTTAGGGACACAGAATGTAGAAAGAGATTCATTCTGCTACTCACCATTATCACTCCAGAACCCCAAAACATAGAATGGCCCTGCCTGTGTTCAGGGTGGGTCTTTTCCCATCGACTAACAAAGTCTAGAAACTCCTTCACAGACATGCCCAGAGGTTTGTTTCCATGGTGACTTTAAATCCCATCTACTTGAGAGTCAATATTAACCATCACACAGCTATCCTATGAACAAAACAATTATAAAGCCATTTTATGGTTCAAGCATTAAGCTTGAAGGAGTTTAAGTAACATGTTCTTAGCCTTAGAAATAGGACAGAGAAGCTAAGAAATAAAATTTAGTTCCTCCAGTTCTAATCGCTGTTCTCTTTTTCTTAATTCATAGTAGTCTCTGAGTGCAGGTGTTTCTTAACTTGCAAAGAATTGGAATGCAAGCCCAGGAGAAAAGAAGATATTTACACAGTAAAGCAAGTGCAAAGGAGTCAATATTTTAAGCTGACTCAAGATGGCATTCCATTTACTAATACAAATCTTTGCCCAACTTCAGAGTGTAATTCTGGTTCTTATTATCAGCTTGTGAATTGTGCTTCTGAATGTGCTAAGGGATTGGGGCTCCTTGAATTATTATATGTTAGTATTAGTATTTTAGGAATAATCCTTACAGTGCTTTATCCCAAGAAAATATTTAGGGGACTTCCTGCTAATTTCCATGTGGGTGTGAGTACTTAGTTACCACTGCCTAAGACTCTATTCTACCCATAGGCTAGCATAGCTTTCAAACCTTGTCAGAGGAGTTGCTTTGTGCAGTGGATGGCAGTTAGCAGAAACTCATAACTGGTCCAAAGTGCACAGAATAAGTGTCTGTGGGATGCTCAGACACAAATGGAAAAGAGAGCAGAAATGGTGTTAAGAGCCAGAAGTCAGGGAGGACTAGAGAAACAGTGTCTTCTGAGTATGACAAGACTTCTGCACTCATGAGCCATGGTTGCCTACACAAGCTCAAGCCAGTCAGCACCCTGGCATCAAGAGGGAGAGAGCTATGGAAAGTTGATAATTTTCAGGTTGTGGCCCCAGGCAGGTCAACCACTGTCCAACGGGTGATCCTGGATTCATGCTTGCACCAGCCATACAGATTAAACTCAGTGTGCAATGTTTTAAAAAGAGAGAATACAAAATTGGAAGATGACAGGGGTAGAACTGGAGGGAGTTAGAGGGAGGAGCAGGAGAGTATATGATAAAATACATTTAATGTATGAAATTCTCAAAAAAATAAACTGATGAAAATATGGTATTAAAATTTTTCAGTCTCTGTATCTCCACCTGCTAGGCATCTCACCAAAGATCACCTTATTGATTCCCAGGAGTCTCCCTGTCCCAGATCTCAGGCTTCTCCCAGACATGCCCCTCCACCAATTTCTGTTTTCTTTCCCAGTCTTCTCCCCCTTCCCTCCCCATACCTGGTCACCATTCTCCTTCCCCTCCTCAATCCCCCTCCCATTTCCTCCATCTACCTCTGATATCAGATTTTACTTCCACTTCTGAGTGAGATTCAAGCATACTTCCTTGGGCCCTCCCAGTTTCTTAGTTTCTTTGAGTCTGTAGACTGTAGCATGGTTATCCTGTACTTTATGGCTAATGTCCCCTTATAAGTGAGTACATACCATGTATGTCTTTCTAGGTCTGGGTTAGCTCACTCAGTATCTATAAACCTGGGCCCATGGAGGCTCACAGAGACTGAACCACCAATCAAAGAGCATGCAGGGGCTAGACCTAGGCCCCCTACACATTTGTAGCAGATGTGAAGCTTGGTCTTCCTGTGGGTCCCCTAACACCTGGAGCAGGGACTGTCTCTGACTCTGTTGCCTGCCATTGGATCCCACTCTCCTGGCTAAACTGCCTTGTCAGGCCTCAGTGGGACAGATGTGCTTAGTCCTGCTGCTACTTGATATCCCAGAGCAGGTGATACCCATGGATGACTTCCCCTTCTCTGACGAGAAGGCGATGGAGTAATAAGGATGTGACTGGGAAAAGAGGAGGCAGGGGGATTGTGACCAGGATGTAAAGTGAATAAATAATGAAGAAAAAGAAAAGAAAAGAATGAACTTTTTTTCAAGAAACAAGACAAAATCTGCTATGACTTAGTAGCCAAGGACAGTACAGCTCAGATAAGAATTCTGAAGAATGTACTCTAAGATGCAGGCAATACTGACTAATGGGAATCACTGAGAAGCATATCCTGCTCCTGAGAGAGCTGAGCAGGAGGCTGCCAACAAAATGAGGAGTTAACCAACTGCTCTTTCCCAATCTGCAAGACTGAGATCATCATGGTAACAATGATTTCATAGTCATGGCATTTTCAGAGATTCCTTTCTGCATCTGTAGACAATGAATAAGGTGGACAGCAAATAAGACCACATCTGGAACTCACCTTGGACTGTCTAATGAAGAGACAGATAGAAACACAGATGAGACACTATTGACCTCGCCTTTGCATCTGCACATCCAGGACACAGTGTGCAGAGGGGCTTGTTATAGTACTTCCCTACATTTTCACAGCAGAGAGTTCAAGAAAATCCAAGTCTAGTAGAATTCAAGGTTTAAATGTATACAAGTGCTCTGAAAAAATACTGGGAATTGGCGGTTGACATGTTCCTTGTGCATGATCATATAGTCACAGTACACCAAGGAAAATAAGAACATGCTTCACGGAATACAAGTAAAATTAAAAATATCTGTATTTATCTGTAGTTGTAGGTGATAAAATGTTTATCTGCATGCTGCAAAATATTTACGAATGGATCTAGCAGGGAGTAACTCACCATGCAGGCACATGGACCTGAATTCTGGTGCTCAGCACGCACATAAGAATCCATATGCCTGTCCTGGCCGGTCCCCTGGACAGACCTTGGGCACGAACTCCGCAGGCAGGCCCATAACACCCAGAGGAAGCTCCACTCCCAGGACCTTTAAGACACCCAGTATCAGAGGTGAGGAGGACACAACATCTGTCCCAACACTGGAAGTAACTGGGACCTGAGGAACCCAGGCACACACAAACTCAGCCAGCCCAGTGGTTTGGGTTCTTTCTGGTCTCTCTAGGACAGTGCCCTGAGCAGACCTTGGGCAAAAACTCTGCAGCCAGTCCCACAACACCCAGAGGAAGCTTCACTCCCAGGAGCTCTAACAAGCCCAGGATCACAGGATTCCAGAATCACAGGATCACAGAGACAGCTTAACTCTGAGGAGTTCTGACACAACCAGGATCACAGGAAGGGCAAACTCCAGTCAGATTTAGCAAGGGCAGGCAGCACTAGAGATAACCAGATGATGGGGGGCAAGTGTAATAAAATAAGCAACACAAACCAAGGTTACTTGGCATCATTAGAATCCAATACTTCTACCATAGCAAGTCCTGGACATACCATCACACCAGAGAAGCAAGATTCAGATCTAAAATCATTTCTCATGATGATGATAGAGGACTTTAAGAAAGACATAAATAACTCCCTCAAGGAAATACAGGAGAACACAGATAAACAGCTAGAAGCCTTTAAAGGGGAAACACAAAAATCCCGTAAAGAACTACAGGAAAACACAATCAAACAGATGAAGGAAATGAACAAAACCATCCAGAGTCTAAAAATGTAAATAAAAACAATAAAGAAATCAGAGAGACAATCCTGGAGATAGAAAACCTAAGAAAAAAATCAGGATCATAGATGCAAGCATCACTAACAGAATACAAGAGATAGAAGAGAGAATCTCAGGGGCAAAAGACACCATGGAAAACATTGACACAATGGTCAAAGAAAATGCAAAAAGCAAAAAGCTCCTAACCCAAAACATCCAGGAAACCCAGGACACAATGAGAAGACCAAACCTAACGATAATAGGTATAGAAGAGAGTGAAGACTCCCAATGTAATGGGCCAGTAAATATCTTCAATAAAACTATAGAAGAAAACTTCCCTAACATAAAGAAAGAGATGTCCATGAACATATAAGAAGCCTACAGAAAAAGAAATTCCTCCCATTACATAATAATGAAAACAACAAATGCACTAAACAAAGAAAGAATTTTAAAAGCAGTAAAGGAAAAAGGTCAAGTAACATACAAAGGCAGGCCTATCAGAATTATACCAGACTTCTCACCCAAGACTGTGAAAGCTAGAAGATCCAGGGCTGAGGTCATACAGACCCTAAGAGAACACAAATGCTGGCCCAGGCTACCATACCCAGCAAACTCTCAATTGCCATAGATGGAGAAAAAAAGATACTCCATGACAAAACAAAATTTACACAATATCTTTCCACAAATACAGCACTACAAAGGATAATAGATGGAAAACACCAACATAAGGAACAAAACTGGACCCTAGAAGAAGCAAGAAAATAATCTTTCAACAAACTCACACAAACCTAATTCTACTTCTTACAACAAAAACAACAGGAAGTAATAGTTACTTTCTCTTCATATCTTAATAAGAAAATTAATATTACCAACATATCCTAATCAACTGAAATCCAAAAATATGAGGAATTAGAAATTTGTTGACTGTCATCCAATGGTCACTCTAATTTGGTAATTGGAGAAATAGGTCCAATATTGTACAATCAAATATACACTGTCAGCTTGTTTGTACTTGACAGTGTCTTGCTGTGTACCACATAATGGTCTTGAGATCATGCTTCTCCTAGTTCAGCCTCTCTATTAGTAGTATTGTTTAGTTCATGCTTTTACACTATCCTACGGTTTTCAGGACAGCTTACATATTTCAAAAATATTTATACAGCCAAAAGAAACATAGACAATTAACTTGGAAGTTGGCTTGTAAAAGAACAAAAAAGAATGAGACTGAATGCTTTGCTGGATGTTTGTAACTATGGTATCAAGTTTGAAGAAGAGGACTTTACAAGTTACTCTTTCTCTGAGATGAATGCTTTTCCAAATTATCATAGCTAATGAACCAGATTCTTACCCTAACTTAATGTCTGTACCGCCCTCCAAGCAGAACCATTGTTCATTGAAACAGTTGGTGAATGATTTTATGGATAGACCATTCTTAATACACACACCATTTCAT
>NW_022196903.1:75112554-75147433 GCF_008632895.1 Mastomys coucha
AGATAAATTGAAATTATGTATCTTTTCTCATCATAATGCAATAAAACTTAAATCAATAAAAAAAAAAAGAAAAAGAATCAATATGCCTGTAATAGCAATGTTGGAGGGACAGAGATAGTGGGATGTCTAGTGCTTGCTAACCACACTAATGTGTAAGTTCCAGACTCCAAGCTCAAGGGGAGACCCTGTCTCAAAATTTATAGTGGAGAGTAAATGAGGAAGACACTCCATGTTAACCTCTCACCTACACACAAATGCATGCACACACACGCAGACACACACACATGCACACATACACACTCTGAATATATGAACCAAATAAAATGGGGCCATGATAATTTATAAATACAGTATAAAACTAATATAGTGAAATTTAAACTTTTTGTGTATTTCTATTGATTCACTCACTTTTCTAAGTGCTGGACCACCACAGCCTCTTAGGACAGAGAATCAAATGGACAAAGATCATGATTCTTCACACTTCAACTGTTTGTGTCAGGCAGTTTTTTTATTTCTTTGTGAAAATACCTGAGAAAATTATGATGGAAAAAAATAATCTCTTTGAGTTCATAGTTTCAGTTGCTACTTGTAGCATGCTAGAGGAGAATAGCTTATATCATGGCTGTCAAGATGCAGAGAGAAAAAGAATGTCTGCATGGCAGGTGCTTCTCTCTTCTCCTCGTGCATTCCATCTGGACTCTGAAGTGGAGATGATGCACGCCCCACCTGTGGGAGATGTTTTCCCGTTAGATACCTCTCTTTTGAAATGCCCTGGGGTACAATTCACTAATCTCCTAGCTACTCTCCACTCAAATTGACAATCAAAAGTAACCCACCAATGACATGACATATGGATGTAATTTCTCATTCATGTTCAATAAATGAGAAAACCCAAAAACACATCAAACCTAATCTATTTGGGATGGAAACTGGCACTCAGAAAGAATGCCTCCATTTTTATTCCAATACCCAGAGCTAACTGTAAAATAACCCAAAGAAAGAAACCTCAAACGAAGCTGTATTTTTCTCATTCATTTCATAACAAGCAATTTTTAAATTTTATCCAATGTGATTTTCCATAATTTCAAGTCATATACTGAATTACTTTTATAACCTAAAACTAAAAATTAAAATACAAGAATGAAAAACTGGAAAATAATATCCTTTCTGATTACAGTTTTTTCCTAAGTAATACAATATATTTTTTTCTTGAAAACCCTTCAATCTTCAAGTTAAAAGGTAAGTCTTTTAAGCTGTTTATTTTAGAAAATTCTGGAAGTGAAAATTCATGGAGTGTCAAGTCCGAACGGGGAGTTTTGTTGAAATTGAAAACATTGTTATTTTTCATTTGCTGAGGATACATGACGGCAGAGTGGATGGAAATGATGGCTTCTGGAGTGGCCACAGCTCACACTGGATAGAAGTGAGTATTGATTTGCAAGTGGCACATAAGAAAACTAGAAATATATTGCTGAACTGGAGAGAGACGTGAGGGAGAAGGATGAGTAGAGAATGAGGGACCAGGAGAGTAGAACAGGAGGGCAGGCAGCCTGGGAATGAGAGGGTAGGCTCACACGTGCCTACTTATGCACAGTGCCAAGATTTACAAATTGCCAGGACCTCCACATAATGGAACATTTAAGATCTCTCTACTTTATTTATTTGCTTTTGCTAACTCTGCTCTTGTTCATCAAAGCAGGAAGAAAACCAATAAGCGCTTGGGCTTGCTGACATAACTCAAAAGACATTGAGTTTTCAAGCTCACAAATCTTTCTAAGAAACATTATTTTCTCATCACCATCTCTTGCACAAGAAATAGAAAATATTTTATTTGCAAAGAATCTTCTTTTATTTTTGATATAAAGGGAAAGCTGGAAATAATTCTGGGGGGGGGTTGGAAAATTAGAAAAATTTAAATTCTCTAGACTTTTGCCTAATGAGATTTATGTGAGTATTTGCTTTACAACTTCTATTCCTAGCTTGAGAGTAGCTGTGATAGACAGGGAGACAGGAGATACATGGTCTTAGAGGTAGACTGCTGAGGCTCTTTCTAACACTAAAGTTAATAGTCTTTCTTCCAGGGCAGGCATTTTCATCTGTAGACCCAACAGTATTAATGTATGCAAAGCTGTAGCTTGGGGTACACATTTTATCAAATGAAGTAAAAACTTGTTAACTTTATGAACTCTCATTTAATATAAAAATATTTGAAATAAGCTAACTTTCATCATCAATTTCATCATTCAGTTCTTAGTTAAAACAAGAAACAGGCTAAGGATTTAGCTAGTGGTTAGCAATAGTCACTTCTTTTACAAAGGTCACGAATTTTGTGCTCTAGGAATCACGCAGTAGGTCGCAACTGCTTACAACTATAGGTCCAATGACCTCTTCTGGCCTTCATGGGTACTTGATAAACATGGTACACATACACTCAGGTAATCACACACACATACACATAAAATAAATAAATACATGTTAAAAGCTAAAAAGGAAAAAAATTATATGGTAGCAAATTTTTGTGTTTACACCTTTATCTCTGTATCTAAGATTTTCCAGCCAAATCCTCCACATGTTTTAAGCTAAGATGTCACTTTTTTCTACTCAGGACTATGAATAATAGTCTTCAAATGAAAAACAAAAAGAAAGAGAGAGATAACACTATGTGGCTGTCTTCTTAAATAAATAAATAGGATCACACAAAATGGCAGTATACCCAAAGTTGGAAAAATAACAAGTGTCTAATTTTTTTTAGATTTATGTTTTTATTTATATGGGTGTTGAACTTACATTTATGTTTGTATACAATTAGCATGCATGGTGCCTGTGGAGGTCAGAAGAGAGCATTGGGTTCTTTGTAACTGGAATTATGGATAGTTGTCAACTGGTGCAAGGGTGCTAGGAACAGAACCTGGGTCCTCTGTAAGAACCACAAGTGCTCTTAACTGCTAAGTCTTCTCTCCATCCCAAGAGTATCCATTATTGGTTGGCAATTTCCTCCTTGCAATATTCTATACTTGAACCACAGGGAAAGCCTGTATACATGGAAGCAAAGATGTTAAGTCAGGGAGTCCAGACTGTGTTGTATTCATAAGCTTTGAGTCTGAGCTGATGAACAGAGCTTAATAAGTCCCCTTGGGCAAAGTCGCAGCATGTGGAGGAAGCTGGGACTAGGACTTTGACTGAAAAGTTTATGCATTGGTAATGCTTACCTATGCCCAACTGTAATAAGGCAGCCAGAGCAACAGATCTGGGAAAACAGCACTGGAAAGGTCATTGACTCTATGCAGCCAGGCTAGCTTTAGAGAGACAAAGGGGCTGGCATCTGAATCAACTGACAGCATATTTGCTGTTGGGAATTGGAGAGGAAGAGCCAAAGACTGATGCTGGAAATCAAACCTGAAATGTGTGTGCTTTGATAGTTACTCTTGAATGACCACCATGGGTGGCGATGGTATGGCCATGGGCAGGATTTCACCTTGTACTTCATGTGTTGGATCCTCTGGAGAAGATAAACCCCTCCTTCAAGTACTTTTTTGTACATTTGCATTTGGAGGGTAGAATGTAATTTTTATAAACTGAACAAATACATCCCATCTCCATGGCTGACATAATGTTTAAAATTCCTCTCAGTAAATGCTACTTCTGGGTCCTTGTCCATCACTTACGAGATCTCAATCAAATCTTCAATCACCAGTCCCTGTACTGTCTACTTAGCTCAGCTCTGTACATGGAGGAGTCAGCACAGAATTTGGTAAAAGGTGAAAGAAACTCATGAGTGAGAGCCCAGGCTTAATACATACTAGTGCCAAGAATACTTAAATGAAGAAATAATAATAAAAACAAAAGGTCGCAGTCACGCTGGAACATCACCTCCCGAAACCCTAAATTAGGTTTCAGTCTATAGTGTCTCCCAAAGGTGGCTATGAAGCTGTACCCTAGACTCTCCTAGAGAACCAACACACTCGCCACCCATTTGTTGTTAAAAGAGAGGAAGGGAAAGTTAGTTTTCAGGCTCATTGTCCATCTGTCCTTCCTACCACTTTTCCTTCAGTTAAATAACACACAAAAAATTTAAACCATTGTAGATTAAGAGTAATTAAAAAAAGAACGATGAATGGGAGCAGAAATGCGCGCTTTCTGAATCCTCGTTGCTGTGCTACTAGACCTGCTGGCTGCTTTCCTGTTTCCTATGTCACTAAACTAGGGTGAAGAGCGTCAGCAGAGTGCTTGCCGGACAACCCTGAGTTCCAGTCCCAGAGCCAGTATTTTACAAAAAGAAGAAAGGGAAAAGGAAAGCTAACTCACTAGCATATATTTCTATCCAAGCACTGGAGAGAAAGAGACAGGGGGATCTCAAGGTTCACCAGCTAAGCCACCATTGCCCCCTTGGCAAGGTATTAGCTAATCTCAAAAATCAATGTGGATGATGCCCAAGGAATGACAGCTGTGATTGTCTTTAGGCCTCTACAAATACATACACATTACACACACATGTGTGCCTGCATCCTACAGTAAGATTTTAGCTTCTTTAAAAACACAGACATATTATAAGAATGTGTTTTCATTCTAATCCCAGGTATCGGGGTGAAGGGCTGCTTCAGATTGTCCACACCAGCTGGCAATGATTTTTCTTGTGCTTTAATAGGGGTGTGGTTTTGCCAGTCACAGGTAGTTTCTGTAGCTGTGTGACATTTGGGATTCTGGGGATGGTTGAGAGGGTATATAAATGCTAGAGTCCCTATAGATAGTCTGCTATTGGTTAGTGGTGGGTTATTGGTTGGATGCTGTTGGTTTTGGTTTGCTATGTAGTCATAAGCAAAGAAGAACAAAGATGATATTAGATATCTTGACAGTGAAGATCAAACTTGCCCCAAGAGACTTGATGTCCCTAATCAGCAGAAATTAGTCTGAGGATATCATTGCCCCCTTTCCCCTCTATTCTTTTTTCTCACCTAACGTGTTAAGAGGCTGAAAGGGTGGAGAAAAGGGGGTAGAGAATGGTGGAAGAAAGAACCCACAAAGTAACTAAAAGACAGGCTATAGCATAAAAACACTCACACTGAGAGATAGAATAAAATAATAAAATACAGTGGAGATCATGACAGGAAATCCAAGCGAAATAAAGGTTTGAAAAATATGTATAAATTTAATGTGTTCCCAATGCAAAAAAAAAAAAAAATGTGTGGTAAGAATCTGACCACACAACATTGTGAGGACTCTGGTTCTCACAGACTGATGAGCTGTGAAAAACAAGTGAACTTCAAAAGGCCTGGCAGTTCTCAGCTTCCCCAACTGAATACAATAAGCAGGACCATGCTGTGACACCATTATGTCACAAGTGAAAGGTCCCTGGACTCTGAAACCTTATTAGGTGGTGAGCGTGTTTGCTTGCTTGTCTGTTTGTGGTATTGATAAACTGCTTTGGGAATTATATAAAACAATGAATAATCAACTCTGAGAGCATGTTGAGCCAGAGATACTGTGACTCAATGTGTGTTAGAGGCTTCTCTGGTGTCATATGGCAAATAATACCAACCAGTTAGCTATATTTATTTAAGGTGCCGAATAGAATTTTGATGTGACCAAAAAGCTTTAGAAATAACTTGGTTTTTGAATATTAGGAAATGTGCACATTCGACTATTCAAAACTTGTAGCTGAAGCTATGTATAAAAGCATGTCATGGTCTGTGCTACTCAAGCTTAATTCAAAGTAAGAATACGTTCCTGGATAAAGAACATGAGCCTGACTGTTCACGAGCCGCTAGAGAGGTGCTTATGCTTAACGCTGAGGTTGTTGTTACTATTTGGAGTCTGAATCACAGGGAAAGTGGTAATTGGTTTCATGAGTCAGATGCTTGCACTACTGGAAAGTAGCAGGCTGAGCAGTGCCACGGAGCCCAAGAGACATTTAGCTATTCACAGAAATCTAGAGGCTGGAGTGCTGGCTCCGAGACTAAGAATGTATACTGCTCTTTTAAAAGACCAGAGTTCAGTTCACAGCACCCACATGAAGAAGCTCACAACCAACGTCTGCAGCCTGAAAACTGAACGGAAGGACCTTCTCAGAAATTCATGCTCATCTTAATGCATCTTCAGCCAGCTGCACATTCTAATTCCAAATCTGAGGCCCAGGAGGAACATTGTCCCTGGATGCAACCCACTGTTCTCGCACCTCTCAAATCTGACTTCGTTCCAGCCTCATTCTCTTAGTTGAGTTCTTGGTTATTCTAAGGCAAGGGGTTTGCAGGACTCTCTGTGACATCTTGCCTTCAAACTATTCAATGTCGTAGGTACAGTAGTAACCTAGAGGGAAGTGCTGTGTGCAGAACCCTGCACTGACATTGAGCTCACTCTGCTTTTGACTACTCACAAACTGCCACAGAGTCCCTATGGTTTTCCCATGCTCTCTCAGATCTAAGGCCTACTATTGCTCTCTCTTTCTCTCTTTCTCTCTCTCTCTCTCTCTCTCTCTCTCTCTCTCTCTCTCTCTCTCTCTCTCTCTCTCTCTGTGTGTGTGTGTGTGTGTGTGTGTGTGTGTTGCACATATTCATGTACACGTTAGGATGACAGAAGTCAATATTGATGTCTCCCATTAGTTACTCTCCACCTTACTTCTTGAGATAAGACAGCTTGTCTGTGAACCTAGAACCGTGTTTCTCAGACCAGAGAACCCCAAGGCCTCTCCTATCTTTGCCTCCAGTACTGTGGTTTCAAGCACACGTCCCCATACTCAGCTATTATCTCTCTGCTGAAGATCCCAACTCAGAGTCTCATTTTTGTGTATCAAACATTTTCTTGACAAGGCCTTTTCCCCAGCACCCTAAAATAAAATAATGTCTCCATTACTTAATTATTTTACACATATAAGTCTTTGTTTACAGTTAGTATAGACTATTGCTAACTCTCATGATGTGAGACAGAAAACATGAGGAAGAATAATGTTTCCCCTTCCTCTCCTTTTGTCTTCTACAAAAAAGCAAAAGGAATGAGAAGGAGAAGGAAAGAGGAGAGGAAAAAGAATAAAGAGGTGGGAAGAAGGAAGAGGAGGAGAACAGAGAAGAGGAAGAGGAGGAGAGAGGACCATATAGATTCTTAGGGCAACGAAATGATTCTGTTGGACACATAGTCTGTCCCAAGTAGACTGTGCAAACCCAGAAGTGGATGCTGATGGTGTATTAGTGGGGCTAAATCAGCTCTAACAAATGGACCACTCTCCTGGGATAAAGATGCCCTGAAAGCCTGCTCTTGTATAGAAGCAGAAGGTACAAGGGGATGCTGTATATCTTTAGCTATGCTGTAAAATTAAAACCACTCTTAAAAATAAGTTGATGTTTTATAAAGGTAGAAATGAAGAAATTACCATTTGGGAAAAGATTCCTCCGATTCCTTTTGTATCTCTTATCTATATCAGTCTTCACCATAGATCTTGCTCTGCTGCAGTATTATCTCTGGTGTAACATTTAAAACCATGGGATGTCAAGTTGAGAGGAATGTGCCAGAGCCACATGAACTTAAAATCCCACTATTTTTGGCATGCTTTTTATTTCAGGTTTAGGAAATATTATGATAGCTGACTCACTCTGAGTGTTTTCAGGCCTTTGGCAGGGGAAATGGGTTTCAAAAAGAGATTTCAGGAGCCGAACTTCACAGTTGTACCACACACTTGACAGAATCCAAAGAACATGATTTCTTACAGTGGGTGAGACTGCTGCTTTCTGCACAATGGAAATGAAATTTTCCATCAGACAAAAATTGTTTCTTAGCACCTAAGCAGACAGTCTGAAGTCTTCTCCAACACGTATGTAACACAAGTGGACCCTGGAGTCAGTGTTATGACACATAGTTGATTTGTTGATATCTTGATCATAATATGAAGATCTTTTCACTCTAACTTAGGGGAAGACCTACAAGAGACCTGAACATGTCCTTGAAACTGTGATGAAATGAACCATTATATCTATTATATTAAAAGTAGAAAATGGAACTCTGAGCCTCAGCCCACATACATGCCCAGGTAGCCTGTCACTATTTTTTACCTTGATGTATTCAAGGTTAGCCTTGAACTCACCATGTAGCTCAGGATCATTTTAAACGTCTGACCTTCTTTTCCTCACCTTTACAGTCCTGGGATTATAGACAAATTTCAGAAGACACTTTCCTGAAGATCCATCCCAGGGCTTCATACATACCAGTCAGGCACATGCTAACAACTGAACATATATCCCAGCTCTCCAACACCTGTTTTTATAAATAAGGCTTTACGGGAATTCAACTCACTCATTCATTAGCATCCTGTCTTATAGCTACTTTATGCGAAAATGACAGAGTGGAGTCTTTGCAAGAGAGATTGCTTGACATCCCTAGCAGAAAATGGTCACCATCCATCACACCACACAGACTCTTGCTGTACCACATTCGTGGAATAAAATACTTCCTGACAATCTGGAGAAGACCACTTCTTACTCAACAATCATTAATCAGCTTCCAGTGAAGTGCTGGGGGCTTTGACAGATACTGAATCAATATAGCAAGGAGAAGAGACATACATATACAGTCTTGTACTGCACCAACAGCCTAACTTAAGGCATGTAAGCAAATCACAACCTTGGTCAGTGCAGTAAGTGGCACTTAACGCCAAGACCAGTAACTGGTTAAAGTCTGAGAAATGGCTTTTCAGTGCTCATAGTGTTGATGTCAAAACCCTGTACTAATTTGGTTTTTGTTACTGTGACAAAACACCACTGGCCAAAGCAACTTAGAATGAGAAGGGTTTATATGGCTTACATATCCATATCACATTCCATCATCAGGAGAAGCCAATGCAGGAACTCAAGGCAGGAACCTGGAGGCTGAAACAAAAGCAGAAACCTTGGGGCACAGGACTTATACAATCCAGGACCACCTGCCAGGGTTATGGGGCAGCAACTCCCATAGTGGACTTGATCTTCCTATATCCCTCATTAATCAAGAAAATGTCCCACTGGCTTTCTTACAAGCCAATCTGATGGAGTCAATCCCACTATTAGGATTCCCTCTTTCCAGATGACCCTGGCTTGTGTTAACAACAATAACAAAAATTTAACCAGGAAATTCTCCCAAGGATCAAATAATATCAAGGAATTAAGGTAAGCACCAGAGGATGAGAAGCAGTGGTGTGGAATACTTCTCATGTGCATAGCATGAATATTACCCTCATGATCTCACAGGCACTGTGGTTAGCAGTTCAAGACCCACACACACACACACAAAAGAAGTAGGATTGAGAGTATAGGAAGAAGAGGGCTTCACAATGTGAAAGGGTGGGGTAAGAGAGAGTAATGAGGGTGAATATAATCATAATATATTATATACATGCATGAAATTGTTAAACACTTGGTAAACTTAAGTATTTGAGTATAAAGGGGATGGGCAGTAAGAAGCTGTTTGGAGGTCAACCAGAGATCCAAGACAGTATCTGCAGACAGGGTTTTGTTTTGTTTTGTTTTGTTTAAGAAAAATGAAAGCATTGGTCGGCCACACTGTCCTGGAGGTGAAAGGTGAAAGCCAGCTGGTCTGAGCCAGCAAGCACCAATTTCCCCTCCCCATGAATTAAGTCAGTGGGCTAGCAGGCAGGAGACACAGTAAAGCATTCTGTTGAAGAACAGGCGAGAGTTGAAAATCGCACTTGCAGGAGGTGAGATTTTTTAAAGTATTCCCATGGCTGCTTTCAGGAAGGTCCTCATTAGCCTTGATGTGAGTTCCCTCTGATGCTGCCCTTTCCCCTGACTTGGAGAACTGCAGCTTGAAAGAGGCACTTCAGTCCCCACTGTGGCTCAGTCCTTGGCCTAATTTAGGTAGTACAATAATTCTCTCCAACTGTGACGATGATGAGATGGGGCCTCTGTGAATTCTTGTTTGAGAATTGGTGACCAGAATCTACAAGGAAAGCATCCAGGCGCTGTCTTTTGGACTCTGCAGCTGAGCTGATGTCCTGTTGATAGAATAGGCTCACAATACAGCTGGCCCCAAAGCATCCTACCTGTGTTGCCCCACGCCTGCCTGTTTCAGAGGATCAGATGTCAGAATCAGAAAGGTCTGATGGGCCATCTGACCTGATCCTAACTTTGTTTTTTACAGTTTAAAAGAAAAACGATATACAAAAAAAAAGAGAGAGAGAGAGATAAAAATAGTTTCCATTGAACAAATGTTACTTACGATGTGAAGAGACCTGAGATCTCTGAACAGCCCGATCCATCCAGGTGCAGAACTTATTCAAAAGCTTAGGATCTTCTAAACATCAAGTGCAATATTTTAAGGTTCACAGAAAAGTTCTTCCTGAGACTCGCACAGTCTTTCATAGCTTTAAGCCCAAGTAGGTCATAATATGGCTAGCCACCTCACAAACACCATTTCTATCTAAGCAAAGAGTCCTTCCCACACAGCACAAGCCACCTGTGTTGAGAGGACACTCAGAAGCCTTTCTTCTGGGCATAGTTACTGAAGAAATACTGATGTCAGATCCACACCAAAACACAACCAGGAGCTATTTGAACCCAATAAACCCAAAACATTCTTTGTGCTCTTGAGCTTAAATTAGTTTGTTTGTTTGTTTGTTTGTTTTTAAAAAACCAATTTAATGAAAGAAGTACCTGATCATTTGCTTATTTCCTCTCTAAAAAACTGACTAGAGTGGGAATTAGATATTTAATCATTTGCTAAAATTTAAAATCTTACATGATGCAGTTTGCTACAGCTAGTCATTGGTATTTATTTACCAATGGTATTTACAGTGAAAGAGATAAATATTTTAAAGATTATAGGTAGGTAAAAAGGCATGTAGTTAGGTAGATAGGTTAGATGGATGATAGAAGATGATGATAGATATAGATGATGATAGATAGATGATTGATAGATAGATTCATGGGTAGATAATTGATAGATTCATAGATGATGATGATAGATAGATAGATAGATAGATAGATAGATAGATAGATAGATAGATAGATAGATAGATAGATAAAAAGAAATTCAGGGGCAGAAGAAAAGGGAATAAAAGGCCAAATAAGTAATATTTATTTAGAACTTTCCAACTTAAGGTCTACAAATATAAATTTTATTTAAGTGACAACATATATTGATTCTAGGCTGGAGTCTCTTTTGTTTTAATGACAACTTGGTTTCTGAGCATTTCCAAGTTTTAGCTATTGGATTTGTCCAGTCTAGTGGAAAATTTTAATTTCACCTGTATTACAGCTCTCCCTAGTATCCAGCAGAGTAGGCAGTGGCAGGGCTTGAGAGGAACAGACATGACTCTTGTTATGCAGAGGATGTAATTTCATTGTGCTCCTCCCAGAAATGTGATTGGAAGTATGGTCCTCAAGCTAACACAGTTGAGAGTTGTCACAAAACATATAAGGCCCTTAATCTTGGCCATCTCTACAAAAGCATTTGTTAGAATTAATTGTCAGTCCCCACACTGGACAATCCTAGCAGCCTGATTCCATTGGAATCTTTTTCACTTGCTTCAGAAAGAACATAAGAAACCCTACAGCCCTGTGCTTTGTATTCCTCTGTCTCCCAAGTTCACATACTTCTCAGCACCCCATTCTCATATTTCCCCTATGACAACTGGGTTGGGGTGACAGGGAGGTAGCTAAAAACACTAGGCATACATACCTTATCTCCCAGGAAAGCCACAAAAGGAGTTCCTGGTCCTGGCAGATCAGTCTTAGCACCTTCATGTTTGGTATTTTGTGTCTACAGCACAAGAGGTCCCAAGCCCATGCTGAGACTTGAGAATTTGCTGCAGTGACTCACAAATCTCAACAAAGCTATTGCTCGTGTCAGAGATGGGATAAAGATTGGAACTACTAGCAACATGGCAGCTACAGACACAGATCAGTCAACAAAGAGTTTGCTGAGCAAGCACAAGAACCTGAATTTGACCCTCCACACCCATGTCAAAAGCTAGTGCTATCCCTGCATCAACTGTTCCTGCATGCCCAGAGCTGAGACGGTGGGGACAGGAGGCTTCATGGGGCTTGTTGACTATCTAAGACAGGCCCAGTCAGAGACCATTTCAAAAGCAACTAAAAAAAGACACCCAATATCAATACCTGGCCTACACACACACACACACACACATACACACACACACTAACAATAGTAAGAAGTTCAGGGATAGAGTCCAGAAAGTTCCAGGCATAAGCTTCCCATCATTCCCTTGCCTAGGGTGCTGGAGGCAATGATTATTATTCAATTGTGTAGAATAGTACAAGGTAAAGGCACATGTGAGTTGATGGCCAAGCATTGTATAGAGCGTTGGTCATAGGGAATATGGATGATTTTTACCTCCAATATCTCCAGATGTCAAGATTATATTCTATAAGGCCATGCATCAACTACAATGAGTACCTGCATTGTGATTGTACAACATGTACAGCATTGTACACGTGTATGTGGAGACCAGAGGTTGATGTTAGCTCTCTTCCTTTATAGACTTCCATCTTAGTTACTTAGACAGGTTCTTTAACTGAACCTGGAGCTCACAAGTTCTGTAAAACCAGCTGGTCAGTGACTTTCATGGATCTTCCTGTCTCCCCTTGCCCCACACTGGGATTATCACACTAAGATTATTGGTGCCCACCAGTATGCATGGCAATAACACTACAGTGATTGAGCCATTCCATATCCACACACTCAGAATTCTTACTACAAGACTTGGGAGAAACTAAAGACTTTCCACTCAGAACTGACCTTAGCCTATTAGGAGGCTCTGCAGTGCTGCTCAGCCCATTCCGGTGTTGGAGAAAAGCATCATAGGCTTGCCATGTCACCTATTAAAAAAAGGAGAATTCACTGTAGCTATCAGATAGCCCAAACTAATACATAAAAACTGATACAAGAAGAAACAGACAAGATGTGCTATACTGGTGATAGGAGCATCATGTAAGTGCCCGAATACCCTGTGTCTGCAGCAAAGCAGAACATGTTTATGTTTCCCTGGGAGTCGGGTACCTGGGGCACTTACCAGGGGCCTGACATTAAACTAGCTGATAAGTGGATGCAAAGAGCAAGCATGTAACAGTCTCTGCCCTTGGGCTGTGCTTAGAATTATAAGCCACAGAGGAGATAAGAGGAATAAGAAAACAAATTCATGTTCTAGACAAATATTCCAAGAGAAGTTAGGAGAAGTCAACATCACCAGAGGCAATGCTATCTCAGAGGCAGTGATCCTGTTTTCCGCTTCTCATTTTCCTGTGAAACGGGGGATAAGTAGAGACTTTCTTCTCTGCTGCTCAAAACTGACAAATGCCCAGAATCCTCCAATAACTAATCCTTTTCTATTTTAAATTCACTTAACTGAACCCCACAGCATCTCTACTTCAACTTTTCTTCTATATTTTTTTTTCTGATCTCATATTTTCTGCAGACCCCCGACAATTTTCAGACAGTGCCTATTATACTGACTTCCAACTGGATCTCTACGAGTGGCATTTCTCGTGCAATTCTCCATAAGGTACACTTAGCTTATTTTGGACCATATACTTTCTCCAAAACAAAATGTTCTTTGGGGAGTGGAGACACGGCTCAGCAGTTAAGAGTACTTGTTGTCCTTCTAGATATCCTGAGTTCAGTTTCCAGCACCCACATCATGTAGCTCATAATACTAAAACTCCAGTTCCAGGGGATCCTATACTTTCTTCTGGCCTTTGCAGGCATGTTCACACAAAAGACATGCACACACACAGGGTGAGAGATGCACATGTATTGTTTTTTATGTGTATTGTTTTTAATTTAATCTTTATTTAATTTTAATTTACATGTTTTCTCATCGCTGCTAATCAAAAGACTCAGTCTGAACTTTAAAAATCATTTTAATGTATGGTCGAAGATGCGGAAGTCTTGAGGATGTAAGTCAGATGGTAAACGCTTGCTTTGCATCAAGGAGGCCCTGGGTTCACCCCCTCAGCACTGCATAAACCTGGATATTAGCACATTGATCTGCAACCCCAGGACCTCAGAGTTGAAAGCAAGAAGACTGGGAATTCAAGGTCATCTTCAGCCTCAGCCAGTCCCTGGACAGCCTGGGATACACAGTTCTCTGTCTCAAACAACAGAAACAAAAGAACAAAGGACACCTTAACTCAGCAATGCAAGAAACATTCACTGCAGTGAGCACTACTTGCCTCTGGTATGTTACAATCTTCCTGAAGCAAGCCAGTTAATCAACAAATATCCATTGAAAGCCTATTCAATCTTAATGAGTACTCTGGTTATTGGATATACATGAATAAAGCAGAGAGAAACTCTGTTGCCCATGAAAAACCCCTCATTGAAGGGGTCAGAAAATAAGGTAAACAAGTAAATTCACCTCTAATAATAAGTCCTAATAAATGTCACAAAGCATGGCTGTATAATAGAGTTGTCTGAGGCATAGGACTGCTGATCAAGATCTGGCTTTCAAAAGAGCTGTCAGTGAACTTGGTCTCAAATATCAAGAAAACTTGGTGTGATGCTAATGCTGATACTGTTAGTGAATAGTGAAGTAACGTGATTGACATGGGGAAATCAAGTCTGAGCAAGTGAAGTCAAAGCCACAAAACCAGCAAGTGCAAGATCTCCACTGGGAAGGAGCCATTAGATCCAAGGAACAAAAAGCCACCGCATCTACGACACAGGGAACAGGAGGGTGATAACATCACAAAGCAGCCAGAGGGGCAAAGGAGATTGTCTGGTGGGTAAAGTGCTTGGCTCACAAGCATGGATGAGGGTGAGGTACTACTCTAAGGCTCACAATTCAGGCCAGCTTAGCCAAATCAGTGAGGTCCAGGAGAGAAGCTTCCATCTCCAAAACAGACAATGATTGAAGAAGATGTCAACTTTAGATGTCATCCTATGGCCTCCATATGCACACTCATACACATGCATGCACACATTTCACAGACATCCACATACCCACAGGAATACATGTACATAGAGAGGGGAGGGAAGGGAGGGAGACAAAAAGGGAGGAGAAAGACAGACAGAGACACAGAGTAGCTGAGAGAGAGAGGGAGAGAGAGAGAGGGAATCAGGAAAGGGAACAGAGAGAGAGAGACAGAGAGAGAGAGAGAGAGAGAGAGAGAATGAATGAATATGTGTGTGTAGGCAAAGACCAGCTCACTGAGCACTTCAAAAGCCACCCAGGAGAATCTGAATTTGTATTTAGGTACAAAGGAACATCAGTTCAGAGTACTGAACTGTGCTCTTCTTAAGTTCTCATTTTCAAAAGTAACTCTGTGGAGAGCACAGCTTTGCACACTTGTAAACCCAGCAAAGTAAAGGGCAGAGACAGGAGGATAGCAAGGATCTCTGGGTTTTCCTGGCTGTCAACCTGGCTCCACATTCAGTGAAAGATCTGCTTCGAGGAGATGCTATGAAAAGTGATAGATCGGGACACAGGGCATCCTCCTCTGCCCTCTTCACTCACACAACCCTGCACATTCACTCACATGCACATACACTATACACATGCTATACTGCATGAACACATAAAAAGACTTGGGGAAGGGAGAGAATTTAGTTGGACAGGAAATTAAGCTGGAAAGATGTTTTACTTTAATTTAGTAATTTCACCTTTTGTGTTCAATCATCATTGTAAATCTGAAATGTCAAAAAGATGACCAATGGGGAGAGCCATGGACGCATGGATCAGCATCTGGCTGAGGACAAGGGAAGTGGACTGAAGCAGCACCAACATAGACACTGCATTCAACAGCTGTGGGATGGAACAGACCTACTAGAGTACGTGCATGCGTGCGTGCGTGTGTGCGTGCGTGTGTGTGTGCGTGCGTGCGTGCGTGCGTGTGTGCGTGTGTGTGTGTGTGTGTGTGTGTGTGTGTGTGTGTGTGTGTTTGTATTTTTTCAAGGCCAACAAAGACCAAGAGTCTTCCACCATATTAATCCTTATTATTTTAAGATATGGTATTCTCACTGGAACTGGAGGCTACTGGATTTGGCTAAGCTACCCTGGCCAGTAAACTTCAGAGATCTTCCTGTGTCTCTACCTCAATAATGCTAGGGATTCCTCACATCACCATACCTGGCTTCTTTACATGGGCTCTGTGGATCAAATCTAGGTCCTCATACTCATGTGACAACGACTTTATGTACTTTACAGAAATATCATAATTTGTAATCAAGAACTGGTGACAAGTCTCAGCAGATAAATGCACTTATGAATAAGCCTTATAACTTGAGTTTGATCCTTGAGATCTACAGGGTAAAACACTGACTTGAAAATTTTCCCTCTGACATCCTCATACATGTTGTAGCATGAGTCCCACACATGCACATGCACACACACACACACACACTCACACACAAATACATACATACATATGTGAAAAATTGTTAAAAAAAAGTCCCATCAACTTAAAATGTTTTCCAATTTTGATCATAAGACTTAGGCAGGCTTTAGTCTGTTTTAAATCTTTGCTTATTGCCTTAAGTGATAGATGACATTTAAGTGAGAAAAGCAACAGAATTGGATCATCACAGACTAAGCTTTACAAGCTTTTCAACTTTTTAAAGTTTCACTAGTCTTATTGAGGCTTTCAAGTTTATGAGAGACAAAAAAAAATGAGACATTTTCATTAGCAAAATTACATTTTGAACTCAAATTCCCCTGAATCTTATTCATGAGCCTTTCCTCATTAAAGTAATGTTTGCATTTGAGGTTTGAGGAAATTTAACAACTGCCTTCCACCCTCAAATTTATAAATTACTGGGAGGTAGAAGCATGAAGCACGTGTTGCTATGGATGTCAGGCATGTTCTAAAATTCTTATTCCACCCATCTCTCTACCTCTCTGTTCTCTCTCTCTCTCTCTCTCTCTCTCTCTCTCTCTCTCTCTCTCTCTCTCTCTCTCTCTCTGTATGTGTGTGTTGTGTACTCAAACACTGGTGGGCTCCAGGAGATGATGAGGGATGACCTATTTTATATCTCTCTATTTTATACCTTGAGACTAGACTACTCACTGAGCCTGTACCAAGGCTGGCAATTAGCAATCTTCAAGGTTTTTCTTTGTCTCAAGCCCTCAGAATGCTGGGATCACAAATATATGTGACCATGCCTGACTTTTTATATGGGTTCTGGGGATTCCAACTCTGGTCCTTGTGCTTTTGCAGTCAGTACTATTAACCATTGAGCCATCTCCCTAGCCAGATCACAATTCTTAAATATGGAGCACAGACAATATGCTTGTATGCTATAGCTAATCTTTGTCAACTCCATTGTATGGAGAACTGTATAGAAGTTCAAAGAGGCATGTAGAATATGTTGTCTATTTTACTACATGATTTTTTTAAGTTCTTTATAATAAGATTTTAATAAAACTTTAAAATATAAAAATAGAGAATCAGGCATACTGGAAGGTTTAAAATGGTGTTTAGAGTTAAGGGCTATGAACTCAAAAGGCACAGTGTAGAACCCATAGAACAAGAAGATAGGACATAGTGTCCATATCTGGTCAAGATCTCCACGAGCATGAGCCACACTCATAATGATGGGCACTGTTTCCTGGAGTTATGCAAATAAGTGAAAGACTGTCTCCAAGTTAGGTCACCCCAGAAGAAGGCATGTCTATCTCTAAAGAGAGGTTAAAATGCAGCTTTAGAGAAGAGGTAAATTTGTTCAGTGGATAGCTGATTCCAAGAATAAGTTGAATAAAGAGTTAAAAGCCTTCAGGAAGAAAGCAGGGATGCAGGAAACAAAGGAGAATTGAGAGTTTTTTTGAAGTCTTCACTGGGGTTTAAGATAGATGAAACAGAGGTAGGAAAAAAAGAAACAGACAGACTCAATTCAGGTTCGAGATCACAAAGAATATTTGCATGTGATATGCCAAGGGTGCAGTTTCTGGTGAGAGCAAGACCAGTGGTGAACTTTTTTTACAAACAGCTAAAACTAAGGACCCCATAAACATGATACTCTCGTTGAAGTTAATCTATTCAACAAAGGTTAGTAAATATTTAAGATTGTCTTTGGCAAAGCCTACTACATACACAATCCTAAAAGAACAAACTTCACAGGGAGAATGCTGTCCTTAAGTCATCATCAATCCAGCTGCATCTTGCCCCTGCACAGAATCCTCCAGCAGACATACTCAAGGGGATAAGCTCATACCCTTCTTTTAGAGCTATTTAAGGTTCCTGGGTATCAGCCTGGTTGTTTCTTTTAATCTGGCAGAAGTAACTGGACATATGGGAGAGATGATCATTAGGCATAAATATGTGAGGGAGCTGAGAACACTCCATCAACCCACCTGGTCCTCGGAGTCTTCTTGTGTGAGTGGAATCTGTGAAGATTTATGAATGAGGGCAGAAAGGTGGCTCAGAAGATAGGAGGATAAAAGTGGAGCTAGGCTTATCCCTCGCTAAAGGGGAAAAAAGGAATAAAATGCCTGCTTTTACACTTTAATATGTTCAAAGGTGCCTGGCCTACATAATTTCATTTGACCCTTACATTAACATTATGCAGGCCTCTTTCCTCGCTTATTATTTAATTCATTCATTAATGAATATTTATGGAGTGACTGTTACACTCCAGGAAATGAGCCAGGCACTAAAGAGGAAACAATAACAAGAGCAGTGTGTTCCTGCCTCAGGGAGCCTTGCTACTTAGACAGGAAATGACTCCAAAAATGGATTAAGGGGTCACTAAGTTACTGTAATACAGTTATTATAACAACCATGAGGAGAAAGGATTCACTGAGATAGGGGTGTGTGTATGGATATGGGAAATACCCCTATGAAGAGCTATGCTCCTGCAGGAATCTAGCAGAAAAATGAGCTGGAAAATGAGTCCTGTACAGGATTCTAAGTCAACAGAACAGGGTCCTGGGGTAAGAGCTAAGTTAAGGAGGGTCCCTTGATCCATGTTCCTGGGAAGAAGGGTCCAAAGAAAGGTCTCCCCAACTGGTTATGTTCAATATGTAAGGTATGGATGATATTTGCTATGTTTACATTTTTCAAATATAAAATAAAATAAAATAAAAAATAAAGAAGGAAATTAACAGATAACCAGGAATACTTAAGTGGTAAGTGGAATTTGATCTTAGCAAGGACAAATGGCAAAACAAGAAGAAATGATGGGATGGGAACTTGAAGGTTGGAGAGACTAGAGAGGAGCTCAGGAGTGCAGAGTGAGAAGGGATTGATGAGCTGCTTGTGAGGGATGGATTCACCGATAAGGGTGTGCACAGATGTGGCACTCAATAGAATTGGTCTGCATTTATGCTTGATGCCATACTGTCAGGAAGGGATACCTCTTTGGTGGCAGTAGGATATAGAGGATTGTGAGCTGCCTGGGTCCTCTGAAAGATCAGTGAACACTGCTCAACCACTGAGCAATTTCTCTGTTCCATAAACAACTTCTTGATGTCAGCTGAGACCCAAAGGGAAGTAAAAGCAAATGAGAAATGGATTCAAAAGTTCTAGGACTCAACCAGGATTGTGTCGGCAATAGAATGAGGCAGGTAAGGCTAACCTGGGCATTACCATGTCAACTCAGCAACTCTTTGGACCATCCCAAACTTTACTGGAGAGGCATAGTCATCTCCAAACAGAAACAGAGAAGTCATTCAAGCAAAATATGTCATTCTTCATGAGATGATAATATATGTGGAAGTTCAGTGAGGAAAGAGCCTCTTCAATTTAGTGTGTCTCTGTCTGTCTGTCTGTCCATTCACCCATCCATTCATCCATCCATCTAGCTATCTATATATCTAGCTATCTATCTAGCTATTTTGCTTTAGCAGTCTAGCTGGTGGTCAACCAGTTCTTCAAAGGGGAAACTGAGGCATAAAAAATGAATACTTAGCTCTTCTGTGTTCTGAAAATTGTTTTTAGAAATAGGAACAATGATTGTTTGTGAAGGCTGTGCACTTGCCAACAAACAAAGTGGGTGAAATAAAATGTGAGGAAAATTAGTTTTGCTCTGTACCCTTGCCTGGTAATGAAATATCCAATTAAAAGAAATTATGAGCCTTTAAGGATGATTGCTCTTGCACAAAGTGAGCTGAAATGGAAATTCATAACCACACGCCATCTCCATCCTAGAAGCCTATTAATCGGAACGATTTTCATAAAAGCTTAGGTTGAACACTCTCATTAACAAGGCATACCTTTGTGGAGCAGTATCCTGCTTTGAGTTTAGAAAATGGTCTCAAGCTCTCTGTCCTTTCAGCCACAGGATTCTGAATTACACTTCAGCAGTACTCACTGAAACAAACAGCTGAGCTTTCCAGACCTGGTTCCATAACATTTCTGTAGATTTTTGTACCATGAACATATTGCTTTAAAGACCACAAGAAACGAAATAAGGTGATACATGTCTACGTATAGTAAATGCATTTTTAAATCTCGTTGTGTGTGAACATACAGGTGCATACCTGCCACAGCAGTTGTATGGGAGTCAAAGGATAACTTTTGTGTGTGTGTGTGTGTGTGTGTGCATTGCACATGTGTGCACACACACAGGTGCACACCTGCCACAACATATATGTGGGAGTCAGAGAATAACCTCAAGCATCAGTACCCACCTTCTGCCTTCTTCAAACAGGGATCTTGTGTTGGTTTACTCATATGTACTTGAGGCTAGCTGGACTGCAAGCTCCAGGGTGTGATGTCTAATCTTGGTTGTCAACTTCACACGACTGGGAAGAGGGACCCTCAACTGGGAAGTGGCTTCCATCAGATCCCTCTGTGAGAATGTCTGCAGAAGCACTTTGTTAATGATTGAAGTAGGAGGGCCCAGCATACTGTGGGAGTTACTGTTCCTGAGCAAGTAGTCCTGGACTGGGTAAGAAAGTTAGTCAAGCATGAGCCAGAGAGCAAGCCAGCAAGCAGTGTTCCTCCATGGCTTCTGCTTCAGTTCCTGCCTCCAAATTCCTACCTTGAGTTCCTACCTCAGCTTCTCTTAATGATGGGTTGCAATCTGTAAGCAAATACACTCTTTTCCCTAGAAGTGGATTTGGTCAGGGTTTTATCATGGCAACAGAGAGGCCAACTAAAATTCAGGGATTTCCCCCTCTCTGCCTCCCATCTTTCCCTAGGACTCCTGAGATTACAGACAATGATTCCCAGTTTAAATGAGTTCTGGGAAACTGGATTCAGGTACTCACACTTCTACAGAAAGTCTTAGTATCCACTGAGCCATCTCTACAGCCCCAGTACATGCAATATTTAATAGAACATAATCTCTTTCTCTGTCTTTGTCTCTGTCTCTGTGTGTGTATGTGTGTGTGAGTGTGTGTGTGTCTGTCTGTCTGTCTCTGTCTTTCTCTTTGTCCAGGAACTTCTTAGTGTGTGTGTGTGTGTGTGTGTGTGTGTATGTGTGTGTGTGCACTCACCCTTAAAATATTTCTGGATCAAAGTTTGCTAACATAATATTCACAAATAAATCATGAAATTTTACTCAGTAGCTCTAATGTTCTTCTGGAAATCAGTGAAAACTTAATCTCTGTTTTTGTCCACTGCAAGCAGGCAAAATATCTGAAACAACATGAATACCAACATTTAATCTTTCCTCTCATTTTCCCATGTACCATTTACACATACAAATGTTATTTGGTAATTAATCATTAATCCAGACACATTGTTTTGAGAGGATTTTGATGCATCCCCCTACAGCCAACAATGATAAAGGGGAAAATGCATACCTACTTTTAGGTGTGTTTGCATTTGCTGGGGAGTGGCTCAGGTCAAAAATATACTTCAGTATTTACTTACTTAACTGAAAAGGAATGACCACAAGAAAGAATGGTAAGAATGGTAACTAACTACCACCTTTGGCAGTGATTGGTCACTATGATAGTTGGTCAACCCACAGTCCATAGGAAGTGTAAAAAGCAGAAAGGCCCACATGAAGATGTTTCAATACCACTAAAAAGGGGGAAGAATTAATCAAGAGATGCAGAGAAGGGGGGACCTGTGTAGGAGAGGGGAAAAGGGGAACAGAATCAGGTACGGAGGGGGGCAATAGAGAAGCTCAGACAACCAGGAGAATGAATGGAACTATGCAGTCTCAGGAGGTAGGAAATGGGGGACCCTCTAGAAAGTACCAAGACCAGGGTGGCAAGAGACTCTTGCTTAGTCAGAGTGCCCTACAATGGGTAGAGGGAACTCAAAGTGTCCACCTCCAGTAGATAGACAGGGCCTCAAGAGGAGAGATGGGGTTACTAACTACAGTCAAAATACCCAACCATTGGACTGAAGTGGCAGGCCCCTATGATTGAATTAGGGAAGGATTGAAGAAGCTGAAGGAAGGGTAACCCCCTAGAAAGGCCAGCAGTCTCAACCAATCTGGACCCCAACAAGCTCCCAGGGCCTGAGCTACCAACTAGGCAACATATGTGGGCTGATCCAAGGCCCTACACCCAGCACTTATATAGCAGAGGACTTTCTGGTCTGTCCTCAGCTGGAGAAGATAAGCCTAATCCTCAAGAGATTTGATGCCCCAGGGAAGGGGGAGGTCTGGTGAGGGGAACACCCTCTCAGAGGCAAGGAGGAGGAGAAATGGGATAAGGAACTATGGGAGAGTGAAGGGAGGAGGAACAATGCCTGGAATGTAAATAAATAAAATCATTAAAATTTAAAAATTAGAAAAAAAGAGCATTCTCTACTAAGATACTAGGTATCAAGTAGTATTAAAATCACCCAGTGCACTTGTTAAATAGTTAATGTGCAGTAGAGTATCAGGGGTACTGGATTCATGAGAATAAATGCCAGGATAAATGAGTTGAGCAATACATCTCCTCTTAGTAGACCTACACATCTCCCTATTTTAATCGGCACACTAGTGCTTTGCTAATAATGAGTTCAGGAGCAACTTGTCAGGATGAACTAGCATCCCAACACAGCAAACAGAACATGGGACTCTCAAACCCCTCCCCTAGAAGAGAGAAGAAATTAAGTTTCTTCTCTCTAATCTGGATTGGATAGTGTAAGACCTCCTGTGGAAAATTTTAGAAACAAGAATGAAGATAGGCTTTTAAACCAACTCCTAATGATTTAGCACCACACATATAGATTAGGTTTCTCTCAACCCTTATCAGAGAAGCTTCTCTTTACAGTAATTGACACAGAGGACTACAACTGATCAAGATGTGGAGAATAAGAGGCTTCAAAACACTTGGTCTTGATTGGGACATCTACATCACACCACTTCACCCAAGGAATCGTGGTGAAAGAAAGGACAAAAAGGTTATAAGATCCATGAGAAAGAGTGTTTTTTGAAAGTAACAGGTCAGCTGCCATATGAGCTCACAAGTGTGGTCACAGCATTCATAAAATCTGCACAGACTCATGTCAGGGAAAGTTCCAGCATGGAGAGAAGTAGACATAAAGTCTCACCTCTTGTTAAGTAGTTATTGGAAGGTGATAGCTACTGAGAGAAGAAGAGGGAGTTTTCTGTAAGAGTGTGTCCCTGGTAGGTAAACCACCCTCTGGAGACAGCCACACATCCAAGAGTGTGAGGATGGTGCAAACTGTACCAGAAGGATTTTTAAAAAAAGAAAAGGACACAAAGTTGAGTGGGTAGAAAAGGAGAGATGGATTTTGGAAGAGGGGGTGAATGTGAATAAGGTGCATTGTATAAAATCTCAAAGAATCAATACAAGGAAGAACAATGTTAGGAGCCACTTTGGCATTACTTTGAGAGGGTGTAATGTTTTCATTCTCTCCTTTTGAAAAGTGAAATGTTAAGTTCAAGCAAGAGTGCAGGGGTGAGCAAGGTTTACAGTCTGTGGAGGAGTGACCATGAAAAATAATAAAGAAAGATACAAGCAAACAAATCTTCCAAAGCCTCTTAGAATGAAAAGATCTCTGGCTCCCTAATTGGGAGAAATAAGGTTTTCCTATGCTAGCCAGTGGTTTGCCATGGAAAGGTTTTCCTTGGTGGAAGATGGAGATCTAACATTAGAGAGTTTAACCACACAGAAATGGTATCAATTACTACAACATTGGGCATCACAATAAGAGAGACATATGTAATTTAGACATTTGAACTTGGTGTTTGTGGGTTATGGAATTAAAAGGCATCTAAAGTGTACAAGAGCCACATAGCTTTGCTTCTTTGTAGAACTTTGAGCTCATCTTATGATCAGTTAAGTGTCAAGTGTTATTCCTTGCCATTCCCCACCCCAGTCTAAAATGGAAGATATCTCTAGACCTGAAGGAGGAATAATTTACAAAAATAAATGGCATATCATCAGAGTTAACAGCAAGAGAATGGAAATGTAATTTTCAGAGAATAGCTAATAATAGGAACTTTACAAATATGTTTCTCTGTAATTATTTATATAATTTCATTTTCTTTTACAAGTCAAGGTTAGAGAATTTGGGGTGAATATGTTTTCTTTTAGAAAGAAGACTAATCCAATTTTACTATCTGTTTGTATTATTTGCTATTTGTACTCTTTATCTGATTGAACAAATCTGTGCCCAAATCTTATTTAAATGTCCTATTTGCCTTAGGATTTAAATCTCTCCTTTTGCTAAAAAAATTAAAGAATGTGCTTGACAAAATATCTCTCCAAAATGCCTCAAACTGTTCAGAATAAACTCGTGGATTTGAGAGACAAGGGGTCACAGTAGAAAGTCTTCATTAATTTTTATAATAATGTATTTTGAAAAAGTGTTCAAAGTGGAGTGATACAATGACTATGATAGTACTCTGATATTCTCATAGATAAGTTCCATGTTCAAGCATCATCGGAGATGCTTCTGTAGAAGGATTTTTAATCTAGCAATGTAGCTACTCTAGCCAGAATACAGACATGTCCTTAGCTCATCCCTTTAATCCCTCTGACTGGAATATAGACATGCCCTTAGCACACCCCTTTAATTCCAAACAATGAAGATAAAATTAGTTTGTAGAAGGAAATATCCATGCTTGAAAATGATGTCTAATTGAGTGGCAGAAAAAGTGATGAATCAGAGAAAGATTTGACAGACTAGGCTATGGCCAACTCTCAGGAGAAGAGAAAGGAAAGGGAAGCTACATAAGAGAGCAGTGCTGAAAGGGAGAGACATTTACCAGGAGAGTTTTACAAAGACAGGTTATAAAAAGAACAAACTAGACAAACATGAAGACAGAACAAACCAGAGAATGAAGAACCAGAAGATTAGAACAGATAGATTGCCGAAGTTACGAAGAGGCCAAGCAGAGCAGTTCAGTCAGAGGCTGAGAGAAGCCAAATTGAATCAGTCAGCTTGGAGAGGAGTTTCGAGCCAGACAGCTCATTTTTACCAGCCAGCCAGAGTTTGGAAATAACTAGAAAGGGTGAGCTTATTCAGCAGTAACTATGAGAGACTGAAAACATCCTAGACCTACATTAGATTAGAGGCTAGAGGCTTCCAGGACTAGGCAGTAAGCCTTGGAGATGACAATTGCATCAGGCAAATAAAAGTTACTTTTACAAGCTTCCCCCTGCAATAAATGGGAACAAATACAGAGGCACACAGACAGATTTTATGCAAAGAATGAGAGTAAGCTCTAAATGGAAGGCAACTCTCAAACCCTTGCCCTCAGAGCTCCAGGAACCCTACTCAGAAGAGGAGGCAGCAAGAATTTGGAGATGTGAGCTCTCAGCTACTCATGTTAGCATGCCCTTGCTCCATCATCATGGATTCTAAGCTCTCTAAACTCTAAGGCCAATTAAACACTTTATTTTATAATTTGCCTTGATCATGATGTTTCACCATAGCAATAGAAAAATAATGAAGACAATATACTTAGATAGAATTTGACTAGCTGCCTGGAGTTCCTATTACTGTGAATTCTCTCATAACAATGGACTATACCATTTACTATGAGCTGAAATAAACCCTTTCCTCTTGGAGTATCTTTTCTAAGAGTATACCACCAAAGCAACTAGAAGAAAAACTAAGAAATTGTTACTGTTTCTTATAAGTGGAGATTATCTCAAAATACATATTAGTATAAAGGCATATATTATGAAAACACATATTAATTGTGCAAAAAAGCAGACACTTATAAAAACTGTATTTATTTCTATATCTACACTGAAATTGCAATTAGGGTTTAGTGCATGTTCCTACAATACATGCACATGTATCAACACATAGACACACATACATGTAGAAAAGGTATGCTTCTTCGTGTGCACTTCTAGGTTTTATGTTTCATTTAAAAACAACTTTTAAAGTAGAAAACTTGGCAGTAACAAGGTCATCACAGTGTCAAAGGTTGGTGTTGATGGGAGTAGAGGTTAAAAGTAAAGTCAGGAGACATCCAGACGTGGGTGGGGAAAGATGTCCAGAGACCTGCTCTCTGCTGCACCCTACAGGCAGACCATAGACACACAAAGCCTCTACTTACCACTAGGCAATACAGTGAGATTGGAGAAAGACATCTAAAGATCTACCTACCTCTATGTTATGGGATATGGGCAGGGGGAGATGCCCAGAGACCTGCCTGAGACACCTAGAGGCCCACTTACCAACTTACCATGTATTGTAGATAGGGAATGCTGCTCAACCATATGGCTTGCCTGCAGCAGGAGACACTACAATGTGCAAGTGTGTGCTGGCCAGATGGGGCAGAAAGAAAAGCAGAACAGTTTTGTCTTGTGAAGAGAAATGGAATTGGAGACACTAGAATAGAGACAAGGAGCCTGTTGCGAGTAGGGAACAGGCCACCTAGAGCTATAGTGAAGTCCCATCCCAGTACATGCTGCTGCTGAGGGCCATGTCTGGGTTTGTGGCTTCAGGGCTACAGGGGTTGGAATTATTACCTGTGGCTGATATTACTGCTAGAGACTCTGAGGATATGACTGGTCTGGACAGTTGCCTAGGACTACATGGATGTCCAGGGGCTGAGCAGAATTGGTTCCATCCCTCACTGGCTGTATCACTTTGGAGAGCTGGCCCCATATCTCACCACTAGCAGCACTAGAGAAAGTGAGCATTTGCCTCACCTGGGCAACACAGTAGAGCTTGTCTAGATGTTGAAGGCATGGGTGAGCCAGTCCAGAGGGTGAGAGAGTGGGAATGCTAGCCTATCATCTCATGGGGTGCAACACTTGGGAGAGTTGGCCCTGCACCTTGACTGGGCAGCACAGCATAGCTGGCTGTGTATACATGGGTGTGGGTGAGCTGGCCCAAGCGCATGAGAGCATGAGAGCTGACCCTGCCATCTGCAGAAAGCAGCATTGGGTGGCCTAACCAGAAAGGTGCTGGAGAGTTTATGCTAGTGATGCCAATAAAGAAAAGCCAGGGCACTGGCTAGCTCAGCTACCATCTAACCCCAGATCCAGGGCTTTGAATTAGCCCACCCCAAAATCAAGATCATCTGTGAACTGTTGGGGTGTGTAAAAGTGCCAGGTCCTGCTGATCAAAAGCTACAGGATTTCCATGCCAAAGAGAACCATAGGATAACTAGGAAGTGTCCCAGTGGGGATCCAATATTAATGGTGTCACAGAAGCCAGAGACCTCAAACCAGACCCATGATTCATTGAAATGAACATTTACAAGTGAAGATGTACAGACAGAGAGATATACTGTGGGAAACACTGTGGCACACTACAGCGTCTATGATGAGAGATTTTCTATGCTTTTGTTTTGTGTATTTTGTTTGTGTGGGTTTTGGGGGGACATTGGCAAAGGCAGAGGGCAGACACGAGGGGATGGGGAGTTGAGTAGGATTAGGGTGTATGGTGTGAAACTCACAAAAAGTCAGTAAAAAGTTCCTTTTTTAAGATAGGAAACATGATGGATGAATATAAAATGCTATTAAAGTTCTAAATTCATAAAAATAAAAGTGTATTTACTTAATAAACTTCCCAGGTTGTCAACACATAAGTGACAGAAAAACAAAGTCACAGATCTCTGACAAAATGATGGTAACAATCAACGGTGCTGTACCTAAAGCTGTTTCCAAACTTTGCCTTTTATCTTAAGCTCATGCTTGCTGAAGTATGGGGGTTTTTTTCTCCATTCTCCCAGGCTTCCCTGCTGTATTAGTCACTTTTCCTATTGCCGCAACAAAATACCTGACTGAAGCAATTTAAGGAAGGCCTTGTTTGACTCACAAGTCAAGAAGGAATGCAGCCCCCCAGGGTGGAGAAGGCATGGTGAGAAGTCCATGAGGCCACTGGTCATGCTGCACTGCAGTGAGGAGCCCAGAACTGAATGCTTCATGGTGCTCAGCTGGTTTTCTCCTTTTTTCCCCTTCTCAATCTACCTGGGACCCCAGTCCCATACATGGGGTAGGTCTTCCATTTTCAGCTAAACCTCTATACAAATGCCCTCAAAGACATGCCCAGAGGTGTATCCCCCATGATGCCAGTCACATTGACAACTAAGACAAAGCATCACCACCACCCTTTCAGCAGCAGCTGGGAAGTCCTGCTAGATGCAGGAGCTCACTCCCTGCTCATCACTTTGCTGCCTTGTCAGGTTAGGGATCAATGAATTCTTCTTTGTAGCCTTGCATGACTTCCTGCTACATAATCTTCAGTTCTAATATAGGAGGCCACTGGTGTTGTTACTCTCTTTTACAGATGTGCATGCTGCACAGTCAAATTCTCAATGTAGCTTCTATCTGCATTCTTCAATAGACCTGTGGTGGCAGATTTTAAAGGAAATGAAATTGTTTGCCACTTCTCCCTTAGAGATGTGTCTTAACCTGCCAAGGTATTCTAATACCCTCATTAAAATTAGAGTTTCCACTTGGATTCTTCAAATACATGCTCTTGAGATAAGATGTGACATATCATACAATGGTCATTATGATGCAAGAAAGCCCAAGAATCTTTTCCCAATCTGTTGGTTGCCATTTTGCCCTATTGACAGTGTCCTTTCCCTTACAGAAACTTTGCAATTTTATGAGGTCCCATTTGTCAATTCTTGATCTTAGAGCATAAGCTATTGTTGTTCTGTTCAGGAAGTTTTCCCCTGTGCTCATGTGCTTGAGGCTCTTCCTCCACTTTCTTTTCTATTAGTTTCAGTGTATATGGTTTTATGTGGAGGTCCCTGATCCACTTGGACTTGAGCTTTGCACAAGGAGATAGGAGTGGATCAATTTGCATTCTTCTACATGTTAACCGCCAGTTGAGCCAACACCATTTGTTGAAAATGCTGTCTTTTTTTCCACTGGATGGTTTTAGGTCCCTTGTCAGAGATCAAGTGACCATATGTGTGTGGGTTCATTTTTGGGTCTTCAATTCTATTCCATTGATCTTCTTACCTGTCACTGTACCAATACCACGCAGTTTTCATCATTATTGCTCCATAGTACAACTTGAGGTCAGGGATGGTGATTCCACCAAAGGTTCTTTTATTGTTGAGAATAGTTTTCACTCTCCTGGGTTTTTTGTTATTCCAAATGAATTTTCAAATTGCTCTAAGTCTGTGAAGAACTGAGTTGGAAGTTTGATGGTGATTGCATTGACTCTGTAGATTGTTTTAGTCAAGATGGCCATTTTTCTATATTAATCCTGCAAATCCATGAGTATGGGAGATCTTTCCATCTTCTGAGAACTTTTTCGATTTCTTTCTTCAGATATTTGAAGCTCTTGTCATACAGATCTTTCACTTACTTAGTTAGAGTCACACCAAGGTATTTAATATTATTTGTGACTGTTGTGAAGGGTGTTGTTTTCCTAATTTCTTTCTTAGCCTGTTTATCCTTTGTGTAGAGGAAGGCCACTGATTTGCTTGAGTTAATTTTATATCCAGCCACTTTGCTGAAGTTGTTTATCAGGTTTAGGAGTTCTCTGATGGAAGTTTTGGGATCACTTAAGTATACTATCATATCATCTTCAAAAAGTGATATTTTGACTTTTCCTTTTCAATTTGTATTTGCCTTTGACCTCCTTTTGTTGTCTAATTTCTCTGGCTAGTACTTTGAGTACAATATTGAATAGGTAGGGAGAGAGTGGGCAGCCTTGTCCATCCAATATATACAAAGAACTCAAGAAGTTAGACTACAAAGAACCAAATAACCCTATTAAAAATGAGGTAAAAAGCTAAACAAAGAATTCAATACCAAATGGCTGAGACCCACCTAAAGAAATATTCAACATCCTTAATAATCAGGAAAATACAAATCAAAACAAACCTGAGATTCTACCTCACACCAGTAAAAATGGCTAAGATAAAAAATTCAGGTGACACCAAATGCAGGCAATGATGTGGAGAAAGAGGAACACTTCTCCATTCCTGGTGGTATTGTAAGCTGTTACAACTACTCTGGAAATCAGTCTGGTGTTTCCTCAGAAAATTGGACATAGTATTACCTGAAGACCTAGCTATACCCAGAAGATGCTCCAACATGTAATAAGAATAGATGCTCTACTATGTTCATAGCAGCCTTATTTATAATATCCAGAAGCTGGAAAGAACCTAGATGCCCCTCAACAGAAGAATGGATATAGAAAATATGGTATATTTACACAATGGGGTGCTACTCAACTGTTAAAAACAATGAATTCATGAAATTCTTAGGCAAATGGATGGAACTAGAAAATATCATCCTGAGTTAGATAACCCAACCACAAAACAACACACACTCACTGATAAGTGGATATTAGCCCAGAAGCTCTGAATACCCAAGATACAATTCTCAAACCACATGAAGCTCAAGAAGAAGGAAGATCAAAGTGTGGATATTTCAGTCCTTCTCAGAAAGGGGAACAAAATACCCATGGGAGGACATACAGAGACAATGTGTGGAGCAGAGACTGAAGAAAATTCCATTCAAAGACTGCTCCACCTGGGTATCCATCCCATATATAGTTACCAAACCCAGACACTATTGTGGATGCCAACAAGTGCTTGCTGACAGGAGCCTGATATAGCTGTCTCCTGAGAGGCTTTGCCAGTGCTTGACAAATACAGGGGTGGATGCTTGCAGCCAACTATTGGACTGAGTACAGAGTCTCTGATGGAGAAGCTAGAGAAAGGATCCAAGGAGCTGAAAGGGTTTGCAGCACCATAGGAAGTACAATATTGAATAGGTAGGGACAAACAAATACCTCCAGAGCTCCCAGAGACTAAACCATGAACCAGAGTATACATGGAGGGACTTATGGCTCTAGCCACATATGTAGCAGAGTATGGCCTTGTCAGGCACCAGTGGGAGGAGAGGCCCTTTGGTCCTATGAAGGCTCTATGCCCCAGTGTAGGGGAACACCAGGACAGGGAAATGGGAGTGGGTTGGTTGGTGATCATCAGGGGAAAGGGAGATGGCATAGGGGGTTTTCAGGGGGCAGGGAAAGCAGATGACATTTGAAATGTAAATAAAGAAAATATCTAATGAAAAAGAGAAAGAAAGAAAGAAAGAAAGAAAGAAAGAAAGAAAGAAAGAAAGAAAGAAAGAAAGAGAGGAAGGAAGGAAGGAAAGAAAGAAGGAAGGAAGAAAGGAAGGAAGGAAGGAAGGAAGGAAGGAAGGAAGGAAGGAAGGAAGGAAGGAAGACCAGGATGCTGAATGAGAAAGCTGTCTGTATAGAGCTAGAGTTATGTCAACTACATCAACACAGGTTTCAGCTATGCAGATGAGGAAATCATATGGTTGAGACAAGCCCATCAGATAGAATATGAACTACCAAAGAGTTAAAGCACTGGCTTAACCTCCATTGAGCCATCTCAGCTAACTTCAGGTGCCTAACTGTTCCTCCTCTTCCTCCCCTTCTCCTCTTCCTCTTCTTTCTCCTCATTCTCCTCCTCCTCCTCTAAAACACACACACACAGACACACACACACACACACACACCACACCTTACTGTTGAATAAATACAACACCATGTCCCATGAGCTCTGCCCAACCTTCTTACCTACAAATTAGTAGATGTAATAAAATGGTTCTTTTACTCTACTAGATTTCAACCATGACTTGTTATGTAGAAACAAATAATGGAAATAAACCCCATCCCCACAAGCACACACATGACTATTTCTCAAGATGTTTAGCCTTTGGAATTACCCATGTTTCTCTGAAATCATATCCATAACTCTCCCTCAAAGCATTCCATTACCAGTAGATCTCCACTTCCATTCATAATTATCCTTTTGGTAAATAATTTTTCCCTCACTGTATACAAAAAGAAAGAAATAGTCTACTGGCAAAATGTCACAACAGAAGCAGAATCCCTCAGTGCCATAAAAACGCCAGCCACAAGACCTTAAAGGGCTATGACAGAGCCCACTGGATGTCAGGAACATCTATTGGCAGACATCTAAGTGGAGGGTGGGGTCAGGTGGAAAAAGAATCTAAATTTCCAAAAGCTATAACTAAAGTAAATTGCCAGAGCATAATAGGTGGTTTGAGACCTAGCTATTTCCTGGGATTTTCTCTGTGCTTAGAGCAGAAAAACAGCAATCTACTTCCTTGACCTCCTTGCCCAGTAAGTGGGTGTTTTTTTTTTTTCCAACTAGTCAAGGAAGCAGCTAAGTGCTCCAGGAAAAGTCATAAGAGAGAGTATGCTCCTTTTAAAGTGCAATAAAAGCTGAAACTTCATTTAGAAAATTAAAAGCCAATTATTGAATAGTTTCTGAGACACTTGAAAACTGACCTGGCTCTATGTTATAGAGAATGTATAAAATAATAGAAATAATAATGTAATTAAGGGGAGAGTGTAAAACTGGGTTATCTTGTGATCAGAATGTCAAATATCCCTTATGTGCTCACATGTTTAAACACTTTGGTCTCAGGTTAGGGGCACTTTTGTGGAGCCTTGAGGAAATAAAGCATAGTTAAGGGAAGTAGGCTAGAAGGGAGTAGATTTTAAGGTTTTATAACTCACTCCGGCTTCCTGTCCTACACTGCTTCCTGGTCTACACAAGTGTGAACAAGAAGCCTCACACTCATGCAGTTATAGCTGAGAGCCACATCATGCCTCACACTCCTGCAGTTATAGCTGAGAGCCACATCATGCCTTCCCCACTAAAATGTGTACCGTCAGGCTATAACTAGGATACGCCCTCTCTCCTTTAATTGCTTCTTCTTGGGTATTTGGTCATGGTAATGAAAAAATAATAATTAGGATGGATGACATTTCAATTATTCCTCTTTTTCCCTACTTCTTTTTCAGGCATTTATTTGCTGTTTCTCATCTAAGACAGAGATTTTATTGTTAGAATATGTGGTCTCAGGAAAAGACTGAATAAATTTCTGACCATGTGACATAAACTGCAATGAACTTGGCCAAGAAATGGTAAGTAATAGCTGGGCAGCAGTTTGGGGATTTGATTTTCCTCGGCTAGTATTAGTGAGAGTATACCAGACTTCAGGAGGAACGACATCTGACAAGACATTAGACTGCTCTGCTGGTTATTTGAACACAATTGCTACAGAACTACAGGCACCAAGCTGATAAAGAGCAGGCTCTTAACTAGTCAGTGAATGTGTATCATATACAATATGGAGATACTAGATATAAGGATAATTCACATTCCTGGTTGAGCTGGTAAGATAATATGAGACTTCATCTCACGCAGAAGGCTGTGAGATGTAAATCTGACAGCATGCAGGTTTCTGGAACTTTCTGTTTACCCCTTTAGCCACATATAACTGCAGAGTGGTTGCCAGATGGTTGGTGTTGAGGAAAATTTTGGAATTGAGTCTGATACCTATCGAGGATCACTATGTGCTTCTGGTTGTCTCCCTTTGAGTAATCACCTAGGCTTTATTTCCAAACAGACATTTGTCCCTGAAGAGAGCAATGCTCTCTCCCATTCTAGCCTCTGCTTTATTGTCAGGTTTTTTTCCGGAGGTGGGGTTGTTTTTTTTGTTTGTTTGTTTTGTTTTGTTTTTCAAGAGTGTATGGACTCTTTTCCACTTTAAAAGAACAATATATGTTAACCCCTATTTGTAGTCCTTGTTTCCATTTTATTACTTTGGGAACTGTTACAGTGCTGGTGGAAATGTCCTCCATAGCTCCTGTGTTTGAACACTTGGTATACTTAATGTTAGAGGAACAGAAAGAAAACTAAAACAGAAGCATTCCTCTAATTATCTAAGGACATCCTACTAGGTCCCACATCTCAAAGACTCACAGTCCTTTACTGGTGCTACACTATTGACCAAGACTTCAACGCCTTGATGGGCATTCAAGCTTAACATGCTGCCCAGATCTCAAAGGTTCACGTCCACATCACCAAACAAAATGTATTCATTCCATTGTCAGGGTCAAAAAGTCACATTGTCCAAGCCTTTTTCAAATGTCCAAATTCAAAGTCTGATTTGAAAGCAGGGAAAAGTCAACTGTAAACCATCTTGGAGATAAAAATGTTATTCCCACAGTTCAATGGTGACAAAGTACAAAATATATATTCCCATTTCAAAAGGAAGAAACAAACGACTTACAGGTCCAAGATAAATTCAAACCAAGCAAGCAAGCTTTAATTTTTAGATTTCTATGTCAGGTATTCAGAACATTCTATACTGTTGGATATGGGCTTCTCCCAACCCCCACCAGCTTAGGTAACCCTGCACCCTATACCCTTGTTGGTTGTGGCTAACATGGCCACTCTATTAAGTTGAGCAGCTGTTGCATGCTTCTGACCTCTCTTTCTTCCTGGGATCTTCATGGTGGCTTCAGAGTCTCTCATCAGTTCCAGACATAACCTCATCAAGGCTTTCTTGAAAAGACCCACACTTCATGACATACAGCTATTTTCTATGCTTTTCTCTGAGATCTTTGCGGGTACCTTCCTGACCCTGTCACTCTAGCAGGTCTCTTTCCCAGTGCTTTCTAAGAAAGTAGAAGCCATGTTTGGGATTTCTGAACACTTAATGTCAGAGAATTCACCTATATTTGATCAGGTTTAAATTATTGACTAGTTCCAAAGAGAAACTTCTTCAGGCTGGTTTTTATTCTTTTTTTTTTTTTTTTTT
>NW_022196903.1:75147488-75189984 GCF_008632895.1 Mastomys coucha
TTTTTTATTTATTGCCCATTATGTTTACTAAAAACTTCAATAGAGGAAATTCAACTGTGTGTTATCCAGTTATAGAGTCTAGCCTATATAAGATTCCTTTAAGCACCTAGAAAAAGAAAATAATGTTCAATTTAATAATCTCAAAAAGCTTATCATGTTCAGGAATAGAGTGGGTCTACTTAATAAAGTTTGTTTAAACAAATAAACACAAAAATTAGACTGAAGAGCACTGAAATCCTCCCTAGGAACATTCCCAAAGACATAATAAAATCATGAATGAGAACATCCAATAGCAGAAAGTTGAGCAATGACACAGAGAAAAAGAACTATTTTAATGTGCAATTGTGTTTCTCAAGACTCCATTTGCATAGCTCTTGACCCATCTAAAACAAAAGTAAGAGTAGGATTTTATCAATTCCCCTAAACTAAGAATTTCCTCCATGATATTCTGGGTATTCTTTGTGTCTCTGGGGCCTGAATGTTTTCCTTAAAGAAAGCTTTGGCTTGCTTTATATTTTGTAGACATATTGTATTACCTGTTGGAGTCTGCTTGAGCTCAGACACCCATTGAATCAATCCTGAGCCACTCTGCAAGGTTTATTAAAAATTAATTTGTAACCACTTGACAGTCTTTCTGTTCAGGATATACCCTGAGATTCATTTCTACATTAATTCTCATTTGTAAACTACATTCATCTTTCCTGAAGGCAAGAATAGATTGGGGAATCTAATGTGTTTGTGATTTAATGGACTTTATTATAAAGAGAAACTGTATACAGGGTTGTAGCAGGTCAGAGAGCATATTCCCAGAGAAAAAGAGGAAAAAGGAAATTAGAATACAGCCGACCTTGAATTCAACTCTTTCACCACAGAGTGAAATGGTGACAGGTAGGCAGCTAACACAGAGTAGTGACAGAAACTCAAAGACGCCCAATGATGCTAATCCTACATGAGTTTGCGGGTTCTTCTTAAAGATATATGATAATTTACACATGCCATATTTACAGATGGACATTTCAATGCCCCAGGAGACAATGAGGAAATGAATTGCCCTCCTAGATGTCCACCTAAAGTACAGAGAAAAGCACTATGGGGTAAAATGTGTCTTCTCTCTTAGCATGAGTTACAGGAAGTACCAGGGCTCTACTCTCATACTCCAGCTGGGTAAGGAATGAAGAAAGATGGTGTCAGGTTGGGAAGGACCCATGAGAAATGCAAGATCATAAAAAAAGAATTTTTGATTCAATATCAGTGACTTGTGTGCCTTGAGAAGCAACAAGTGTGTGACATGCAAAAAGTGGCTTTAGGAGCCAAGAGGGCAGGTTCACTGAGTAAAGGTGCTTGTCTCGAATACTGACCAACCTTACTTCAATACTTGTGCCAGGAAGAAAAGAATCAACTCCTGAAAGTTGTCCTCTGATGACCCAAACCTGCATGAATAAGGTCCCCAAATGATGAGGTATGGAGGGGGAAGACCAGGGATAAGAAATAAAGAAGACAAAAACAAAAGCTGTGCAATTTGATGGTTTATGACAAGCAAGTTTATTAAGAAGTACAATATTATATATATACTGTTTGTAGAGGAGAGATAGGCCAAGATCAACAGAAAGCTAAATCAAACACTGTTGGCAAAGATTGCAGTATACCTCACACACAACTGACTCAGAACTGATAACCACAACCCTTCAGAGGAGAAATCCAGGTTCCCTGGAATCAAAACTTTTAACTTCTCAGGGCCCTGGCCCCAGGCGTGTACCAGATCTTTTGAAATCTACCCCTGGGCAAGGACACAGAACTAGCACACTATTTGACCTTATGGGGGGACCCTGAGAAAGCCTTAGGTCAGTCTGGCTCTTAACACTCTAACCTCCATTTGTGTGTGTACACAAAATAAATATGTAATAAAAACTTTAGTGGCTTCAGTTTGAAACCTCAGATTTCATCCCTTAGAAAGGACCCTGTAACAGTGTAAGTGACATTTCTGCTCAGGTGTTGGTACATAAAAGTTCTGCTCACGTGTTGGGACATAAAAGGGAAATAAGCTAGCTACATCCATACCAGAATCTGGCACCAGGTAACATATTTTATTTGTTTCCATTTTTGTTAATTCTTTAACCACAAAGGAAAATGGCATCTGAGAGCCCTGTTGGTTCTTCTGACTGAAGACACAGTGAGCCCCTGTGTTTACTGATACTTGTTTTAGCAACTTCTCTCATTGCCCTGGCAAAACACTTGAACCATAATCAAGTTAGGGAAGGAGGATTGATTTGACTCTGTTTGGGTGTACAGCATTAGGACAGGGAAGAGGCTCTCGGTTCAGTCTGAGGCTGGAGCATTTACTTGTTTTATCCTATTCCCATGAACTATGAATTAGAGCGAGGTCAGTTGGAAAACCTCAAGGTCCATGTCCCAAAACAGGACTACAACTTTTGGGTGAAGTATTCAAAGGCATGAGCAGGTGTTATGCGGGGGGAGGGTAACATTTTCCATCCAAGTTACCAAAGTCCCTCCTAAATGAAATATGAGTATAAAATAGAAGTGGGTATATATATTGCCCTTGTAAAGTGGAAGAGAGTCCACATGCTCCCCCCAAAAGCTGTTTGGCTATCTAAACAATAAAGCAAAGACTAGCCTGGGAGAGCGAGCACAGTTCTCTTCAGGGACAGATGTCTGTTTGGACCCAAAGCCCAACAAAGCCCAGATGATTACCCAGCAGGAGACAATCAGAAACTGTGCAGTGACCCTTGCTTGGTCTCAGACTCACGTCCAGTAGCTCCCCCTCACCACGCATACTCACACACGCCAACAGTCTGGTGTCTACAGTTGCAGTTAAACTTATGAAAGGTAAACAAACAAAAGTCCTGTCAGTTTTCCATTCCACGGTCTTCTAAATTGTGAGACAAAAGCCTCACAGGTATGTTAGCAGATCCTGCTGGGAATGGGACTCTCACCTTTTGCTCCAGTGTTTCCATGCTGTATATGCTACCTACACTCACTGACTAGTTAGGAAATGGCTCCTTCATCAGACTGAAGGCTGTAGGACCACAGTGATTGTGTTTTTAAAAACAGGAAGAGCCTTTCACTCACCTCCTCCCACCTCGTCATCCAGGCACAATTTCATAGTGTAGGACAGGAAGGGTGAGTATGGGCCAGAGAGATGGCTCAGTGGGTAAAAGTGCTTACCACCAAGCCTGACCACTTGAGTTTGATCCCTGGAACACAAGTGGGTGAAGGAGAGAATTGACTCCAGCATGTTTGCCTTTGACCCCCATGTATGCTGCAGAGTACTTCATATACCCCTACCTCACACATGCACACACACACACACACACACACGCACGCATGCACACATGCACGCATGCATGCACACACGCATGCACAATAAATGTTACAAATTGTAAAGCGTAAATCCAGTTCAAACCCTGTTTTGAAGGCCATATTCACAGAGCTTTCACCATGGTGTGGTGTTTCAGTTTACCTCTCTGTTGTTGATATGCTTGTGTCTTGAGTCTACTGTACTGATTAAGCTTTGTCATAAGTACATAGATGTAGGGTTAGGCAATACTTATATATTCAGGTCTGCCTGTGGTTTCAGGCATTCTCTGGGGGGATCTTGGAAGTTATCATTCATAAATAAGGACTAAGTTAGGGTTTTACTTGTGTGAACAGACATCATAACCAAGGCAACTCTTATAAGGGCAACATTTAATTGGGCTTGTCTTGCAGGTTCAGAGGTTCAGTCCGTTATCAGTAAGGCAGGACCATAGCAGCATCACACTGGCATGGTGCAGGAAGAGCTGAGAGTTCTACATCTTCATCTGAAGGCTGCTAGCAGAATACTAGCTTCCAGGCAGCTAGAATTAGGGTCTGAAATCCCAAGCCAACAGTGACATACCTACTCCAACAAGGCCACACCTACTCCATCATGGTCAGACCTCGTAATAGTGTCACCAACTAGGCTTAGCACACACAAGCCATCGCATTCTACTCCCTGGCCCCCATAGGCTTGTTCAAACACATGAGTCTATGGGAGCCATACTTAGCCATAGCATAATAAAAAAGTACATTTCAACTTCCAACATCCCCATAGTCTATAGCAGTCTCAACAATATTAGAAGTCCAAAGTTCAAAGTTCTTCTGAGATTCCAATCATGTACTTTAATCCTCAAAACAAGACAGGAAAACAGCTGGGCAAAGTACAAACTCTGTACCTCCATGTCGGATGTCAAAGCAGTCTTCAGATCTCTACTCCTTTTTTATCTTTGTCCAATGCTGGTTCTACTCCCTGTTAGCAAGTTCCCTGGTCAGGTATCCTATGACTCTGGCATCTGGGACATCTTGGGGTTTCCAAATCAACTTAAGCTTCACATCTTCTTGCTTCAGTGTCTGGGATCTACACATGGTTTTCTGGACTCCTCCAACAGGCTTATATCACTTCTCCAGTTCTGCCCTCTATAGCATTCTAGGCTCTGGTTGACTCTACTTCATTGCTGCTGCTGTTCTTGGTGATCATCCCATCCCCAACACACTGGAGTCTTTTGCTGCAACAAGGCTTCACCAGTAGTCTCTCATAGGCTCTCTTCATAGTGCCAAAACTCAACTTCTCTGCATCACCCTTTTCTCTTGGACTGTCAACTGCAACAAAGGCTGTACCTTCACCAATGGCCTTTTCTGACCTCTCACACTGCCAAGTCTCGGCTGCTCTCCATGACACCTTTGTGTCTTCAAAACCAGTATCACCTGGGTGATTCTTACACATTACCAAGTCTAGCTGCAGCATGAGGTACAACCTTGGTTATCTTTGGAACACAGCTTCTTTGTGCTCTCAGAAAACACTTCCCAGAAGATTTCGACTCAGTGATCCTGTCTCTTCTTAGTCACCAATAATTTCTTACCCAGCTAGCCAGCATTGATTGTCCCAGTAGTCTCCTTCTCACTTGACTCTAAAACCAGAGACACATGACCAAAGCTGCTGAGTTCTGCTACTTGTTGGAGCTGGAACATGCCCACCCTCCCCTTGTTCTGTTACATCATCATGGGCTTTTGTTTTCTTACTCCTTCACACTGCCTAGCTTGGCTGTCCTGGAACTTGCTCTGCAGATTGACCTTAAATTCAGAAATCTGCATAACTATGTCTCCGAATGCTGGGATTAAAGACATGTAATGCCATGCCTTGATTTAAGCTTTTCTTTACTTGCAACTTGCTCTGTACCAGGCTGGCCTTGAACTCAAGAGACCCGTTTGCCTCAGTCTCCAGGGACTCAAGCTGTGTGCCACCAAGCCTGGACCTAAACTTAGCTGGGTGGGATCTTGCCCCAAAATGACCACTCCCTTAATTTAATTTAATATCCTTGAATATAAGATTCAGCTCCATTCTACTTCCTGGTACCCTTTTAATATCTGAACCATATATAATTTTTTTTCCTTTCTCAGCTTGCTCCTTTTCATAAGAGTGAACTTTAGTAACCACACAACAGAATTATACCAGGTCATTTTGTTTAATCCTTTTTCAAAGCAATTAATCTAAATCTCTTCACCTTAGCCTCTGGCGGACTCTTCAGACAATGGCAGAAAGTAGCCACATTTTTCACCAAAATATGACAAAAACCAGTCTCTACATACTGAAATTCTTCTTCACTGAAACCTCTTGGTTTCAAATCACTCATGGCAACAAAGTCTTCCATATTCTTACTTTGATGCCCCATTAAGCCTCACTTAAAGCATTCCACTGCTTTCCGAATCCAAAGTTCCAAAATCTCCATTCTTCCAGACAAAGCATGGTTAGGGCTAACCTTAGCAATATCCGCAGTCCCTGGTACCAACTTCTGTCTTTGTAAGGGTTTTACTACTGTGAACATACACCATAACCAAGGCAACTCTTGTAAGGGCAACATTTAATTGGGGTTGGCTTACAGGTTCAAAAATTCAGTCTATTATCATCAAGGTGGGAACGTGACAGCATTCAGGCAGGTATGGTGCAGGAGGAGCTGAGAGTTCTACATCTTTATCTGAAGGCTGCTAGCAGAATATTAGCTTCCAGGCAGCTAGGATGAGGATCTTAAAGCCCATGCCAACAGTGACAAACCTACTCCCTCAAGGCCAAACCTCTTAATAGTGCCACTAACTGGGTCAAGCATATACAAAACATCACAGGAATCTATGCCTATCTAAATTATGTACAATGTCCTTACTGGATTATAGACTAGTGGAACTAACTATGGGTAATTTATGTAACTTGGTATCAATTTCTTAACTGCAACAAAAGGATCATCATTATGCAAAAGGAAGCTGGAAGACACATATACAGGAAATCATGACTACTCTTTTTCCAGTTTAGGAAAAGTTAAAATTATCAAGGAGGGGGATGCCCTTAGAAGAAGTTGATCTTCTTCTAAGGGCATCCTTAGATGAATGGGCACAAAAGTTTACCATTCCAGTTAGAAGGGCAAGCACCAGACAGTCATAGAGATCCTATCTCTTTTGCCATAGTCACTACCATCTGTAATGAGTCTATAACCAAGTTGTTCTTCCTCCTAATTAGGCAACACAACATGAATATGGGCACACTGAAAACCAAATACACACAGTGATGGGGTAGGCAAAGGGAAAATTAGTGTAAATGACCAGGTTCAACAGTTACAAAGAAAAGGAGCCATCACATAAGCAGAGATTCCACAAGGAATAGGAGAAGAAAATGGAAAATGTCTAATCCTTTTTGTCAGATACATTTTGGAGAGTTTTACAAACTGTTGACCAAAATCAAGGACTCTTGGAACAGAGTGGATTAGGAGCCAGCACTCATGGGCCAAGGCAGACCAAGAACAAACACCCATGGAACAAGATGGACCAAGAGCAAGTAACCATGGCTCAAAGTGTATCAAGAGCAAGTACCTTTGTAGAAAGGTGGACAAAGAACAGGGACCCATGGAACAAGCTGGACCAAAAGTAAGCATCTTTGGAGCAAGGTAGACCAAGAGCCATGATGAATATTGCTGGAGGATGAATAATATAAAAAAAAAGGAATATTTCAAGAGAATGGTGAATGGCAGGTAGAGAAATACAGAATTTGACCCAGGAAACTAGAATATAAACATGAGACATTCTCTGAGAATGTGGAAGAGAGGTGTGGTTGTGGTGCCTTAAAGAATGTAACAATACAAGTTTATCAAGTATCCACTTGAGTACTCTTGTCTCATTATATCCTTCTTATGAATCTGTTGAGTTTTGAAAACAGCAGTAATATTTTCTCCCTAGGGATATGCTATCTCCTGCTTATACATTTATATTATCTTTAACAACAACCTTCAAAATCAATCTCCGGGCTGGAGATGTGGCTCAGCTGATAGAGCACTTACCTAGTATGCACAGAGCCCCAGGTTCCATCCCCAGCATCACATAATTCCAGCACCACAGAGGTAGAGGCAAGAGGATCAGTTCATCCTGAGTGGGTTACAGAGCAAATCTAAAGCCAGGCCATGGTACCTGAAATCCAGTCTCAAAAAAAAATATGTTAGTTTTTATGAAAATATATTTTTCTTAGCTTGGTTATCATTTTTCCTTCTATTAGAAATGGAAATGGAGACAGAGATAAGCATAAAGGCTAACAAATACAGGAAGATAAAAATGCATGAAGAGTGTGTGTGTGTCTGTACGTGTATGAATCACATAGATAGATAGATAGATAGATAGATAGATAGATAGATAGATAGATGATAGATAGATAGATACAACACACATATATGCATATATATTACATATAATGTGTACATAAATCTATATGGGTTACTGTTTTTCTTCTATTGACTCCACTTGTTAACAAATGTAGGCATGCTATGTATGCATGTGTGGTTTCCAAAGGAAGCAAAGAAACACTTTTGAGATTTTAAATACTAAAAATGAATTTAAATTTTCTGAATGTATTGCTGAAGTTAGTAAGGGCATCTACAGTTAGAAATAAACCTCCTCTACCCTCTAGTTCATATCTAAGAGCTTATCACAAAGGGAATTGTTGAGATATTTTTATTAATCATCTTATTTGTTTATATTTCAGATGATATCCCCTTTCCTGGTTATCCCTCCACAAATCCCTCTATCCCATCCCCCTATCCCTCTCCCCTTTGCCTCTATGAGAGTGTTCTTCTACCCATTCACCCCCTCCTACCTTACCCCTCAAGAATCCCTCAACACTGGGGCATCAAGGCTCTCTCTCCCCCCCCCACCCCCCGGCCACTGATATCAGATAAGGCCATCCTCTGCTACATATGTATCTGGAGCCGTGGATCTCTCCTTGTATACTCTTTGGTTGGTGGTTTAGTTTCTGGGAGCTCTGGGTGGTCTGGTTAGTTGATAGTGTTCTTCTTATGGACTTGCAATCCCTTCTGCTCCTTTAGTCTTTCCCCTAGCTCTTCCATTGGGGTCCCAGGCTCAGTTGGATGGTTGGCTGTGAGAATCTGTATCTGTATTAGCCAGGTGCCAGTAGAACCTCCCAGGGAACAGGCATATCAGGCTCCTGTCAGCAAGTGCTTCTTGGCATCAGCAATAGTGTGGGTGTTTGGTGTCTGCAGATGGGATGGGTCCCTAGGTGGGGTGGTCTCTGGATGGTCTTTCCTTCAGTCTCTGTTGAGGTATTATTAATGAAAATGAAAGTATTATCTAGCTAAATACTTTAGAAGAGTATGTTTCTTGAATAGCCACATCAAGGAGGTAGTGCTACACAGCCAACTCAAAATGACAGGACTGAAAAATGATGCAAAAATGAATGTACATTTTCTTTAACAGAACAGACTGCAAAATAATATAAGTAGAGTGGTTTTTATTTTAAAATATTGGGGTTCTTAAGATTTTTAACTTCTCTTTAATTTATTTTTATATGTATGGGTGTTTTCCCTTCATGCATGTCTATGTACCATATGTGTGCCTGGTACCTATAGAGGGCATCCAGAAGAAGGAATTGGATTAGGAGTTACAGACAGTGAAGTAACAGCCTCTGGGTGCTGAGAACCAAACCTGGATCTTCTGGATGGATAGTCACTGAGCCATGTCTCCAGAAATTTTAAAAAAATAATAATAATTATGTTATATGCGTGAGTACATTGGCCTCAGAGGCCAGATGAGGGCATCAGATGCCCCTGGAGATAGGTGTGAACTGCCTGACATGGGTGCTGGCAACTGAATTGAAGCCCTCTGCAATACCAACAAGGACTCTTAACCACTGAGCCATCTCTCCAGCTTTATTTTACAGTATTTGTATATGTGTATTATGCATACACATGCACAGGTAATACTAAAAAGATAGAAATATTTTATTGTCATTTTCTCTGGGAAAAAAAGGCTCAATGTATTTTTGTTTCTTTTTGTTCCTTTGTTTTTAATTTCTTATTTCTTTATAATATATATGTTCTTAAAAAAAACGAAAAACAAAAAACAGGATCTTGTAGATCCTCGGCTGCCTCAAACTTGTTATGTGGCTAAAGATGACCTTGAACTTCTGCTGATCCTTCTATTCTTTGCTACCTCCTGTGCACTGGAATGACACTTGTCCATCACCATAGCCACCTTATATGATGACAGAGACAAATTGAAGGCTTAATGCAAGCTACACCTAAGCCACACTCTCAACACACACACACACACACACACACACACACATACAGTCTATATAAATTTGCTTTAGGAATACAAAGTGTTCAAAGGTACAAATACCATGGACAAAAGGCCGGACTCCTTGTGTCCTGCTGTGTTCCACCAGTCAGACAGGCCCCACCCTCCCTCCCTACTCTTAAGAGCTGCAAGGGGAAGCAGGAAAGATGCTGAGCCTTTTGGAATTCTTTTCAATGTAATGCTTTCTTTCCTTCTTGACACAGGTGCATTGTGTTGCTGTCTAAGAGTAAGCAAACATTTTTGTTCTTGCCAATTTTATCTTTCCTTCCCACTTCAAAAGTCACGGGAACTAAGACTTAAGAGTCGCTGGTTGTCATGTGTTGTTTTCTTGAGTGTCCCCCTCCACCCCCGAATTCCACTGTTCTGATCGTATCCAGCAGATCCTCTCAAAGACATCTTATATAATTCAAAAGCCTTATGCTACTAAAAACGTCAACACAGCTTCTCCATAAGCCCTCGGCAAACCAGTGTCAAACACGCTGGCTCCGCAGGATAGAGAGTAAATGATTTTTACATGTTGTGTGTGCTTTTATTCCTTAACAAAAGCTACGAGAGGAAACCATTTCCTCTTCCTCCCCTCTCCCTTTCCCCAGACGTTGTTCTCTTTCTTCTGCCTCCAGTGCCCTTGAAAGCTGTATTGAACCTGACAAAGGATAGACAAGCAGGGAGTGGGAGAAACTAAAGATGCCAAGGGGTTCTGACTCCCTATCTGAAAGTCTATTTAGACAGCACCTGGGTCACCCTCCTCTGATGGGCTATACTCTGTGTGTTATTGTGTTTATGTCGTAAGGGGGAAGAAAAGGCAGCATCCCTTGCTGTGGAGTGCTGCTCTATTGAGTTCCAGTGCCTTCCCTCTGCTCTTGCTACCTCATTTTGTTTGAAGGGACTGCCTTTCCAGTTTCATCTGTGATCGCCCAGAACAGTCTCCTCTTTGTTCGCAGAGTGACCTTTCCGTTTGAGGAAGGGTGAGACGTGTCTTGAAACCTAAACTAACTTTGGCAGAGAGGTCTTTAACAACAACAACAAAATAAAAAGGAACAGAGGCCTCCGCTCACAGAAATAAATACTGCTAGTTTCATTGTGATGCGCCGCGTGTTTCTCTTTGCATTCTGCTTGGGGATTTCAAAGGACAATGCCAGTGTTCAGAAATGAATGCGACATCACAGGCTGGAGCTTCCCTGGGGTACAGTGGCAGTCCAAGCCTGGCCTTAGAGTTATTTTTATTTCTTGGAAGAGGGTTGGGTTAAGAGTGAGGCTTTCGATCCTGCCAACATCAAGTGGTTTCAAGAGTGAGCAGCTGGACAGTCACCTTGGGAGGGAAGGAGCAGACCAGTTTGGCCCTGAGACCCGATCTTGAGGACGCAAAGCTTACTAGCACGATGCATACATAGAGGAGAAACTCCGGGCCTTCCCAGCTTTATGCTGAAGCTCTACGTTAAAGGAAAGCATACATATGTTCAAAACGGGAATTAGAACCCTTTAAACAAGGGAGAACCCTTCCTTTTCCAAAAGTCCCACATCATCACCACTATACACCTAGGTGTCACATGCAGTGAGACCCAGGTAGAGACAACACAAATTGGATGTGGATGGATGGTCAAAGGGGAAACTTTCAAGGTTTTCAGCTGTGAAATTTGAAAGGGCGGCTACAAAGTCTGACACTTCCTCCCACCTTTGCTCCTTGCAAGGAAGCGCTCAGATGTCACCCCGGGCTAGGACCTGGCCCTCGGATGGGTTCCTTTCTTTCCAAGAGCATAAGGAGACAACTTACTGAGCACCCCACAAGTTAACATCAAATATTCTATTGAGGATGTTAAAAACATGTATTGAGATTGCTAGTCAAAGGAAAATATAAATCAAGATGGCTCTATAAAACCACTCCAGTGTATAATAGAGCACTCTGAATAGAATTGAGAAAATGTATTGTTAGATGTCTTTCTACCTCAAATGAGCAAATTCTACCACATAAAGAAGAGCGTATCTAAAAATATAATTCTTTTGTTAAATTTCACGGTTTTCTGTGAATACAGAACTATTTGGTGTTTAACATGTGCCACCCCAAAAATAAAAAAGTCAAATTAACATAATAGGTAGCCCTCAAAGTTCAAGTGCCATAAGAATTGTAATGCTCAGCATAGAATCCACAGGCTCATACTGATCGTCAGCATCATGGCTTCTAAAAACACTCTGGGCTCTGATCTGAGCCAATACAAGCAAACAAGAACAGAGAGACTGCCCAGGTGAAGGGATGATGGTGGTGATGGTCCAAGCCAGGGATCCATCCCTCTCACCCAGACTTCAAACGGGTATAAAAGGATCTGGAGAAAGATAGGAGAGTGGGGCTACCTCATTAGGAAGGTAGAAATCAAGGACTCAAGGCAGGGTTATTGTATCTGCTCAAGGGCCCAAGTGATCACCTCTTTCAATACTTTTCAAAATAACTTACTTGAAAACCGAAGAGTCCCAAACATTGTAATTGAAGCCTTCTGAGAAGCCACATAAATGGGAAGGTTCTGGATAAGAACCTAAAGTGTAAACAGCATGAATCTCCACTGAGATAAAGAAATGGTTGTACAAACAAAACCAAGGGAGATCAGCTAAATCTTCCATGTAGATGCACCCCAAATGGTATATGGAAAACGCCCCACTTCTGAAGAGTGGGCTCTCTGTAGTTCTCTTTCAAGGAGAACACTGTGGAGCAGTAGATATGGGGGATGGGTTACTTGGTGGGGATATAAGATAGACAGCACTTCAGCCAAGCAACCAGGTCATCATCCATAGGACTGAGTCATGCTGGCAGCATGTATAGCTTTATATGCTGCAAATATACAAATAACATATGGCTTCTTCTCACGCTTCCCCCGACCCCAGTCTGTTAACTCCAGTGTGACCATCTGATAACTCTCATTTGAAGTTTATAGCAGGGTAGCTCAGTAGGTTGAGACATTTGTCACCAAGCCTGACAAAGCTGACCTCTGCAAATTGTCCTCTGACCTCGACATGCATATTTTGACACAAACCCCCCAACACACCAACACATGAATAAGGTTTTTGTTTTTTTTTTAATCTCAGGTCAGAAGTTACCTGCAACGTATCTGAGCAGTACCATTCCACAGCAAAGATTATGGTAACAGTGGCAGTGTAGTAGAGCTAAGGAAAGGTGACACCTAGGTGTGCTGTAACATCCTAGATACAGCCTGGAACAGAAGGGGTCTGATCCTGAGCAAATAGGAAGGAAATCAAATGACAAGTGTTGGTCCATTTTTAAATGACATTAAAGCAATACTTTTCGTGTTTACTTCAACCATTTCTATTTCAGAGAAACTTCTATCTTGCTTGGTTGCATAAGTCCTTTTGATAGGAGGCTTCTATGGCCGAATGGTGCTACCATTTCCATGAAGACTCTGCCCAATGAATGAGAGGCCATGTCCACAGTGGAGGAAGAGCAGGGTATTCAGAGATCTCACCATTGCTAAATATTATTAATTTTTTTCAGATTAACAGACAAAAAGCCATTTTTTCATAGCTGTTTTAATGTAAGTGCCTGGTTATAAATAAAGCTAAATGTTTATGTCTTCTATTTGGGGCATTTTCTAGTCTTTGTTGTGGAATTGCTTATGCTCGTCTTTGTTCTTTGTTCTTCTGCTCATTTACATTAGCTCATATTTTTAGGAGACTTTTTATGTTTCAGTGCAGATTAAACTATTATATATGCTGCAGTTTTGCAGAAAATATTTTAGTATATGGGTATTGAATTTTACATATAATTACAACGTTTTGTCTATGTGTTTTAGTTTTATTTATCTATGGAGTTCATTAGCAAGCTACACTTTTATAATATGTAGTTGATCCATTAAACTTTGCCTTGAGGGTTTCTGTCTTTGATCTAGGTTTAAAAACCAATCAATAAAAAATTCTCTGTTGTATATACTGCTGTAGGCTCCTTATAAAAGACAGGGAGAGTGGCTGGGGTGATGGATAGAGGCAGCAATGTAAGAAGAGGGCAGAGGACAGAGAAAAGGAGTACATAAGAATGCGGCAGCTGATTTTGAAATGATATGGTCAAGTGATGCCTCCAAAAGAAAAAGGCATATAAATTACAGAGAGAGCGTATATAGTCCTCAAAACTACAATTACCTTTTTACCTAAAAACCATAAGGTAATACATTTGTCTTCTGTTAAATCACTAAATTCTTTGTAATCTGATTGAGCAAATATGGGAAATTAAATAAATAGATGAATGACAAGACACATAGATGACAGGTAATAAAATGATAGATAAAAATATGCATAGATAGCAGATAAATATATAGAGATGATAGATAGATGACAGAACACAGATATGGGATAGATAACAGGCATATAGATAGTACACAGATAGATGATAGATAAATGATTGGTTGATTGATTGATTAATATAGACAGTATAGATTAATAGTAAGTACACAGGTGATAGATAATAGAGAATAGACACTATACCCTCCACAGATAAACAGACAGACAAATAGATACATAGATGATAGATAGGACATAGACAGGTGATAGAGAATAAACAGTGCATAGATGGAGATGGTAGATAGATAGATAGATACATACATACATACATACATACATACATACATACATAGATACATAGTCAATAGATAAATGATAGGTAAGCCATAGATATATCATAAATGTATAAAAATATATGAGAAATGTATAAATAGATACTATAAAAAGTATTGATTACAGGCAATGAATGAACAGGTAATATAGAATATAAAGATAGATATATAATATACTTATAGATAATTGATAGAGTAAGAGTTAGATGTGCCAAGGTGTATGAATGTTAAATTGAAGGAGAAGGAGTGAGGTTGTTTTCAGAGAGAATTAACTGCTCGGTGAAGACGACCATGGAATGGGATTCCTGACTGAATGAAAAGCTAAAAAAAAAGAGAGTATGGAGCTGCAATACAGCTGTCTGACTAGAACCAATGTGACAGCAACCTCAGGTTCCTACCCATGCCTCCCCCTGCATGATGGACAGACCTGCAAACTGTGAGCCAAAATAAGCTTTTCCTCCTTACATTGCCTTCTGTCCGGTATTTGGTTAGGGATATGAATAAATTAACTGAGGTAGTACCTAAGAGTTATATGTTGTGAATGTGTGGTGGGTTGAATAGGAATGGCCCTCAGAGAGTCATGTGTTTGAATGCTTGGCCATAGGAAGTGGGGCGATTAAGAGGTGAGGCCTCAGTGGAGGAAGTATCCACTGTGGGAATGAACTTTGAGGCCATATATGCTAAAACTACACCAAATGTGGCACACGGTCTCCTCTGCTGCCTGCTGATCAAGATGTAGAATTCTCAACTTCTTCTCCAGCATCATCCTCTGTCTGCAGGCCACCATGATGATATGGACTAAACTTCTGAAACTGTAAGCCAGTTAAACATTGTCAATTATAAGAGTTGCTGTGGTCGTGGTGTCTGTTCATAGAGAAAAAAAAAAAAAAACCCTAACTAGGACAGGATTTATTATATTTTCCTTAAAATTGTATGCATTTCCCAACTTTTCTACAAGAGATTTTGATAAATTTTGAGTAACAACCTAAAATGTCTCAACCCATGGAATTTATAAATGTCATTAATTGGGAAAAGGAATACTAGCAAATATAATTATCTGCACAAGACTAGACCCATCGGTGTTTCAGCATAAAAAGAGAAGGGACTCATGAAGCCCCGCCTCCCTGAAGAACAGTTACTGATTGTGGGCTGCTGAGGAATGGATAGTCACATTCACTAATGATGTAGCTGCTGGAAAGCTGCCCTTGTTCTTATAGATAACTCCCACTCATGCTCATGTAAGCAGCACTCATTAAATGCAATGGGACACACACACACACAAAAAGACATAAAAGTAAAAAGGGTACAAGTTGGCAGGAGGAAGGGTCAGGTGGGAGATTTGGCACAGAGATGAGTGGCTAAAGTGGGAAATACAAAAATAAATACATTATATACATCTGAAATTTTAAATGATTCTAAATGTTAAACTAATCTCAAGGAGCTTGTTTTTTATTCTCTAGGGGCGTGAGACGCCACCACACATATCCTTATGAAAAGGACAAGGAGAAACACATGGGATAAGAAACAGAACTCTCAGCTCAGAGGCAGAGAGCTCAGTGGTGAGCCTGCAAGCCACGGAACACCTGGTAGCACCAGGGACCAAGAGGTCAGGAACCCCCTCCCCAACCTCCCTAGCCTCGAAAGAGAGTATCGTCCTGGGCATCCTGAGGTCCTTCCAATCTGAGTCCCCAGAACCTTTTTGCTGTGAGCCATGGAGGTTATGGCGATCTGTTAGCAGAAGTCTTACTAGACACACAACAAAAGATACTGGAACCAGAGATTTTGAACAGCTGTTTTAAGTCCCTGTTTATGTTGTTATGTGGAATTATGCCCAAGGCTCCTAAAAATTTCAGTGTGTCTTTAAATTATTTCAATGCATTTATTTTCAATTTATTGTTAATTATCTTTCAGTTTGCTGCTGTAATTAGGTGATGTTTATAACCCTTATAATTTCTAACTAGTTATTAATGGTATAAAAAGTTATTGACTTTTATATATTTGTTTTATAATATACCATCTTAATAAGCTCTCTTTGGGATTCTAACAGCTTTTCAATTTATTTTCATGACTTTTCCAGGTACAGGACATGTCACTCATAATTTAAAATAACCTGCTGTCTTTACAATATTTATACTCTTTCATTACCTTTATCGTTTTGTTCAAAAGGACCATAGCAACAGAAGTAAGTGTATTAGCCATCTTTGCTTATTCTCGGATGCTTTCCTAGGGTAATCAAGGGTGTCATCTACTGAAGCTTTTAGATACTTTTAAATATCCTTTCCTGATACTTTAGAAGTTTTCTCTTATTTTTTTAATTTTGAAGACTTATTTTTTATTTTATGGATATTTTGCCTTCATGCATGTCTGTACAACAAATTTATCCAGTACCCACAAATGCCAAAAGAGAGCACCGGATCCCCTGGAACTGGAGTATTAGACACTTCAGAGCTGAGATGTGGTGCTGGGATCCGAACCCAGATCCTGTGGAGGAACAGAGGGTGCTGAGCTCTTAGCTGCTGAGCCACCCATCTCTCTAGAACCTAATTTTTTTCTTTCAATACTTAGTGTATGTTTAATCTGATCTCTTCTATATAAAAAACAGACTGTAGATTTGTTTCTGCTTTCATTAATCTTTCCTTTTTTCCTGAATTAAACTCATTTTGGCCACCAAAATAACAAATTATATTCTTAATATTTTATTTAGAACTCATATCACTAGCTACAGTATATGTATAGTTATCCAACTGAAAGGATTAAAAAGGTTTTATCTTTTACTATCAGAAGGTATTTAATCTTTTCCAGGCCTCTAGAACATTTTGTATTTATTTCCTTCTTTCATTTTTTTTTTTTTTTTTAGTGTTTATCAGACAATGAAGTATATAACAAGAATAGGGAAATTTTTCTTAAAGGTGTCTAAGGAAATGAAATATTTTTCTAGTCAGAAATTTGGTATCCTTTATGCCCAGTTCTACTTTCAGCTTCCTTAAGTTTTTTTCCTACTATTTTTCTATACAATTCTATACAATTGTTGATTCTGTTCTTCCTTAGCTCAGCAAATCGTTCATCATTTGTAAACTTCACATTAGGAGAAGTTCTCTTTGCACAATGTTCAAACTTTGACTTTCTTTACACCCTCAGTAGAATTGGTCATTTAAAGTAATAAGTTATGATCTTGTACAGCTGGGAATGTCCTGTGATCTTGCTTATTCTCTGCTGTCGTCTTTCCTATTATCAAAATGGAGTTCTCACGCCAGCAAGATGATACACCAGTAAAAACATTTTGTCCCCAGCCTTATATGATAGGAGACAACTGATTCTCATGAGCTGTCCTCTGATTCCCACACACATGCATGTCATATGCACAAGCTTGAACACACATGGACAGACAGACAAATTAATCAATCAATGTAATAAGAAAAACTGAACTAAGTTTTTCATTAGTAGAGCCCAACTCTATGCTTTCTGCTGTTCCCACTGATTCCCTGTTTTCTAGGCCCTCTGACAATGTCAGATCTCAAATGAGTATACTATACCGTTTTCTCTATGCTTATGGTTAGCAGATCAACCCAGTCTCCATGGATCACAACATTTTTTTTCTTTCACACTTCTGAAAGTGCCTGCATTAGAAGGCAAGGTATCCAAGGCCACACTTCTTTTGAAGGCCATAGGGGAAAATTTGTTCCTGGAAACTGCTGGCTTTTAGTGATGCCAGGTGTTCTGTAGTATGTGCCCTGAAATACCTACCTCCCTGGAGAATTCCTTTGGTTTTCTGTTTCTCTGTTGGTATCTTTAATGTAAACATGATTTTACTATGCCATAGTTCTTCATTTTAATGCATCCTTGTGTTGTCCTCTGTCTTTATACTTTCTCTTTCGATGTAGACCATATACAGAACATACATATGTCACTGAATTTGAGTATTATTTACTTCTACTGTTTTATTTAAATTATTCATTAACCTTTGTTTAATTACTTAACTTTGAGTCATGATTCCATTACAACTGAGAAGGAGGTAGCTCAGTGGGTAAGAATGATAAACGAGAAAGCTTGAGGACTTAAGTACAAAACCCAGCACATAGAAAAACAAGCACAGAGGGTATAGGAGGAGGGATCTGCTAGGATTAATTGGATATGAGAAATTGTCGGGAAACCCTGATGCCAAAGTCTGACCAGAAAGCCCTGAGCTCGGTGCAAAATGGCAGACACCCTTTATCAGTAGGGCTTCCTCTTCTCTACCTGGAGACCCCAAAACTCCCACACCTTCTTGGTGAGATTACAGGTTCAGCCTCATTCTCTCTATTAGAACCTGTCCAGCAAGCACTTGAGATTCTTAGAATGCCTCCCCCACGTGAATGAGGCATGCCAGTATCTTAGCCAATGACTTTTGCTCACTCTGGATATTCCTACCCCCTTCCCCAAAACCCTTAATTCAGCCACAATAAAGTTGATCTGTCTCCTGAGGCTGATCCCAAAGTGTCATCTCCATCATTTCACCAGGCCATCCAGAACTCTGTGCAACTCTGCTCCCTTCATCCTCATTGGCCAGTGGCTAACAACCCCGTGGAGAAGGGAGGACCAGAACTACAAAGGATGGATTTTATGCAAACTAAATGGATTCATATCTCCCTTAAAAATATTACATTTTTAAGTTAGCTTAACCACCATGTATGTACATGCAATACCAGAGCTATAGAGGGTAGAGACAGGAGAATCCAGGAGCATGCTGCCAGCCTGATTTCATGTTCAGTGGGAGATCCTGCTTCAAAGAATAAGATAAATATGAAAAAGCAAGATATTGGTGTCCTCCACTACTCTCTATCCACAAGCTTAGGCAAATATGTCACCCATATAAACCACACACACACACACACACACACACACACACACACACACACACACACACATTCCAAAAAGGAGAAACCAAGTCCAATTTATATTGCCCATATAATCACTAAGTATGGTCAAACTCCTGGTGGCCAGTCCCTTGAAGAAAACTGAATCCTTCTCCACCACTACCAGAAGCCATCAGTTATGGAGAGCTACACTTCAGCATCCTTATCAAAATTTCCTCTTCTGTGGATTCCTGTCTAGGCTTTTATTTGGGGGAGTGGATGTCAAAAAACCTTTGTCCTTCTTTCATAACTGTGAGTCTGCAATCACCAATACCATGGTAAAAGTAGCTTCCTTGTCCTTTGCAGTCAGCAGGATCAGGGATCATGAACTTCCACTTCCATGTGGTTTCTGGAGACACCACAGACATCCACATAATCTCTGGAGTTGGCACGTGCCCTGGATCTCAGCATAGTGTCCAATGGCAGTATAGACCAGAGACATCAACATGCTCCACTGCACTGGAGATGGATTGCATATGAGATTGGCCAGTTGTCTACGTCACAACTATATACCAAAGTTATTTTCTTCCAACTCCAAAGACTGTTGAAGTCTGGAACACCATTCTACTTCTGAAAATGTCATTTGCTTGTCATTTATGTATTTATGGCTTCTCATCAAAAGGAGTCTAAGTTTTCTTTTTAAAAAAAAAAAAACACTGTTACTTTCACTTTGTGTTTTTCAAGACAAGGTTTCCCTGTGTAGCTCTGGCTGTCATGGAACTGGTTCTATAGACCAGGCTGGCCTCTACATCAGTGATCCATCTGTCTCTCTGCCTTGTAAGTGCTGGGATTAAAGGCCTGTGACTCCACACCCAACTAGCCACTGTTATTCTCAACTCTCATGATAAGGAGCCTCATGGAGCCAGACTTGTTGCTCTGAAGGAACACTACCCAGTATTCTCTCTTGTCCTTTCTCAGATGTTCTGTTATCAGCATGCTGGACCTCCTCTTCCTCCTCTTTCTTCTCCTCCTCCCCGCTCCTCCTCCTCTTTTTTTTTTTCTTTCTTTTTTTCTGGAGCACTAAAAAGTCATTTTCTTATCAAGGCCTCCAGCTAGCAAGCTTGTTCTGTATGCAGCCTGAGAGCCTGTGTTCCTTGTATTCCATCTTCTCTTCTCATCTTTCCTGCACCTCTGAGCATGTTAATAGCTGCCTATGCTTTGGAAGATCAGCTCAGATTTCTTCTGCTCCCCATCACACTCTTTCATTTCCTCAAAGACTGTTTTTCCTAATTCACTTCCATGTTTCTATTGATCTGTATTTAATATTAAGAATCTGTCCTCCAAACATTTGATATTGATTGTCTCATCTAGGATGCATGAGTCAATTTAAAGGTAGACTGCACATGCTGAGGACCACGGGTGGGCTTATTGAGTGATGCTCATTAAAATACATATTTTTTCCCATTGAGAGATTCCATATAACGCTTTGTAGGCTTTCTCTGGAGGAATTCTAGTTCTCCAAAGGAGAGTTGTGTTGTCTCTGGCGTGAAAAGTAGAAAGTGGGCATCTACCTGACTGTGTGTCTGAGGATGCAGGGGGTGAGGAGGTAGGGAGCAGAGGTGGAAGAGGAAATAATCCCTCTGCACCTGTCCTGTTTGTAATTATGAAGTCCCTCTCCTAGTTGTCACCATCCCCAGTGGTCTGGAGTCCACTGTGTGTGTCTCTGGTTCTACCCCTCAGAACGTGGCTTATAGCTTGGAAGTTGTAGTGAGGTTTCATGTGGGCAAGAGCCTCAACAACCCTGAAAGTTCCCTGAGTGAGGACTTTCACCCAAGTAACACACTCTCAAATCGGTGTCCTGTGGTGCATCTCTTAAGTCCTGCCGGGCAAATCTCTGAGCATCTCTGAAATAGCCTCCCATGATAGTCTGCAGAACCCAGCTTTTCTTGGCAGCTCCCCTCCCCAAGCCATGCAGGCTTCATCTTCTAGATGCCAGCTGCTATGCCACATCCATCTCTTGTCTTCTTCCTAATTTACATATACTAATAGTAACAAAATTTTGGTTTTTCTTTAACACTAGAGTTATGTATAAACAGTTTGTTATTATTATAGTTGTCAATTTTAAAACTAAAAAATTTAAGAATGAAAATTTACAAGTGTTTTAATTGACACCCTTTTAACTACCTGTAATTTTATCATGAAGTACTCAGAGGCTGTGGATCTGTGACTTCTGATTTGGGCTTCGTTTTAAGACTTTCTTCATGGTTCAGAACCCGTGTGCTGGGATTTGGAGAAGGCAGATACAACTATTTAGGCCAAATAGTGTTCGGAACCATGAGAGCCCTGAGATAAACATCCTGCCCCAGATAATTAAGAACCCTGAGATTAACATCCTGCCTGACAATCACAAGGATCTGGCTTGGCCCTGAGAAAAGAACATTCACGGAAATCCACCCCCTCCCCACCTGTCACCCCGGAGCTCAACCCCAGAAGATTTTGTAACCTTCCATTTCCCTCCTTCCTCTTCCCCTCCCCTCCAAGATTTTTGCTTTAAATATGCTCAGCTGCACTAAGTAAACGACTCTTGACAAGCAATGCTTCCTTGAGTCCTGTCTTCTCTCTCGCCCGTTCTTATTCCAGGTTGTGGTCCTCCTCGTTCCCCCGAATAATTTGACCTGCAGACCAGGTCAAAATAGTTTCTAAGAACTAGCCACAGATTTTCCCCCATTCTATTTCTTGTATACATTTTGTTTTTATTCCTTAAATTATAGCCTAGTGGTTAATATTTTCCTTGAACATCTATTTCTTCAGTGTTTGAAGTTTTTACTAAGCACTGAATGCAGCCTTGGTCTGTCCAGAAACTTTGTCTTTTCGCAGATGGACTTTGCCCACTTTTACTTTTACCCCACAATGGTTCTACTTCTGATACCTTTTAAATCCACCATCATCCTTCCTCATGTTGTCTTCCTCACCTCCTCTTATTCCTCATCATTTTTATTAGCTCTCTCAGGAGCACATGTTTTTCTTGAATGTTTTAAATAGCTAGGCATTAGATATTATACACACACACACACACATACACACACACACACACACACACACACATATATATATATTCTTTTGAATTAACCTAAATCACTATTATTTTTCCTACATTGTATATGCTTGTTTTATTGTAATCTTCATAACCTCATTAGTAAATTGTATGATTTACCCACTTTATTACCTCTGGATTTACATAGCAGCACCTGTGCTTCCATGTGTCATTTGTATCCTCAATAGGACACAAGGGAAATTTGGGGTTCTCCTTGATCTGACAGTTATCTGTGAACAAGCTATTTATTTCTGATGTTATTATTTTAGTATTCTGAAGTTTTAAAATGTTACAGTTCTTTAATGAATGCATTCTTAGGTACCTGTAATTTTGTCGTGTGATGGTCAGAGCTTGTAGTCTTCATGGGTTTTTGACTTTGGAATCATTTTAAGTACTTTCTGTGTAATTCCCAAAATAGAGAGAGGGCTTTCTAAGTGTTCTATGGAAGCTAAATATACGTCCTTTCTTCGTAAAGTCTATACTTAGATGTATTTATTAAGTCACCCCATTGCTTTGCTCTGTAATTTTGCTAAAATACGTGCGCCAGTTGCCTCGTGAGAATAAAAGCAATGAAAGGAGACGTGTTGGGTGTCTTGGTGTCTAAAAACAGCCTTATTTTCACACTTGATTGGTGACTGGGTTAGATAGACAATTATATATTGGGAATAATTTGAAAGCCTTGCTCTACTGTGTTCTGGCACCCACAGTCATTTATGTGCTCTGAATGCGGATTTATATTTGTCTGCTTTATTTGGCAATGACCCAGAGAGGTTTTAGAGTCTCTCCAGATATTGCATTTCTGTCAAATTATCCTTGTATGCACAACATTTTCTCTCTGTGTGTTTCACTGTAATCTTATTTGCAGAATAAAGGTTCATGCAGCTTCATTTATCATGAAGTCTCCTCTTTATTATAAAATAACATTCACTGTCCTACTTAACATTTTTTTTCTGTAAATGTTATCTTTGTGTTTAAATTTTTTCACTTGAATTTACCTAACATAACTTTGAGCATTGACTGGAAATATTCTGCATCGTCTTGTTTTAGCAATATCTTTTCCTGTGAGGAAGAGATGGTTCAATTTTGTCCTTCAAGCAAAGAAAATATATTTTTTTCATGGGTGAGCTTTTGCTTTTTCTGCCTGTTTTTCCTTTATATTTGGTAGCTTCTCTGACAGGGTTTGAGTTAAAATGATCCTTTGCACCTTAATATATTTTTGCTGTGTTAAATTTTATTCCTTTGCATTTTTCCTGATGTAGGCATTTAATATTCACTTAACTAATACTGAATTTGAATATTGTTATTCTCTTAAAATTATGTACATGTGCAAGTGAGAGTCCCATAGAGGCCATCTGGTCTCTTGTAGCAGAAGTTAGAGGTGATTGCAAACCATCTCATGTGGGTATTGAGAATTCAATCTTGATCTTTTTCAAGAAGGATGAGTGCTCTTAACTACTGAGCCATCTTTTCTGTCCCAGAAAAGTCCAGTTAACACTTTATTTAAGGAACTTTTTAACTTTTACTTCATTACTTAATTTTGAGTTGGAGATAAAATTATTCCATTTCTCTCTTATGCAGTTTTACACTTATAAAATTATATAAAAATCTTAGCTACAGCCATCACCCTACAGATGCACCATGAGTCCCTGCTGGGTTGCTGAGAACTGAAATCCTCACCACTGGGCTACACTGCTAGAAAAACCACTAAGCGCCACTTCATTTGGCTTTCTCTCTTTCTCCATAAAATAAAAACAACAAAATGATGGCAGGTTTTACAACAAAAGTATTTGTCCAAGTCTCTGTGCCTATTTTAGGCCATATATCAGTGTCCTGGTTCATCACAGATAATTTTCACCAGAAAATTCTTTATATTCCCTCAGGAACATTTCATTGTTTCCCATTGACAATCTATTCATGTGTCTATGTCACACATGCACTGGAACAGTTGGTAGGCCATAATTTCAATCATCTGAGGACATCGTGTAAAGCAGGCTGAATGTTAGCAACAATGAATATCACTGCTCTGAGAGAGGGTTTTTCTTCTTGAAAATGTGTGTGCCATCAAATCTTTATATAGCATGAATAGCCTTTAATATAAGAAATTTGTATACAAGAGAATTTTTTAAAGATTAATGCTTCTTTTTTAATTTTTGTGACTGTGTAAACGTATGTTAAGTGTATTAGTGCCCAAGGAGTCCAGAACAGGACATCAAGTCCCCCAGAGCTGGAGTTACAGGACATCAAGTCCCCCAGAGCTGGAGTTACAGGACATCAAGTCCCCCAGAGCTGGAGTTACAGGACATCAAGTCCCCCAGGCTGGAGTTACAGGTGATTTCAAGTAACCTGACATAGCACTGGGAACTGAACTTGGTTGTCTATAAGCAGGAAGAGCTCTTAATGCTTGGGCCTTCTCTCTAGCCCTCTGAGACAGGTTTTTTGTTTGTTTGTTTGTTTGTTTGTTTGCTTTGTTTTTATTTATTTTATTTTATGTGTGGGAATGTACTGGCATCTGTGAATGTCAGAAGAATGTAATGTTTATGAACAAGCATTTGGGTGCTGGGAACTGGATTCATGTCCTCTGCAAAAGCAACAAATGGTCTTAATTGTAAGACATCTCTCCACCCCACCCACCCCTGTATAATCATTTTTAGTGCATCATGAATTCAAAGAGCAATGTAAGACAGGGGAAAAAGTATTTTTCATTCAGTGTAAGTTACAGCTAGCAAAAGTTTCCTACTTCTTCCACCCAGTTCTAACCTCATGCTGGTAATAAATAAATATAAAGAAAATAAATAAATATAAAGAAAAACTTTGAGTTGATTTTGGCTTCTAGCTATAATGCCAATACAACTTTGTCAAGCTTTCTCTCTCCCTGTTGTATAAAAATCTACAAAATGGTGCCAGGTTTTACAACAAAAGCACTTGTCTAATGCTTATCCCTGGTGTGAAAATTATACTGTGATGAATCATTTATTATTTATATTTATATTTATTTATATTTGGAAAATTATTTATATTTACTCATCAACATTTCAAGCTTACACTCCTGTTAAGAAAGTCTGGATGAAATGTTTACAAGTTTAAAAAAAAAAGAAATAGAGGAAGTCTACTTGAAGAATTAGGGAACTGTAAAGACAGCCAGATCAGACAAAGTCAAAATAAAAAAAGAAGGAGCTAGACATTATGGGGACATTGGATGATCTAGGTTTTTAATTATTTAAGGGGAGAGTGTTAGGAAGTGTCCTTCCTTCAAAACTTTGCAGAGTACAGGAAACACAGCATTAACGAATACAGGAATAGGCCAGGTGCAGATCTGTGGCTACATGGAATGGAAGACTTCAGACCTTTATCCATTTTCACATCACCAAAGAGAAAACATTGGCATCACTTCTGATGAGATGCCCAATACTTCAGGAGCCAGGGTCCCATTCAAAAGGCAATCTTGGCACAAGCAGCCTGACTCTTGAAGGTGTTCTCTTCCGAGTTAGCAGGGTTCTTAAGATGAACAGATGATGATGCTGGGAAGAAGCTGTTCCAGAGAGCGGGTTCTGAGATCTCATCACAGATCTGAGGGAGGAAAGATTAGAGTTTAGAACACTCCCAAGGAGGCCAGCTGTAATTTCAGCAACACCCCCAAGGAGACCAGCTGTAGTGCCTGGAGGATTAGAAAGAAAAAAAAAACTCACAAGTGTCAATTCATAGAGATGTACAAAGGCAACACCTCAGTCTCCAGTCAACTCAATTCTTACAAATCTAGATGTAGAACATGTGGCCCTACACCCACCCCACCTGTGACGACAATTCTTTTGAAGGAAGATATTCCCACCCTCAAATTCTATACAATGTCCATACTATGTTTGGCATTCAACTGAAATAAACAAGGAAATGAAAAATTATACAATAAAAATGGATTTATAGTTAGCTTAATAACTGCCCAAAACAAATAGGTAGCAAGATGGCTCAATGGATAAAGACACTACCAAACAAGATGACATAAACTCAATACCCACATCCCCATGGTGGAAAGAAAAAACTGAAACCTGCAAGTTGTCCTCTGATTTCCACATGGACACATGACACATGCACAAAATAAATAAAAATATGGTAAAGTATAAAAATGAAAATAAAAGCAACTCTGAAGACAAGGATGTACAATAGTTGGTAGAGTGGTGCCTAGTATGTCTGAAATCCTACATTCCAACCTTAGCACTGCATAAAACTGTATATGTAACATGGTACCTGTCATCCCAATACCTGGAGGTGGAGGCAGGAGGATAAGAAGCACAGGATGGTCCTCAGCTACACAGTGAGGTTGAGGCCAAGCTAGGATATCTGAAACCCTGTCTCAGAATGAAATTTTAAAAATAAATGAATAAATAAATAATAAGCAACTGTGAGTAATGTGATCAGTAATGGAGAAAATGGATTAGAAAATATTTCAACTGAAAATCAAATCAAAATTTGTAAGTAAAAAAAAATGAAATTGAGGATTGAACTGATAAGCAGGAGAACAGATCACACCCATCATTTTTTTAAAAAGGCAAGAACTAAGAATGAAATGAGGAGGTAGCCTTTTAGTAATTATTTGGATCATCTGTGATCAAAATTGAGTGTTCACTCAGGCAGAGCACACACCTGTATTAGCATGTCATACTTGTCAGGACACCATAGCCTCTGAGCTTAAGTATACTTTGAAATGCTAACACAATGGCAAAGCCAGCTCAGTGAAATTCTCACAATGAGTACCCAACATTTGGTAATCATGGCTATCCTTAAAATGTCTCAGCTAAAGGTTATAGAGGAAGATACAGAAAAGAATACTGTAAGATGGTCAAACCTCAGATTGGAGTATCAGAAAAAAGAAGACAGGAAGTCATTTATGAAGAGACAAGGGCACTGGAGAGAGGTGAAGAGCAAATACTGCTCATGCAAATGACTCAGGGTTGGTTCCCAACTTCCATACCCAGTGGCTCCCAATCTCCTGTAAATACAATTCTAGGAGATCTGACGTTCTATTCTGGCCTTGTAAGCATTAGGCTCATATGCATATATCCACACAGAGACATACACACATATACATGATTTAAAAATAAAATATGTCTTTAAGAAAGAGTGATAAGTATTTAAGGTCTCCAAACCTGATTAATGAAAGGACTCCATAGGTAACTCTTTATTGAAATCCTACACGTGTTTCTAAGGACATTTGAAGTCATACTGAAGATCCTTGATTAAGCCAGAATAGAATGAACTACATGTAGATTAACAGAGTTTCGTGTCAATGTAGGTAATGAAAACACACCAAGAGAGAAGCCATAACAGTTGCTAATATTGCTTTAAAACTGTACATATGGAAGCAGGGTATGGTGGTAATCCTGGTACTAGGGAGGTAGAGGCAAGAGCATCAGGAGTTCAAAGCCAGCTACATGGCAACTTCAAGTAGTGTACATGAGACCTTGTCTCAATAAAAAGAAAAAAAGTTAACAAATATGGACTGCAAGATGGGTCAGTGGGTAAAGGGCCCCTACAGAAAAATCCAAGCAATCTGAGTTAGATCCCTGCTATCCATGTGAAGGTAGAAAGAAAGAATAAGTTCCACAAAATTTTCCTCTGATTCCTACATATGTGATGACATGTGCACACATACATAAAATGATAAAAATTTCAGTGCACAGATTACTGCACTGTTTTCTGTAATTTTCTCAAGAACAAGGCCTGGTTTTGAATCTGATCACATAGCCTTGCTACAGCTTCATGGTTTGTGAGCCAAAGGAGACTCAAATGAGACTATGGTTTCTCTGGAATCATTTGGGGCTGAGATTAAGGCCAATCCTGTAACTGAAGCAGGACTCTCTAGCCTGGCATGGAAAAAGTGGGCATCCTATTGATCCAGGCTCACCAGGGCCTGCTGCTTCCGCTCTGTCTCAGATCAGTCTTTCTGTGAGTGTATGTACCCGTCAGTTCACACGATCCACAAAATCAGCACATGCTGTTTCCAAAATCCCTAGGAATACAGATTTATTTTAGAAGATAGCTCGGCACACTATAGTAAGGTTACTAAACACTGTAAACTGCAGATGCAGTAGATCTTCATTGCCCAGAGGTGGGGAGATGAATCTGAGACACTTTTAGCCAGCTTGAGCTTTCCAAATTGTCTCTAGTGGTGTTATGAGGTTTGCACATTTTAATGAAAAAATAAGTAAATGAGTACCATGGGTGTTGCTCTGTCCCTATCCCCAGAGGAGATTGTTTTTCACTGCAAACATTTCCTTTCTTGCCTCTATCCCTCAATCCCCAGCATGCATACACACACACACACACACACTCAATATTTCAGGTGTGACTATTCCCATTTCTCTCTCCCCAGCCTGAAACTAGAAGGAAACAGAAAGGTCCTGAGAGTTACTGAAAGATGGTTAGCAAAGAAACCCTTGTATACTTTAGTTCCATGTGTCCTTACTGGTTTCTGCTAAGAGTTTAGAGGACACTCTACTACAGGGGACTGCAAGACACCTGGCTTCATCTTCAAAGGATATGTTGAAGCCTTTGTTCTGAAGAGGGGCCCCAGATCTCAAAGAGGAGAGATGTTTATCAGAGCATGAAGACAGTAATGGCAAAAAAATTCCTCTACTGATTCCTTCCTATTGTTAGGGTAGACAGATGCTTAGTTAATGACAATATTTGCCATAATAACATGAGAATCTGAGTTCAAATCCTACGACCCAAGTAGAAGGTCAGTAATAGTTTACCAGTAACCCAAACATTGGAGGGGTCTAAGACAGGCAGATCCTGGAGCTCCTTACCCAGCCAGACTAGACAAAGTAATGAGTTCCTAGTTCAGCAAAAGACCCTGCCTCAAGGCAATCAGTTGGAAGCAATAGAGGACAGCACATGCTGAACTACTCTGGCCTCTCAATGAATGTACATGGGCGATCATCTGCACACACATATGCGTATAACATACACACACACACAAACAAGACAGCACAGAAACTATTTTAAAAGCAGCCTTCACTAGCTTTAGCCTATGCAAGAAAATGGTAACATGTGTGGAGTCTAAACAATCACATGTTTTCATAATCTTGTAGGTAGCTACAGCTTTATGGCTGATTTCATTACTGAATTATGATCATGAGATGAGAAACCCACACATTTATGAACTTCTGTGAGACTGGTTTCTATAGACACTGTGATTACATATTTTTCTCTTTCCAAACAAGAGTAATGCCACCTCTTCTTTAACTGTTTAAAACCCCACATCCTGAGCCTCTGCAAATTATTGAGAAAATATCTTCCATATACTGTAGTTTTTAAAGGTATTCTTTCTTTTTTTATTAAATATTTTCTTTATTTACATGTCATATGATATCTCCTTTCCCAGTTTCCCCTCCAAAAAAAATAAAATAAAATAAAATAAAACCCTGTTCTCTTCCCCCTCCCTCTGATCACCAACCCACCCTCTCCCGCTTCCTGGCCACGGCATTCCCCTACACTGGGGCATAGAACCTTCACAGGACCAAGGGCCTCTCCTCCCATTGATGACAGACTTGGCTGGCCATCCTCACTATACATATACTGCTAGAACCATGAGCCCCATCATGTATACTCTTTGGTTGGTGGTTTAGTCCTGGGGAGCTCTGAGGGTACTGGTTAGTTCATATTGTTTGTCCTAAGGGGCTGAAAACCCTTCAGCTCCTTGGGTCCTTTCTCTAGCTCCTTCACTGGGGACCCTGTGCTCAGTCCAATGGATGGCTGTGAGCCTCTACTTCTGTATTAGTCGGGTACTGTCAGAGCCTCTCAGGAGACAATTATATCAGGCTCCTGTCACCCAACACTTGCTGGCATCCACAATAGTGTCTGGATTTGATGATTGGATATGGGAAGGACTCCCGGGGGAGCAGTCTCTGGATTGTCCTTCCTTCAGTCTCTGCTCCATAGTTTGTCTCTGCAACTCCTTCCATGGGTATTTTGTTCCCCCTTTTAAGAAGTAACGAAGTATATCCACACTTTGGTCTTAAAGGTATCCTTTCTTTGGGCATGTTTATGAGCTCTACTTGAAACAATAATCACACCTTCACAGATGGTGAGCAAAAAAAATCTTTTTAAAAGTTAAGTTCTCTGACAGTTTTATGTGTGTAATGAATTTTCTTCATTTTCACGCATGCCCACATTCCCCTCTTCTTGTCCCTTTTGCTGAAACCCTTCTTCCCCAACCCTCCCCCTCTAACTTACCTTCATGTCTTTTGTGTGCCTATAACCCCTGCGCTCAGTAGGTCTTGCTTAGGTGACCGTGGCTGAGAGGTCATTTCCCAGAGCACTGACAATTTCTAGGTGTCTACACCACTGACAACAGTGATACCTCCTTGCCCAGCAGCCACTAACCTCAGGAGGGGGTGGGATCTCATCAGCCCCTCAGTGTTAATTGTCCCAGTCTGGTGCCGGTCTTATGTTGGTAGCCATAGCTACAGAGACTTCATGGGTGCAGCAGCCATCTTACACCTAGAAGATGCCTTTTTTGCCAAGCATCTCCCTATCCCCCATTCTCTCTTCCCCTTCTGTGATGCTCCCTGAGTGCTTAGTGACTTTTGTATTGCTGTTATAAAAAACCATGATCAAGGCAAACTTATAGAATCCAGGGTTTGTTTGGCCTTACTATTCCAGAAGGGTAAGAGTCCATCACTATCACACAAGAAAAATGTGCTATCGTGCTAGAAAAGTCCCATCTTAAATTTCAAGCAGGCAAAGAAAGCCAACACTCTCAAAATCTACCCACAATAATGCACTTCATCCAGCAAGGCCACGCCTCTTAAACTACCCAAACAGTGCCACTAACTGGGGACCAAGTGTTTAAAATATCTGAGACTATGGCTCATTCAAATCACCACACTGAACAAGACAAATCTAAGGTAATTGACCCCAACCCCACTAATTATGAAATCACTATATATGTACAAAACAAATAAAAACTTGACTCTGATGCAGGAAGATGGAATGAGCCTACCATAAAAATCCATATGTTTTTTTACCCCACAATGCAGGAGGCTGAAATCCCTCCAGCTGCCTCTGCTGAGCTGCCAGATGAGTAACCAATATCCTGGCACAGTAATAGCTTTTTAACAATAACACTGAAGCACCAGGCCAAGAAAAGACAATGCTTTCTATATTGTACTGATTATTTTTCACTCAACTTACAGATTCACTCTGCTTGATGATATTTTTTGTGTTTTAGTATCTCTGCATGCCTGCATCCGTGCAAGCGTGTGTATGTGTGTGTGTGTGTGTGTGTGCGTGTGTCTGTGTGTCTATGTATGTGTGTGTGTTTTCATGTATGCACATGTGTGCACAAGTGTGGTGCACATGTGTGTGGAGACCTAAGGACAGCCTCCGATGCCTTATTTTGAGACAGAGCATCTCGTTGGCCTGGGGTTCAAAGGGTACTAGCCCTGCTTCTACCTCCATCTCCCCAGTGCCCAGAGGACAAACACTTGCCAATACAGTCACCATTTTTTAACAAAAGTTCTGGCCATCCAAACTCAGGCAAGCACTTCATTGATTGAGTCATTTACCCAGCCTTGATGAAATTCTTAAGATATAAAATGATCGATAAAAATTAAATTAATTCTTTTCTTTGTGAGGAATCCTCAGCCTCAGACATTGGTTGCATCACTGGGGGTGGAGGGGGGAGGGAACCAGCATACAGACAGTCCTGAACTGAAAGGTAACACTTTGTGTTGAGAAAAAGCAGTCTGTCTGGCCCTTTTAAATTGTATTATGGTGGCTGGAGAGATGGCTCACAGGTTAAGAATAAGACTGCTCTTCCAGAAGATCTAAGTTCAGTTTGCAGTGCCCATATGGGGTGGCTTACAACTTCCTGCAACTCTGGCCTCAGGGGATCCTGCAAGTTCTTCTGACCTCCTCGAGAACTGCATTCACGTACACAAACCCACACACAGTCATGCACATAGCGCATACAATTTTAAATAATAAAACTTTAAATTTTATTATGAAACGAAACATACATTTTGCCAATAGGAATTAATAATTCAGATTTTTTACAAATGAGGAGAATGAAAGAAAGAGAAGGAGGGAGAGATGGTTGGAGGGAGAGAGAAAAGCTAAAATCTGGATGTGATGAACCTAGCCACCTCCGTCTTGGACAATCTCCCAAGCGTCCCACAGTGCTGAAGCTTTCTGCCTGTATCCCCTCTATTTTTCTTCACTGTCTTTGCCCAAGAAACCACTTCTTATGTGTTCCAATCTGATTGAACTGCCACCATCTCTATGAGCCTTTTCATAACCTTTTACATGGAATGGGTCTGTTTGCTTCCCTGTTCATTTCTTTTCCTGTTCGTTCTTTTGACTATTTAACTCTTGCGGTGAAGGAAGCACGTTGGTTTCTATCTGCTGGTCAGACTTGTATTCGTGAAGGATCCCCTTCCCCATGGCCACGCAGAGGCTTGCACTGTGGACAGCTGCCATTCTCCAGGATTTGACAGTCAAGCTGTGCTCCAGTATGCACATGCGCTAATGTGATGAGGCCCACACAAGGCTTTCTGGAGACTTCCTTAGCAAAGACTGACTTTAGAACATATAGGATTGGGTTATAAGATATCATGTACTCTTTTCTTTTTAAAAAAAAATAATACCTCCATTTATCCTTGAGAAATTCCCAACATTTAGATATCGTATCTTATCACATTGTTCACGTACACGCTCTCCAGTGTGACAGCTAATCTTGTTTGTGAACATGACATACCTGGGGTCTGAGGGATTGCTTCCACAGACTAGCCTGTGGCCATGTCTGTGGGCATTTTCTTGATTGCTAATTGATGGGGGTTGGGAAGCAATGCATGGCGGGCTGACCCATCATCACTAGGCCAGCTGTATAAGAATGGTAGCTAAATGTGAGCCAGGGACCAAGCAAGTAAGAAGTGTTCCCCTGTGGTCTCTGCTTCAGTTCCTGCTTGAGTCTTTGCTTTGATTTTCATCAAATATGTATTTGTACTGGGAAGTGTAAGATGAAATAAGCCTTTCCCCATCCAACTTGCTTTTTTGATCATGTTTTTTATTACAACAACAAAAACACAAAGTAGAACACGGCCCTTTAATTCTCCCCAGTACCTCACCCAACACACCTCCCTCCTGACTTCCTGTCCTTTTTAATTAAATAATAATTATTTTTTAATTCACTGAGGCCAATTAGTGCTCTTCATATATGCATCAGTGTGAGGCCATCCTCCTTGGCAAGTATAATTTCCCAGTGGTTATCCCCTCCCCACCAAAAATGGCTCTCCCTCTGTAAGGAACTATCAACTCTCCTTGGTTAAATAAATAAACAAATAAATAGTTGTTTCATGTACTCTAGCCTGAATGTTAAAGTTTAAAAAGTATACTTGAAGATTTCTATGTTGTTTTTTTATGTCTGACTTTTTGAAACACTAACTAGCATTTGGGGAAAACTTGCTTTATAAATATATTTAAGTTAATAAGTTCAATACGCTGAAGCAGTAATTACAAGTTGAGAGGGGCATGTGAGCAAAGGATTAAAAAGAAAGACTTTCAAAAGTTCTCTTATCCTCAGAGGAAACCAGACAGCTGGCAAGGGTCAGTCTCAGCTGGTTCAGGAGTAGGACAATCCGCGGAAGGTGTGCAGCATTCCCAGGAGCATTTATTCAATAAAATCACAGCTGAATCTACACATTTTAATTGTCCCACTCTCGAGCCTATTTCTCCAATTCTGAAAGTGCCTGGAAAGCCAATAGTCCGGCAGTTTCCTTGGGGTGCAAAATGAAGCTGGAGTTCACAAGAGGGCCCCAGAAGATGCCATGTGTGGGAGTCTCTTTATCTGCCTGAGCTGGGAGCTCACCCGGTGTGAAATGGCTTTCCCTGGAGGCATCTGCAAGGAAGAATTCTGCTAATTGTTTCACTTCATGGCTGCTTGTGGTGGTGGATGATGTTGGAGCAAAACCAAACTAATCTGAAGGTTTAAAAAGGAAAAGCTGGGGAAAGAGGAGCACATAGTAGCCTTGAACAGCCTAACCCAGAGTTTCAGGTACTATAGAGCCACACAAATGCCAAAAAGGCCATGAGGCCCCAGGGAATGATATGAGAAGACTTCATTGCCATTTACAATTGACTTTCAGGTAGATGCTCATAGTGAAGGGCTGGAGAGGTGGCTCATGGTTGAAATGCCCACTGGTCTTCCAGAAGCTTAAATTCAGTCCCCAGCACCCACTTCAGGCATCTTACAACTGACTGCAGCTTAGAGGATTCAATGCCATCTTCTCTCCTCAGGCAAACACACTCACACACAACCGACTGCAACTGCAACTTGGAGGATCCAATGCCCTCCTCTACTCTCCTCAGGCAACTGCTCTCACAGGCACAGATTATGCACACATATGCATAATTCTTTCATAAATGAAATAAAAATAATCTGTAATCATGTCAAACCACTAAGCATAAAGAACAAGACCCCCCACAGCCACACACATGGAAGAGTACAGGCTGAATGTAAGGAGCTCAGAAGAGCTGCTAAGCAAAAAGCAAACAGCTATACACCTTGGTGAAGAGACTTATGTTGCCCCACAAAGACAATTATTAGTAAAGTCACCAACAAAGGACTACAAGACATTCAAAGAACAAAGAAAGAATGGCCCTTCAGACCTGGCATTATGAGGAACCCCACCAAGCTGGGGCTCCCTCCAGGACTGGAATAGGAACAAACCACACCCAAATGTTAAAGTGGATTTAGGTGTAACTTTTAAAAGAGAAAATGTGGAGGGAGTGGTTCTGTGTTAGAATAGGCTAGTATATGATGGTATATTTTGATTGGGCATTTAATTAGGTAAACCAAAGTCGACTTTTGATTACTGAACTTCAAAAGTTTGATAGGCGGACCTCAGGTAGTCAGCCTCAGGAGGAAGTGGCCAAATAAGGGAATGGACTTTGGTGGCTAGCTTTAAGAATATAATCTAATCGTTTTTTAGCAAGACAAAGAGAGTGAGGGAGAAGGGCTATCCGAGCCATGCTGGACAGAGTACTGTCAGGAACACAGCTGCAGTCCTGGCACTCTGGAGGATGAGGCAGAAACATGATTTCAAAGCCAAGCAGAGTAAGAACTTTTCAAAAATGAAAAAAGAAAGGAGGGAGAGGGGGAAGATGGCAGGGAGGGAGGAAAGCAGAGAAGACACAGATCCAAGAAATACAGAGCAATAAAAATTGAGACAGTGAGCTTAAATATGTCACTTTAAACTGATTAAATTAAAATTTCTAATTCAAATTATTTTACTTTAATGAATATTAAATAATTTACTTAATATTTAATAATAAATATAATAACAGAATAAATAATTTTAATTATTTAATAAAATGATCACTATTCAAACAGCTGAAGGTTAACATGAAAACAGAAATAAGAATATCATCAGAAATTAGAAAACATCAAGTAAGATTATCAGTTGTATACAGAAAGCAAATGTTTTTCTTTTTTTCTTTTTTTCTTTTTTTTTAGTATAGAATAGAGTTTATTTAGGGCATGAGAAGGGGAGTTAAGAGGGTAGCAGAGGCAGAGAAAGGCAGAGAGAAGGAGAGAATAGAGAAGTAGGGGCTGACTGTGACTATGTGGAGAGAGGGGGAAGGGAACGGGAGAGGGGGGAGCAAGGGAGTAAGAGGCAAGGGAGAGAAGCAGGAGTAAGAGGCGAATGTTTTGCTTAAGAACCACTGGAAAATCACAGTGTTGAAAGTGTAAGTGAATGAAAAATCTGCAAGAGTTGCTGACCAGCAAGGTGAACTTCAACAAACTTGGGCAAATGTCAGTGGAGACCATTAGTCTAAAGAACAGGAAGAAGGAAGAATTAAGAAAAACTAGTAATGCCTCAACAGTATCAACATGCACTGGAGTCCCAGACACATGGTGAGAAGAATATTGATGTAGCAGGATTTTCCTTGTCCAGTTAATTTAATTATTAATACAAAAAGAAGCCTGTGATTGGACACGGAAAAGGGGGGTGGCTCAAGGAGTTGCAGGGACAGAGACGGAGGACACAGATAAGGAGGAGAAAAGATGGAGCAAGAGGAGGATGATTCAGATTCTGCATGGCTTTAAATACCCACAGGTAGCTGTAAATACCATAAAGGATAGAATAATTAGGATAACTTGTCTAATCTATGTGGGCAGCTTGTATCATTATCAGTTGGTCCTGAAATTATTGTGTGGGCATCTTGCGAATTGAGAATTTATTGGAATATAAATCTGACTGGCTAATTATAAGCTTTAAGAGTTTTGGTTTTACTGGGTTACTGGGTAACTGTGACATCTAACCGCAAGGTGGGCAGTCATTGCATGGGGCTGACATGGCAACATCCTGAAAAAGGAACTCGGGAGCTCATTACCAATTGGCTCTGATATTATTGTGTGGGCATCTTGTGAATTGAAAATTTATTGATATATAAATCTGACTGATTAGTTATAAGTTTCCAGAGTTTTGTTTTTACTGGTTTGCAGGGTGTTGTAACCGCTGACCTCAGGGTGGGCGGTTGTTGTGTGGAGCTGGCATGGCAGTGACCCACCAAGGGAAATTAGCAAGGCTAGTATGGACCTTTCAGGAACTCTGAACCAAGAGAGACCTCCAAGTTGAGAACACCTTGCTGGAGCCATATGGCCCGCCAGTGCCCTGCATAGCACAGGAACTATCAATGGTCATTTTAATATTTCCCACAACAGATTGATAAGAGCTGTGTGGAGCTGGGGGATGGGATTCTATTAAAGGACCCCAGACACTGTTCCTGTGTAAGCCAGGCAAGCTATGGTAAACCCCTGGCCCCTGCTTTTAGGATAAAGTCTCAATTTTTAAAATAACACCACGACTCAATCTTAAGACGACAGAAACACTTTAAGCATCTCACAAAAGGGTAAGTGACTGCAAGTTCAAATCTATTCAGAGAAAATATGGGGAAGAAGTTATATTATAAGCTCACCAATAAGGACATGCATAGCTAATGATGTAACCGAGAATGAGCAAGAGAGACAAAGTGACAAACCCAGGCCCTGTGGCCATTTCTACCTGTCCTGACTAGTGCTGCCTCTGCCAGCCTACTTTCTCTTTTATAAACCTTCTCATCTTTAGAAAAGTCAAATTCTTCAATAATAAATACTAATACGGGATATGTCAAACTAACATCAGACACTGACTAGAAAATAGTAGTCATTTACTAGACTGATTCTCAATACACAGCTGTTTGGGGGTAAAATGATTTTCTCAAATCAACAATGATAGGAGAAATCATTTGATTTCCCAAGGAGAACTTTATCTAAAAAGAGTTTCCCTCCTTTACATTCAAGTAAAATGTCTTAGATTACATGCATCCTATGGTGATAGACAGGCACTCTGATACAGGGTTACATTGTGTATGTACTCTATAGATCTGGAGAGATAGTCATACTCCATTCCTACTCTCACTTTGACAAAGTGTTGTTGCCTCTTGGTATCTTCCTGAGTTCTTGTTGAAGAGAACATAAAATCCAAGAGATACCAGTAACAAGACAAAGATATAAAATACAGAAGGAATATTTGAAGAAATAATGCCTAAAAATTTTTCAAGCTTTACGAAAAGCTACTTCACTATACAACTAAGAAGCTCAGTGAACTGAAGATAGGTTAATCTCAGAGTTGTGAGCTTTGACACAATCATAAGCTATTAATAGTCCAAAGCCAAAGAAGGGTATTGAAAATAGCAAGAGGAAATGCATACACTGATTACATTGCTATACAACGCAGTCAACACTGTCCATTGACTCCTAATACAGATTCTTCAAAATTTTCTTGGAGTTAAACGTAAACTTTTCAACAAATAGTACCAGAACCAATGGATAGTTTCACAAAAGAATTAAGATAGTCTTTGGTCATCTTCAATATTTAAAAATTTGACTCTGAATGGATCAAAAACCTAACTAAAATAATCTACAACTACAAAAATCTTCAAAGAAAATGGAAGTATAAATCCTTGCGATTTGGGTTATAAAATGACATCTTATTTATTACTATGGGATGCGCGCTAAAGAAAAACATAGATAAGTTTACACAAAAAAGATAAATACAAAGAAAAACATAATTTTACAAAGAAAATAGTTATTAAACATTAAAAGTTTTTGTGCTTCAGAAGACACTATCAAAAAATTAGATCTTCATGGCATTTTTCCATGCTACCCCAATGGCAAGCACAAATGCCCAGGCGGATGCTCTCTGAGTACCAACAAAGCTGAAAAGGAGGTACATGCCAGCTCCTTTATCCAGCCTTGCTCCATAGCAGTAGTTCTCAACTGATACAATGGTCTTAGGAACCTCCAACCATAAATGTCTTCTCATTGCTACTCATAACTTTAATCTTGCAACTAAGTGGTGTCTCAGTATTAGGAACAGACAAAAGAACTTGTCTTAAATACCATCATTTTGACTTCAGACTCCATTTTACCTATAGCATGAAACAAAGTTCAAATTCCCAAGCCCCAGAGAAGCTGGGGACTTTCAGGAAAGTGAACAACTCCCCCCTCAAAGCAATAACATTTCCCCCAAAACATAGTACCTGTTCCTAACAATAGAAAGAACAAATAAATGATTGGTTGGACAGAAACAGTTATATTCAATGTCAGTTGACAATATGGAACACTTGGGGGAAGTCCCTAGTGCCTAAGTTCTGATTATAACTGTAATTAGCCCCAATGCTGGCAGGTTTTTATGCTTATAAACCCTACTTCACCCCTGTTCAGAACTAAGCTCCCATAACAACTAAGGCTCTCAGGTCCCTGTTTGGTGGCCCTGATGAATCAGCGACTTTGCTTATATGGTGGGAATAATAGCAAAGTTTTGCTGTTTCATAAGCCCAGTGGTGTATTTACTCCCCTTCCTTGTGGCACAGAATGGACATGGTGTAACAACAGTTCCTAAGCCCATCAGAAATATGTGTTTTTTAAATGTCACAACCCATAGGGAGAGAACGGCTACACCAAAGTCATTGTCCAGTTTTAACTGTGATGGTGAAGCATGGATACATTGATGAATTTTAAATCACTGCTGACCACACATTTGAGAAAACCACCACAAACCTCTCAGGCAGGTTAAAGAAGTTTGGGGCAATGAGTCTCAGGCCAAAGACCTAGAAAAATGCCTGGATGATCTGCCACTCTTACCAATTTCTTTCACTGTTCCGACAGTCTCAGTGGTACCATGGACCATGAAGAAGCAAGACAAAAACACACAGGAGAGAAATTCCTGTGATTCTCTGTCTGAGAATAGAAAACATATGTGTAAATGAAGTGCCTCACTGGAGAAGAAAACAAAAGCAAAAAGATAATCCACAAAAGGGAAGAAAACGTGCTAATTGTACAGTTGATGAGTCTAACATCTAGTGTGTATATTATTATACAAAGAACTACCACCACTCGACAGTGTAAAAAGAAATTATCTGAATACAAAATGAGTAAAAGATCTAGAAGTATAGTATCTACACTTCTACAAGACAATAAAGAAAATGGCCAAATAAATAATGATATATATATATACATATATATATATATATATATATATATATGCCAATGTAACTAAATTATGTTCATAGCAGCATAAGATATAGAAAAGTTGGGACAATCCTAATGTCATCAGTTGGTAAATGAGTCCATAGGCTGATAGTTATGTGTTCACATAAAGTAGAATAATATTCAGCCATAAAAAGGCATTGTACCAGGCTATACCATTGATGAACCTGGAAAGTTTTATGTTAAGTGAATAAAGACAGGCAAAAGGATATACAATGTCTGTATTCTTTTATATACAATGTCCCTGACAGTAAACCCATAGAGGCAGTAGACTAAAGGTTGTCATGGGGGGAAAAGGTCATTATAAGGGGAATGTAGCTTCTTTTGAAGAGAAAGAGATGTTCTGGAATCAGAAGGTAGTGGTGTTTGCACAAGCATTTGACTATATGAAAAATATTGATTACAGGTTTCAAAAGAACAAACGCTAGCCTTAGCTAAAATTTTTCTTAGCTAAAATGAAATAAAATAAAAATTTGAGTATCTGCGCTTTATTTAGTCATGGCTATAGACACTTGGATTTCAGCTGGGGTAGTTTCAGTCTGATATATATATATATATATATATATATATATATATATATATATATATATATATATATATGTAGATTTCCTTCACCACATGCTGGCCCTTGAGCAGATGTGTGTCCTTATTCTAAATGTTCCTCCTGGGAGTTGCAGAGCAGTTCAGGAAGACATTTACATAATAATCTCCTAACTTCAAAAGAAAAGAAAAAAAGAAAGGCTGAACTTGTATGTACAGAGTTCAGCCTGCCCTGGCCCAGGAAGTCCCATGTGGAATAAATAACAAATCGGTAAAAAAGATGGAGAACTCTTTCTTCATCCTCCAAGAATGAAAAGAACCTAGAGTGGTACCACCTGCCTGTAAGGTAGAAGCAGGAGGATCAGGAGTTTAATGCTATCCTTGACTACATAATAAGTTTAAGGTCAGCCTGAGGTACAGAAAATGGATACTAATAAACAGATGGTGTGGGGGGGGAGAGATAAAACCACCCTACTTCTTTATGCTCCTCTTGTTAAAATCTTGAAGTATAATAATCCTTACATGAATTGCTGTGGAAACCATGAGGCAAGACTTCAAAAATGAGCAGGGGAGACAGTGGGGTCTGTTCTTGGGAAGCAGGTATCAAGGTCAGTGGTTTAAGAAGAGACAAGACCAGCCTCAGTCAGTGAATCTAGGCCAGAAGGAGATGTGGCTTCCATTTGTCTGAATACTGCTACCGCCGCTGTCTTGGCCTAGCACTTCATACGAGGCTTAAGCCATTTGAAGGCATTCTCAAAAACTACTGAGAAACTGTTCCTGCAGGGTCACTGATTAGCTCTGGAACCTCTGAAGGAAGGACTTTCCAGCTAGGTAAGAGAGCAGCGGGCTCTGGAGCAGGGTGAGAATGAGTAAAGGGTCAGAAAGCCAGGGGAATGACAATTGATTGTAGGATTTTTTTTTTTTTTACATTGAATCCCTCAAGTTTTCTCTGGCCTTAATACAAAACACACCAAACAGCAACAACAAACAATTTATTAAATGCTAACCATGGCCTTCTCATTTCATTAAAACATAAACTAATAAAAGTGTGTCTGCTTTATCCGGTCAAGAATTAGTGAAATTATTGGTAATTAGTGTCCATGACACCAGTATAATGGTGGGCATGGATGAGACAGATATGTGTGGGGGCAGACAGGAGGAGAGGAGTCCTTTCCACAAGGAGAACGCTCCGTGGCTGAATGGAACAGTCCAGTCTTATTTTGCTATCGGGAACAATTGTTTTTCCTATGGAGCAATTGAAAGAAAGAAATCCAAGAGGGGCCTAAAGATATGGCTCAGTGGGTAAGAGCACTGATGTCTAAACTTATAGACTGGAGTTCAGGTTCTAACATTCACATAAAAAGCTAAATATAACAAAGCGTACCTGTAACGATAATACTGTGGCTTGGAGATATGGTGACTGGAGTTTTGTTTATCACCAACTTAGCCCCAGTTTCAGCAAGAGATGCTGGCTCAAAGAAAAAGGCAGAGATTAGTAGAGAAGGGCATCCAATGTAAACAAACACACACACACACACACACACAGAGAGAGAGAGAGAGAGACAGAGACAGAGAGAAAGAGAGAGAGAGAGAGATCCAGGAGGAGTATGATACTTGCTAATATCAGAAAATGAACATTTCCCCATGAAATGACATTTTAAACATGCTTGATTTTTTTTCTTCACACCTGTTAGCATCCAGAACCTGTGGCAGATATGGGCGGGTCCACAGACCTGTCACCAAGACAACAGCCACCATATTCCCAGAATCCATTGGGTTCAACTCCCACCTTTACCTGGGACTACTACGTCACAGCCTGTATATATGAGACAATTCCTCCATTTCTCTCTCTCTCTCCCCTCTCTCTTTCTGCGCCACTATCCCCCTACTCTCTCTCAATTAAACCTCTTGCACGTGGAACTGCCTAAGCCTGGTGTCTGCAGACGCCTCCCACCGCGACTAAAACCCATCATTTGGTGCCGAACCCGGGATCATGGCAGTTCGCGTCTGCCAACCCTGCTCCACACCACCAGGGCAGACAGGGTACACCGCCACGTGGAGCGGACCCCTGGGACCGCCATGCCGCAGCCACATGGAGTGGACCCCTGAGACACCGCCGCAGCCGCGTGGGGAACACTCTCATCACCACCACAGCGACCGCGGGGGGGGGGGG
>NW_022196903.1:75189994-75192299 GCF_008632895.1 Mastomys coucha
GGGGGGGGGGGGAGCGGGAGAACAGTCCCAACACTGCAAACCAGGCGCTATAGGTACGTGAGTTCACAGCCCCCTCACCTGGCAGCTGCTCACCAGACACCGCAGGACATAACCACGTGAGCTGTACCCCACTCAGACACCATTCAGTTACATCTGTTCCATTTACCAGACCGCTCATAACCAGCCGCACAGACACTGGCATATTAATTAATAGGATCAGTCAGGGGGAGGACCTCCAGCTTTCCAGATAAGGTCTGGCCAACCTTCCCTGGAAATTACGGAATACAGCCCCCCCCCCCTTGGCATATGCGTTAGGACGTTCTGCCACTGGGTGCCCCTCCATCGGAGGTAACTTTCACTTCTAATTTCTCACCGGGCTCTTTGCAGCCGTCAAACCCCTGGATCCAGGGTGAGTTACTTTCCCACGCAGGCCACCGGCCCTGCTAAATTGCCACTAGTGTTTCTCGTGACAACTTGAAAGCACTAGCTTCGGCTGTTAATTTTTCTTGGTGCTTGGATTGTTCTCAGGATGCTGGCACGAACATCCAACCACCCCCCAATGGGTTCCAGAATGTCTTCGACCAGTTTCTCCAGGCACCCCACTGGGATGTCTTCTGGAAAATCTCAAATCTTTAAAGCTTATGCCTGATTTGAAGACATCAAAATTAATATATCTCTGCAATAAGGTCTGGGTTAAATATCAACTAGATGGGAATTCAAAGTGGCCACTTAATGGTACTCTACACCCAGCTATTTTAAGGGGTCTTAATACATACTGTCAGCGAACTGGTAAATGGAAGGAGGTTTCCTATGTTCAAGCATTCATATATCTCCATTACAATCCCTCCTTGTGCTCTTCTTGTTCCCCAACCCAACTTCTCTTAGCCATGAAGTCTACACAACCTCAACCTCCTCTAGATGACTCTACAATGCTAGATCCAGCTAATGAACCATCCCCTTTTCGCCATAATCCTGTCTCCTTGCTGCCAAGAGCCCAAACTGCTGCCCCAGTTTCTCCTCCTCACCAGGATGCTCCAGAGCCTGCTAGCTCTCCCTCTCTAGACCCCTCCCCTTCTGTGCCAGATGTGGGCCGCTCCAAATGCCCCACATTGGCACCTACCTTCACTCCTCCTGTCACCCGCTCTAAGACTGCAGCCAAACCTTCAAGTCCCTCCTCTCCAAAGAGGCCTGACCCAGCAACCGTCCTACCTCTACGGGAAGTTGCTGGAGTAGATGGGCTCGTCAGAGTACATGTTCCGTTTTCACTTAGTGAACTTTCCCAAATAGAAAACAGGCTGGGGTCCTATACTTTTAACCCTTCAAAGTTTATTAAGGAGTTTCAATATATCACTCAATCTTACAGCTTGACTTTCCATGACGTCTATATGATCCTTACTAATAATTTGCTTCCTGAAGAACGCAGGCAAGTATGGGAAGAGGCGAGAGTACATGCAGACGGGATTCACCAGACAGACAACATATACCCAATTGGCTCTGAAACAGTTCCAGAACAAGATCCACAGTGGAATTACAATTCTGCAGGTGGTATTTTAGCCAGAGACAGGTTCATCACATGCCTTCTGGCTGGTCTTAGAAAAGTGTCCTTAAAGCCCATAAATTTTGAAAAACTCCAAGAGGTTGTCCAAGACAAACAAGAGAATCCATCTCAATTTTTAGAACGCCTTACGAAGGCTTTATTACAACATACCAATGTAGACCCTGACAACCCAGAAGGTAAACAACTTCTGATGACCTATTTCTTCTCCCAGAGCTACCCCGACATAAGAGCCAAACTTAAAAAACTAGAGAGGGGACCCCTGACTCCACAGGGAGAAGTCTTAGCGCTGGCCTTCAAAGTATACCATGGAAGACATGATAGGATCCGCAAACAGAAATACCATATTCTGGCAAAGGCTGTCCGACCAGCCCCAGCCACTACCCTGGACTCATGGTCTCCTAAGACTCAGAGACCACCAGGAACCTGTTACAAATGTGGTAAAAAAGGTCATTGGGCAAAATCATGCCCTAACTTTCGCAAGCCAAGAGGGCCATGCCCTAGGTGTCATCAAGATGGACATTGGGCTGCTGATTGCCCTCATGTTACACAAAACAAAGGGACATCACTCCCAGATAACCCTCCAACTGATCTCCTAGGCTTGGCTATGGCTGACTGAGGAGGTTCGAGCTCCCCTGACCAGACTACTGCCATCACTAGCAGGGAGCCCAAGGTAAATATTGTGGTATGTGGGCGGTCCATCTCCTTCCTCTTGGATACTGGAGCCACTTACTCAGTCCTGACAGAGTT
>NW_022196903.1:75193607-75195157 GCF_008632895.1 Mastomys coucha
TTCACCTTGATTGGGTAAAACTCCTACCCCTGGCTCTTTTCAGGTTACGAGCTCTCCCAAAGCGACCTTTCCTCATCTCTCCCTTTGAATTCATGTATGGACACCCAGTCCTAACTCCTGGCCTTTCACCTAAATGCTCTCCCCTCCCAGACCATCTACTTACTCCATTACTTTGCCACCTCCGTTCTCTCCTATGGAGCTTTGCTGACCACCATCTACCTCGGCCATACACTGTCTCCTGTCCACTACCTATCAACATTTGAGACCAAGTCCTTCTATCCCCTCAAGGTCATCGACCCTCACCTCTCTCTCTCAAGTGGCAGGGCCCTTTTAAAGTAATTCTTGTGACCCCTGCGGCTGCTAAACTCGAGAGACTCTCTCATTGGGTCCATCTGTCTCAACTCAAACCTTTCATTCCTCCACCTAAAAATGACTCTTCTTCATACACATCAATCTTAACAGGACCATGCTCTATTAAACTCCAGAGGACAACAAGATCGTCTACCTTGTCCCCAATCCCAGAAAATAAGACTCCACTCCATCAGCCGAGCTCGACCCCACTGGATTAGACATGGGTTTCTCATCCTCCCGCTGTTGTTCATTTCTATCCAGGGTACCCTTATGTCTGGAGATTCGAGGTTCAAGAAACCCCCACAGATAACAGTCTTTCCAAATAGGGTCGGGAAACTGTTCCATAGCTGGATGTCAAGAACCAATCCAAATTGCCATCATCCCAGTGTCTGTAATGTCATCTAAATATTATGATCTCTATACTTGCTTTCTCTTCGACCAGACAGAAGAATATTGTAGAAAGTGGCCAGACAAATATGGGAGCTGCCCATATTGGTCTTGTCAAATACATATGCTAGGATCACGGACCAATCATTTCTTCTATCAACATCACAAGACACTTTCTTTTCTACATACAAGATCCGTGGGATTCCAGGTGGGAGACAGGAGTCCTTGGTAAGTTCTATCATAAAAATCAGCCCGGGGCCCCAGTAAGTACCATCCATATTCAGAGAAAATATGTCTCAGTTGCCCAGACCCTAGATATTAAAAAAGTAGGGGAGATAATCAAACACTCCTCTGAGGTCCTTATCTCTTTGACATCACCCCTCATAAATGGTACTAACTTGTCATTTCGCCTTTTATTTCAGACCTTGACCTCGGCATACCAACTCCTTAATGTTACCAGACCTGGACGCTTTAAAGAGTGCTGGTTACATGTACCTCCTGAAACTAACTCACAATTGTCACTTACAGCGTCTCCGGTGATACTGCTAAATAACATTACCTTACCCTTTGTCAGCTGCCCTGGCTCCAGTGCCGCCATGACTCCATACCTTACCTCTGTCCCTCTCTTTGGTGTGGCAACCTGTTTTAAGGCCTCTGAGACTCAGTCAGTGGGAATGCTGAGCTCCCTAGACTGCAATAAAACCATAACTCTTGATATATCATCTTTGCCACAATGCTCCATAATCCAAAACGCATCAATTCTTTGTGGCACTCAGACATATCATCATCTACCTGCTAGCTGGTCAGGAGTT
>NW_022196903.1:75196218-75198487 GCF_008632895.1 Mastomys coucha
CTACGTCACAGCCTGTATATATGAGACAATTCCTCCATTTCTCTCTCTCTCTCCCCTCTCTCTTTCTGTGCCGCTATCCCCCACTCCCTCTCAATTAAACCTCTTACATGTGGAACTGTCTAGGCCTGGTGTCTGCAGACATGTCCCGCCGCGACCCAAACCCATCAGCACCCCCCAAATATATATGCTAAAGAATATTTAAGTCTCAATCTTGACATGTATATTGAAACCAGGTGTCAATCATATGGCATCTCTACCTGCCACCATCATAGTGTAGTATGGGTCCCCTGCCCCTCAATCACCTGTTGTCCATCAGTGGTCTTGGGATGGGGAGGAGCTAGGGAGGAGCTGGGGAGGAGCTGGGAAGGAGCTGAGTGAATATGATAGGTAGACTGTGTCAGAGGACAGTTTATTGAAATAGAGCAGTTAGATTATATAGCTTGAGTCTGGAGGGGAGAGGGCAAGAAAAAGGACAAGGAGGAAGTGCTACAGTGGGGGGAGGGGGACTTTCCAAGCATATCAGCTAGATTAGACTGCCAGTCACATGATTTCTGAGAAGCCGGTTCTCTGGCTGGGAAACAGAAGTTTAACTGGCTTTACCATGTTGTGGCTAGTCTTTGTCTCTATAGAGTTAAGAAGACCAAAGCCTGATTTGTGTAAGGAATAACTCCATTCATACCATGCTCTCTGTGTATGGACAGCACTCCACCATCCCTCAACTGGCTTGGGACGCCAGAGAGGAGTCCATGGAACTACTCCACTTTATTTATAACTCTGATTTGTTGTGCCCTTTCTACTTCCAAAATGTCATGTAACCAAGCCAGCCTCAGCCAGCCTCCTTTCTTTCTTCTGATTTCGTCCTTGGAATCATGGCCACAAGCCTTGGCAGGCTTTCTCTAACACTTTGCTTTCTCACATTTCTCTGAAATCCTGACCCCTTGCACCATGGAGTTGCTTGTCCACCTCCATGCCTAACTGAAAAGGCATGAATTTTTCTCCATCTCCCTCTTCCAGGCAGCTGCCAGGATTTAAGACAAGTCTATGCTGTTGGTTTCTCTCAAACTCGAACAAAATACCCTTGGGCTACAGACAATAAAAAAAAACAAAACCAAGATATTTAGAAGAAAAACTCGAGGGTGTGGTTGTGCACACTCAGCCCAAGTTCTACTTCTACATCCAATAAAATAACCTTCAGGATCCTGGTCAAAGGCTTGGAATTGAGCACAAAGTATCTGTTATCTATAAAATTAGCAAAATGAGGAAATGGGACAATGGGTTCCCTAAGGATGCTATCAGTCCCAGCATCCAAAGAGTCTCGCGAGCACTCAAGTCAGCAAAGTGCCATCTTCATGAGGCATTTTATAAGATAAGTGGCCACTCATTTGCATCTGAGGAGAATGCTGTTATTTATGGTATGTACAGAGTCAAAGCTCCAAATCAGTATTAATATGCTGCCTAATGATTTAATTATGTAGATATCTAAATTAAGCAGCTCGCCTACCACACTTTGTCCATTAAGGAGAGAGAGAGGAATTTGATCTCTGTAGTAACCTCTACTCCAAGGGCATTGGGGAAAAAGCAAATCTATTGGTTCTGTTCAAATGATACAGGGACAAGCCATATGCTGTGCAAATGACAAGAATAGATCATTCTAATATACTCTAGATTGGGGTACACATATATTATTTCATTTCCTAATGATAACCAGGCTTTCTCTTTAATAGGGTGCTGATATATTCACTTCTCTCTTTTCTTTCATTTTGCAGTCTTGTTTTGCCACTATATGTCCCTTGCCTGTTCACTGAGTCGTTCCTCATTTAACTGACATAACTTTTGCTCTCGTGCACTGCTCTGTGTTAGTTTCGCTACTTTCTGTTTTATACTCACTGGTGATTTCTTAGTAAAGTCTAATCTGTATAAGTATATCTCTATATCTGTAGCTTGATATTGCTTCAGTTACACGCATTTGTTTTCTTTTCTCAGAATCTCAATGAACATGAAAAAATCCCACCAATGTGGATCCTCCAAAAGAGTCTAACTCCTCCACTGCACAACTGAAAGGTGCTGACTTCAGAAGTTCACTAGTGAAAATAATCAGTGACTTCAAAGGGAATACAAACAATCAGATGGTCTCAGTGCAGGATCCGGAGAGGAAGCTGACAGCAGGAGTAGAAGCTAAGTGAGATGAAAGGGAAGATCAACAACATACAAGAAAAAAATCCCAGACCTTAAGCTGTACTACAGAGCAATTGTGATAAAAACTGCATGG
>NW_022196903.1:75199696-75203818 GCF_008632895.1 Mastomys coucha
GAACCAAATACCCACAGAAGGAGTTACAGAGATTAACTATGGAGCAGAGACTGAAGGAAGGGCAAGCCTGCCTAAATATAACTATCTCCTGAGAGGCACTGACAGTACCTGACTAATACAGATGTAGAGGCTCACAGACATCTATTCATCTGAGTACAGGGTCCCCAGTGAAGGAATTAGAGAAAGGACCAATGGAGCTGAGGGTGTTGCAGCCCCTTAGGACAAACAACAATATGAACTAACTAGTACCCTTAGAGCTCCCAGGGTCTCAACCAACAACCAAGGACTGCACATGGAGGGGTCTGATTGTTCTAGCAGCATGAGAATAGTAGAGGATTGCAAATTCGATCATCAATAGGAGGAGAGGACCTCGGCCCTGGGAAGGTTCTGTGCCCCAGTGTAGGGGAATGCCAGGGCCAATAAGTGGGAGAGGGTGGGGTGGCAGGCATGGGGAGGGGGGAGGCAACAGGGGTTTGTTTTTGTTGTTTTTGTTTGTTTCTTTGTTTTTTGGAGGGGAAACTAGGAATGGAGAAATTTACATGTAAATAAAGAAAATATCTAATAAAAAAAGAAAAAATCAGCAACAAAATTGAGAATCTGAACAAAATAGAAGTTATGGAAATAAAAAAATCTTAGTGTGAAAATTAAGCTTTATATACAGGAGAGAGAAAGAGAGAGAGAGACAGAGACAGAGACAGAGAAAGAGAGACGGAGAGACAGAGAGACAGAGAGAGAATTACCAAGAGTCAAGTTTTATAGAAAAAAATGGAGAATATCACAGAAATGCTGTACTCACATATCTATAAAGAAAAAATAGGTAAAGAGCATGACCATAATGTCAAAGAATGTTACAATATAATCAAGAGTCTAAGCCCAAGATGCTAAAGGATACTTAGATTAAAAGCTAAACCACAGAGAATCTATTTCATAAAATTATAGCAGGAAATTCATGAAAGTAGCCTACCACTCTCATGATTAGATTGAAGGCCTACCCCACAAGTTGAAACCTATACTGGGCACTGTTATGAGGCCAACATCTTGTATCTAGACAAGTTACAATCCCTGGGAGAGAATCTAGTATTACCACTCTGCTAATTGGACATCCCACTAAATAAGTCACTAATAACATCATTTTACACATAGAATAGGACATCTCTCTGCCCTCACCAGAGAAGCTTCTTTTTGTACTAGGTAGTGATTAACTCAGAGACCTCCAGCTGATCGAGGCACAGAGAATTAGAGAGGAGGGGTTGCTCACCCTTAAATAGGACATCTGTATCTCTCTCTCTCTCTCTCTCTCTCTCTCTCTCTCTCTCTCTCTCTCTCTCTCTCTCTCTCTCACACACACACACACACACACACACACACACACACACACACATCAAGGCTCAGGAGCAGTAGAATTGATGGTAAAAGTCATGGGTGATGGATGACTATAAGTAAACAGTGTTTTCTGGAGTAACAAGGCAGCTGAACACGAAGTCACAGCAGCTGAGACAGCATGCACAAGACCTGTGCAAACTTAATCGAGACAAACTCCAGACAAAATCTCATCATGGAGAGGATGAGGTGAGCATCAAGTCCCATCTCTAAGAAGTTATTGATAACTGCTTCTTAGAGAATAGGATCAAATTTCCCTTAAGAATGTGGCCCCTGGAATCTGACATACTCCAGTAGAAAACCTGGGTGGTTTGAATGAGAATGATCCCCATAAGCTCAGTCCTCAGTTGGTGAAACTGTTTGGAGGAGGCGTATCACTTGGGGTGGAGTTTGAGGTTTCAAAAGACTCCTTTGATCCTGGCTCTTCCTTCACTCCATCATCAAAGTTAAAAAAAATACCAGATAGAAAATTGAACAGACACGGCAGATGAGGAAAAAGAAGTGCTCACTTCTGACATTGTGGTCAAAGTAAAACAAAGTCATGTGAAAGGCAATAGGACACACAGCCAAATGGAAGAAAAGTGATGTGCATGGGTTTGATTTGATTGTAATTTACTGGACATTATCTAGATGGCAGGGGTTTAGTCATATGATATATTACATTGTGGTACTAACACACTGGGAAATAGTAAGATAGCTAAACAGCTGTGAGTGTGCAAGAGAGGCTGGTGTGGGCAAGCAAAACTCTTTTTCGTTGAACACTAACCAAACATAAATTTAGATGTCCTAAGCTTTACTCCCTGTAAATTCCAACAAGTAGAAACTGTAACAGCTCTCTCCAAGAAACACATGGAGAAAAGAAAAGAAAAAATAACACAACACGTTTCCCGTCATCTCCACTTAGAATTTATCTTATGTGCTCCTGTGGAGCAACTGAAGATAAAATTAGCAATGCCTGGAAACTTACATAATTAGCAAAAGATCTTACACTTTTGTTTTTAGTGCCTCTTAAGCCAGCCTTTCATTTTCCTTAAAATAAATCTTATTGTCTTCTTGTTACAAAAATAATCCATGAGCTTTAGCCTGTTCTAGCCTCTATTTAGAAACATGGTTGGCTTAAACAACATAAATTTAATTTCTCATGATCTGGAGGCTAAGGTCAAGGTCAAAGATCAAGGCTCTACCAGGGTTAAGTAAAGTCTGTCTTTCTGACTTGCAGATAGCTGCCTTCATACTCTATCTATATACAGGTGAAAAGGAAATTGGGTGCCCCAGGCTCCCTTCTTATAGAGGCACTAATGTTATTGGGGCCAGGTCCTACCCTTATGACCTCAGCTAACCTTAATTAGTTTCTTCTCTGAGTATAGTGGCATTGTGGGTTTACCACAGAGTGCAAAGTTTCAGCTCCCAGCACTGTGTTCAGTTTAGAAAATGTAGGAAGCATGAATAAGCAGATGACTACAAAAAGCTTTCTTCCTTGTTCCCACAACCGACTACTATCAATACTCTGCTATGTCCGTTCCAGGTCTCCTATAGAAAAATAAAACTGTTTATAGTATTCCATTAAGGGCAGTGCCTCCTAAGAGCTTATCTTTTATTAGTAATTCTGAGAATTTTTAGCAAGGGAAATGGTGTAGACATGACCTAAAGAGAAGAAATCAATGGTCAAACTGGGGTCAGTTCTTAGACTGATGTGCCATGTGATTCCAAGCTAATGTCATGGTGGGTGGGTGTGTCTTAGAAAAACTACCAATCAAAACACTGACTCAAGAAGTTCTGTTGGTCTAATTTAATGGGAAAGAGATAGCTATGCTAATCAATATCAATATAAAAAGCGCTCTCTCTCTCTCTCTCTCTCTCTCTCTCTCTCTCTCTCTCTCTCTCTCTCTCTCTCTCTCTCTCTCTCTCTCTCTCTCCTCTTCCCCTTCATCCCTCCTCACAGAATTTATTTCAAGCACCCTATGGCCAAATGTTGACAAGGCAGGAGAGACTTCCCATGAAAACAGATGAAATCAAAAGACATAATCGGTTATCCCATTATATTTTAAGTCTTGAGAATAAGCCTTTGGTTCAATGCTGTACCCCCACAGGCTGGCCCTGTTTTTAGGTCCCACAAGTGCAATGGTCTTTCCCCTCAGCCTTTCATAGCAACTTGAACTTCTGAACCTGAGAAGATGATGATGCACCTTCTGAAACCCATGAGGCATGCCACCTTCTGGAGCCATGGCAGCACTCTCAACCTCAAAGCCTCCTCCAAAATTAATCTTCCCCTCCTTTTGAAGGGCCATGTTCACACGGGGTAGCTCTGTTGACTAATCCAATAGAATTCAAGAAATCTGTGAGCCTTCCTCCATGTTATTTCCTCTGCCACGAAGCCCTCAGAAACACATTGACTTTTGAATGTAATACTGAGTAGTGAAGTCATCAGACACGGAGGTCTTCTATAGCCCTTCCCTGAACCCTTCCCTGAGTTACCCCCTTTTGTGCATACTGTTCAATACTGATAGGTTAAGAACATTCTAAGTCTTTTGAGTTTTCATTCTTTCGTACTTAAATACACACACACACACACACACACACACACACACACACACATATATGTATGTTTTGAATTTCTCTCTTTCTGCTTACATTTTTCTAACTGTAGTAAGGGAAAAATTAAGCCACACCTTCAGAATTAGAGAAAGGACCAATGGAGCTGAGGGGTTTGTAGCCCCTTAGGAGGAACAACAATATGAACTA
>NW_022196903.1:75204342-75228292 GCF_008632895.1 Mastomys coucha
AAGGGGGAGGCAACAGGGGTTTGGTTTTGTTGTTTTTGTTTGTTTCTTTGTTTTTTGGGGGGGAAACTTGGAATGGAGAAATTCGCATGTAAATAAAGAAAATATCTAAAATAAAAATAAAAAAATTAAAAAAAAAAGCCACACCTTCAATACTTTGATTAGAAATTTACTCACAAAGGGTGTATGTTCTAAGGACTCTAAGGATTCTAGCCACAGAATAACTTGCATATCCATGCTTACCACAGTGCTACAATAGCTGAGAAATGGAATTAGCCTAGATGCCAGCAAACACATGGCTAGTCAAAAACATTTAGAGCATACAGACTATAGAATTTTCTTGAGGTATAAAGAAAATTAAATATTTTCAAGAAAATAAATTGAACTGAAAAAAATATATTAAGCAAAATAGGCTAAAAACAGCAGGCAAATGCTATATTATCTTTTATGTACAGAATCCCAGATTTTAATTTTACTTATATGTATGTGTGTGTGTGTGTGTGTGTGTGTGTGTGTGTGTGTGTGTGTGTGTGTGTAAGGGTGTGACACAAGAAATGAGATCATGAAAGGTGAGGAAAGACAGGAGAAAAGCAGGGTAGGGAAACACATGAAGGTGGAAGAAAAGCCAGCTGGGGGGTGGAGATTCAGCAGGAGAAAGGCAAGCATGGGGAAGAACCCACTACATTACTCTGCTCGAGAGTTATGTAGGCAAGCTGACCTCTAAATACTTACGTTTATACAAATAGTCCTGGGCTGCTCTCAGTCCTAGTCAGACAGGCTTCTTTTTGCAATGGGCAGCAGTCAGTGGAGAAATGAATGACTGGTCACAGTGCTGACAATGAGACTCAGTACTCAGCTCTAAATTAGACATCCCCATAACTACCCACTCTCAATCGGACATCCTTATCATCCCCATAACCCTGTGCCAAGTTTTAGGGAACATTAGAAGTGGAGATAGGAAAAACCTAAGAGTTGGAGGACTAGGAAAAATGCTGCGACATGCTATTCTTTGGATGTGGCAGAATCACTACAGCATGAACTCACAGCAGCTGTGCTTATCTGCATAAGACATGAATAAGATCAAGCCACCCAAACTTACAGCATAAATGGGGTAGACCTTTTCCAGACCCTACACCTTACTGGGGATCTTTTGGTAGTTGCTCATTGCTCGGGGAGATGAGCAAAGAATACCAACAAAATCAAAGTAATATGAAAATCCCATAAATTCATCCCTGTGTTTGTGTGAGGTGTGTGTGTGTGTGTGTGTGTGTGTGTGTGTGTGTGTATGTGTGTGTGAGTATGTGTTTGTGTGTGTGAATAGTTGTTTGCCACTTCTTCCTAACAAACTTTGTCTGGAGTTTCAAACAACAAAAGCCTGTACCTACAATTCCTAGCAACCCCTTGTACAAGAATGAACACAATCCAAGTGCCTCTCGGCAACTAAACAGCTAAACAAACTGTGGCATCCACATCACAGGATGCTGATCTTCAACAGCAAGGAACGGACTACTGATAGACATCCACTTTAATGAAATTCAAAGGCATTCAAGGGGAAGATCTTAGCAGTCGCATAGTATAAGCTTTTACTTACATGAGGCAAAATACAAACGATTCTGTAGCTCACAGAAGCTGTGGCTACCCACACAAGACCTGCACAAGATAAAGCCTATCAGCCTCCCACGATGGATAAGGGAGGAGCTCGGGAGGCCCCACCCCTACCTCAGAAGCTATTGGTAGTTAATGGTTTCAGAGGAAGGGGGTGTTGTTTCCTCCAATGGTGTGCTGGCAACTAAGCTGCCTGTGCTGTAGTAAATGACTCCCTACCTCAGGCTGCTATAAGCAACCTTGATTAAAAAGAAAAAAAAAAAAGACATGGAAATGGGAGAAGGGCTTGCAGGGGCGGGGATGAGGGACATGGGGAGTGAGGAGCGTGATGGGGGATGAAAGTAGTAGTAACATCGTGATATAGTTGCATGAAATTTTCAAAATGTGATATTTTAAAAAGAACCCAGAGTGAAGTTGGTTGTCAGGGGTTAAGGCACAAGTATCTGCTAGGAAGGACTGCCCTAAAGGAGTTTCCTGGGGTGATAGAATTAATGACTTTGGGCCCTGGTTTTGCTGATGGCTACAGGGATCTATTTATATATGACAGAGCACAGGATGACACGCAAGAAAAGAAATCCATTTGACTGTATACTAGTTTTAAAATTAAAGCTGTCAACATTTTCAAAAGAACTTAATCTCTTATGGTCAAAAGTTCTAACCCTACCGTATGGAAAATATGCTCTCCTCAACAAAATTCTCACCGTATGTATGATCACAGACGGGCCCCACTGAGACTGACAGCCTCTGACAGGACCTACGCTGCCAAATTCTAACCTTTCAAGGTTCTAATGAAAATTAATATCGGAGGCATATGCCCAAGAGGAGCAAGGCTGAACATGCTGGAGTCACCAGACACCCCTGGGCATGAAGGGCCATGAGAAGAAGAAGTAAACAGAAGCCCACTTAAAGGGACCGTTTCAGCTGCTTAGCATCACTAATTCTTTTTTTTTCTTTTATTAGATATTTTCTTTATTTGTCATATCATATGATATCTCCTTTCCCAGTTCCCCCTCCGGAAAAAAAAAACAAAAACAAAAACAAAAACAAAAACGAAAACACACGCACACACAAACACAAAAAGCAAAAAACAAAAAACCCTGTTCCCTCCCGCCTCCCCCTGCATCATTAATTCTTATATTCGGGTCTAAAACTGAATTATCATTTCTTGATGTGAGTTCTGCTCAAAATCCTCAGAATTCTCTGGAGGTCAAACACAAGGGCTCACTAACTGGATCAGGAATGAAAGGCAAGTGTGCCACAGGGGCGAGCAGGAAGGAGTGCCTTCCAGTGACTGGTAAGTCACGTGGCAGCCTTACAGAGGCCTTGCATTCACCTGCTTTACTCCTGTGCCGCCTGTCGCCTTCCTTTATTTGGGCTCAAGATGAATTTATTATGCTCCTCTCCCTTGGCTTTTGCCCTGTCTTGTCTTTTTTTAACATTAAACTCTCTGAGCTGCTGCTTCCGCATTTCTCAGTGCAAATGGCTACCAACTTTTGCATCCTCTAAATTTGTTGTGCAAGTTTCAGGTCTCCCAGCTAGGTGTCCTTCAATCACATGTAAAAGTCAAATGGTGCTGGGCCCCATGGCTTGGCTCAACATCACATTCCCTTCTGAAGCAAGAATAGGGTGATCATTAACTCTGATCTTTGAGGTTAAGGGGGCTATACCCTTCAAATTGAAGCATTCCCTTATGGGAGGGGGAAGGGTGTTCACAAGAGTCAGGAAGCTTTGACACTCGGGAAATTCAGAGGGTTATCCTCAAGGTGATGCAAGCTGTACACGCATGGGAGAGAGGAAGAGGTGCTCTTCAGGGGAGTTGCTATGGAGTTTTGGGCAGCTTCTGTGAGTCATCACCACCTCTGCTGGACAGGCCTCTCAGTGAGGCAGCTGCCTTCGAGTGGCCCATGGTACCTAAGAAACTCCTCACTCACTCTCCCATAAGAAGTCTGAACACACACATTGGTTCATCAAACTACACATAGGTGGACCTGTTTCTCTGGTCTCTCCTTGGTGTGCTATGTGGGGTAAAAAACACAATTGTTCACACCTCCCCACAGCAAGTGGCAAAATACTAAGGCATTCTATGTGAACCTTAGGCCCCCATGACTAACGGATGGCATCTCCCAGAGTCACAGAAGAATGCACCAAACACTGGAGACTGAGACATGATGCCTTTCATTACGACTAAGATGTTTGTCCTCCACTGTGAGACTAATTAAACCACAAAGCAACTTGTCCTGAGTTCCAACCTGTTGTCATGAACAACCCATTTATGTACCCCCAGTGTGAACCCAAGGATCCCTCTCTTGCACGTGCAGTTGAGATTTTATCACCATCCATTCCTGCTCCTCATTTTTCTCTAAATGCCCAACACACTTATTAAGTAGGAAATACCAGAGATGTTGGATAGCCCGCATTACAAAAGGGTTTATATTCTGGATAGGTATTCACAAACAGAACTTCATGTTCTGAAGTGCATTGCTGATTCCCATCCAGAAAGGACAAAGATGTGTTGGATAGTAGTTATACATACACAAACATGCATCAGATACTCTCACTGGTTATACACACACAGACATGCATAGGATAGTCTCATTGGTTATACAAACACAAACATGCCTGAGGCCATCACAAACACAGCCCAGTATATGTAGTTTCCACTGTTCACTTACCGTGAATAAATTGTAGTTATTCATCCTCTAATGCAACATTAAGATACTTTCACTATTAAAAAGCAATATTACAATTATATATCTTTCCTGATTATTTCATTTGGTGAATTTTTGAAGTGGGCTTGATATACAGCATCCAATTGTTAAGAACTTAAAAGGAGATATTTTGTGGGTTTTCCAGAAAAAAAATCTAATTAAAAAATTTCCAACAATAAAAGACAGTCACCTAGAACCAAGAATTATTACTCATTTTTAATCATTGGCCAGTGAAGAAAGGAATAATGCTGACTCTCTTTCAAAACTTTCTGTTTTAATGATCATTCATTAGTATGGATTCAATATAAATTTTATATGCATCAGTCATTTTTTTATTTTGTTATTGGTGTATATGTAGTATGTGAGTGTATGTGTGTGTGGTGTGGTATGTGTGTGTGTGTGTGTGTGTGTGTGTGTGTGTGTGTATGATATGCATCTGTGTGAGTATAAGCACTCTCAACACAGAGTGCAGATGATAGAGAAAAACTTTTGGGAGTTGCTTCTCTCTTTTGGTCAAGGGGTCAAGGGATTAAACCCGGGTCACCAGGTTTGTGCAGTACTAAGACTCCTGAGCTGTCCTGATATCCTCCATCAGTCCTTTGATAGCTTCTCAGTTTGCTGATCTATTCACATAATTTACATTCTTTTTTAAATATTCAGAGTGACAACTTCACATATGTGAATGACATTAAGTATGACTTTACAAACTACACACTAAGTTTACAATCTCAATCAAAGGCTGGTGGTGATGTCTACGGAAGTAAATAGCCTGATTGTAAAACTAATCTGGAAAAAATAGACACATAGAGTGGAAATATTTTTTCATAAAATAGAATGCTCTTCTCTAGTGAATATATATTATGCAACAGCCTTTTAAACCAGAACACTATCCATAAAGAGACCAGTGTCTTCCTTCTTTCACAGGCTGTAACAACAAAAACAGAAAAAATGAGAGAAAACAGAAAAAACAATGAGAATTACAGTCAAAAATAGAAATCCAAACTATAAACAACTTCAAAGGATAGAGAGACTTTAATTCCACTTGTAATTTTAAGATCATTTTAGATATATTAAAATGTCTATATGTTCATATATGTGGGTAGATATATCTAGAGAGAGAGAGATAGAGCAAGTCAAATAGAGAGAACCTTGCCAAATCGTCATCCAGTTTCCTTTAATGTTAATGTCTATTGTAATTCAAGACAATTAGTGAAATGCTGGTATGATATTACTAACTGGCCATCAGATTAACTCAGATTTTTACTGGTTTTCCACTGTTGCCTGTTTGCTTGTAAGACAGCAAATCATAAGATATTGGGATGCTCTGCTAAAGCAGACATGAAACTCAGTCACCAGAAGGACTGTGCTTTGGGTAGACACTCTTTTTTTCTATCTAGAAACCCTTTTTGGGTAGTAACAAGCCCATTGAAATTAACTAACCAGGAAAGCTTGCATATGCACCATATGCACACCTCTTGCCCCATATCCCTGTCTTTTGTATATCTAAATCTAAAGTTTCTATCAGTACCTCAGCAAGAGAGTTAAACACCACCCCTCTGTATATGTGTGCACTCTCCTTTTGAATGTGACCTTATCTCTTCTTTCTGCATTTGATTGACATAGCAGAACATCTGGTGGAATCTAGGGTTCCATCATCCAGGCTTTTGTGCTAAACATGTCTGTTATCATTGTTCTATAAATGAAAGTATATGTACATTCCATATATAAAGAGTAACATAGTAGATATTATGATTTAAAAGCACATGTTTCCTAATCTATGATATTGGTGACCAAGAACATGATCACAGTTTCTGGAGCACAGAACTGTTCTAACTCATTGTTGCTAAGCAACAGACAGTAGATCTAGAGAAGGAAGAAAGTAACAGAATGCCAGTTCATGAGGACCTATAAAAAACTGGACTGTTATCAATGAACAAGGTGTTAATGGAAGTAAAAGAGCTCAGATATAAGAAGGAGAATGCCTGTTCACATGTGTCAGGGTAGGGTCAGTGGTCCAGACACAAAGCCTGTGCTCACACAACTAACAAGGTGAGACAAAGGAAAAGTTCCATCCCAGTTGAAATTAGTTATGCTTTGAATCTGATTCATCCTTGCTGGCTCAGATGTTGAAGGTTTAGACCAGAGTGGGCAGTGCTATTTGGGGAGGTTCTAGAAACATCAATAGGTAGGACCTCTAGGAAGTAGGTTTCTGGGAGACTACTTTTTCAGATTTTTAATTTTTTTTTTTTTTTTTTTTACTATTCATGTGTATGTGTATTTGCCTGTATGTGTGTGCTTGTGGGTACAGTGCCCACAGAGGCCAAAAGAAGATAACAGATTCTTGGGGCTAGACTTATAGGTGATTCTAACCAACTCAAAATGGATGAAACTAGACTTGGGTCTTCTGGAAGATCAGCAACTGCTCTTAACAGCTGAGCCATCTCTCCATGTCTGAGAGAGCTTTTGAAGTGTGCATCTCATCCCCGGACCCTTCCTCTATTCGTCTCTCTGCTTCCTGCCCATATAAGGTGCGCTGCCATGCTCCACCAAGTGCTCTCACCACCAAACTCACCTGACCACAGGCCCACAGCAATGGAGATAACTGGCCGTGGTCTGAAACCTCTAAAACCACGCCCCCTTTAAAACTAATTTCTCGAGTATTCTTCACAGTGATGATAAATCTCCACAAAATTGTTATGTGATAGTTTCCTCTAAGATTAAAACTTTCCATCATGCAGGAAAGCTCCTTAAACATCAAAGTAAACAACTCAAAATAGCTTCAGGAAGTCCCTAAAACTAACCAGATTCACTAGGTCCCTCCCACCAAGAATAAGCGATAAAAGCTCAGACTAGCGAAGCTACAAAAAGACTCTGACACCTGACCAGGATCCTGGAAGAAGTAGAACCCAGCTGAGCTGCATTGAAGAGCTTTAGACCTACCTACTAAGGCACTTGGAAAGGATACTCTTCAACCTGTTGAGCTACATGCAGGCTGTGCCTAGTGTTCCAGGCTTCCAGGTTTTGTCACCATTGCTGGGGTGGGCTTTGGTGATGCAGCTGTCTTTGAGTCATTTCTGCTGGTGTAAGTAACCCTTCACCCATATTCTTGTAAGGAACACCAATAAAATTTATTAGGTCACCAAATTGGACTTTGGTTATACCTGTACTTTGGCCTGTTGTGGGGTCCCTTTCTGGACTGAACAGATATATCTATATCTCCGAGGAAAAAAAATTTGTCACACAACAAAGATTTAAGAGGTAACAAGGGAAGAGAGAAGAGGCCTGGAAGGGCCAGTATTGGGCTTTATTAGTTTGACTTCTGTTTTATTTTACTTTGACTTTACTGAATATATGATGGGCTATAATATAATGTTGCTGATATATACAGTATATACAAAAACTGTGTTATAGGCAACTACGAGGAAAATATTAATTAAATCTGAGATCCTTTGGTTTCCCAGGGAAAAATAAGGGATGATATTTCTTCTCTTTCTTTTCCTTAGAGTATTTTCTTTAGAATGCTTGCAGTGGAAAGGTCCTTTCTCCCCTTTTGAAATGTGTATAAATCCTTCTGAAAAACAGATAGGCCTTTTGTCAGGTTTATGTCCCAGGCACATCTTTCTCAAGGACCTGGAAGCCATCCTTTTGCGATGTAATCATCAAGGCAGATAGAACACCGGTTTCTACCAACAACTACAAGTTTAACGGTTGGGCATCTTGCTCAAGTTTTTTAAAACTGTCTTTTTGTGAAGCTGTGTTTGTTTTCCTTTTGGATACAACTAGTACAGATGAACACCTCCATTAGCCAGAGAATCTGGCTGAATTTGATATGACAAATGCTACCTTTAGATCTTATTACTTGAAGGGTAGTTATTGTTCAGCTTGAATACATGAATTCAATAAGTTGCATCTGTTTGCTTACACGGAATGTTAAAAATGTCTCCTCTTAGTCAATTGCCTATGGCATGCATCACCTCAGGTTTAATGCTTATTCAGTAGGAAAACTGTCTCTCCTGCTACCTTTACAGAGTGGTTTTATAGGCTTGGAAAAGCTTTTGTTTCTGATTTTTCTTTCTCTAACACAGCCAATATAAAGTGGTTGCTATACAGCAGGCATCTGATGAATTTGGCTTCAGGTGTGATTGGGACTTAGATTATCAATAAGAAATGTAAATCTATAGTTAATATGAAGCAACCCAGTGATACAAAACAAAAGGCCATCCATATGCAAATAGCAGAAGAGAAAAAGATTACCTGGAAGGCTTCACAGTCTCTCTAGTGATGAGAGATGCAGCTAGGGGAAAGTGGGGAAGCATGAAGACCTGAGCTGGGAAGGAACTCCAGGGAAGAAGGCAGCCATGTTAGTTACTCTTGTCTCTGTGTAACAAATGCCTGACAAGACAGCTAAAGTGAAGTGCATTGATTACGTTTCTGTTGCTGTGATAAAACACCACTTACATATAGAAGGAATAGAGTCTTAGCTGATGGTTCTAAATGGGGAGTCCATGATGGTCAGGAAGGCAGGACAAGAGATGGTTCGAGAAGGAAGCTGAGAGAGCACATCTTCAACCACACACAAAGCAGAGATAACACACTGGAAGTGAGATGAGGCTGTAAATTCTCATGTCTCACCAGTGATGTTCTTTCTCCTGGATGGCTCCACCTCCTAAAGGCACCACAAACCACACCAAAGAGCACTGCCAACCAGGGCCAAATATTGGCATACATGAGCTTACTGGGGACACTCTCCATTCAAATGACCACAGAAGAGTTCATTTTATCTTGCAGTTCCAAGGTAAGGAAGTCATGGCAAGAGCATCTTGAGGCAGCTAGTAACACTACATACACACTGTAATCATTGGGGTTACATGGCTTGATGAAACATCATGACCAAAGGCAAGGTGCGGAGGGAAGGATTTGTTTTGCTTATACTTCAGTGTCCCTGTTCATCACTGAAAGAAGTCAGGGTAGGAACTCAAACAGGAAAAGAACCTAGAGGCAAGAACTGATGCAGAGGCCATGGAGGAGTACTCATGGCTCAGCCTGCTTTCTTATAGAACCCAGGACCATCAGCCCAAGGGTGGCTCTTTCCACAGTTTACTGGGTCCTCCCATTGCAAAAATTTTCTACAGGATTTCCTTGTAGCCTGAGCTTATGAAAGTATTTTCTCAATTGAGGTTTCTTCCCTTCAGATACCTATAGCTTCTACCAAATTGACATAAAAGTAGCCAAGACAGAGTCAGGACCAGAGAGAGATGTGTTCAGCTTAATTTCTCCTTTTTATTGAGTCCAGGATCCCAGTCTATTAAATAGTGACTTCTCATAGCTAGAGTGAGTCTTCCTATTCTAGTTAACCAAATCTAGATAGTTCCTTACATGCATGCTCAGATGGGTGACTCATGATTCTAGACCCTGTCAAGTTGATAACATTAGCGAGCATCAGATGGGTGGATATATTTTCTATTTTTAGCTTTATCAAAGAAAAGTAAAGACATATTACATGGTTGGAGGCAACTGTAAAAGAAAGAGTGCCATTGCTTGTTTCAAAATCTAGAGGGGGCCTCCCGTACGACTTCCCTACTCTACCCCGGACATAACCTCACAACCAATTGGAAGCTTATCCAGCTGAAGAATTAGCATTTCTCAACCCACTTTCAAGTATCAGGTGGTAGACACTAAGTTATTAATCATGAGATTTGCTACAACATGAAATGCTAGCCTTGCAACAGAAACTGGGGAGAAATCTCCTCAGTAAACTTCTGAAGGAGGCAGCACTTGTACAAGGACCTGCAGCCAATAGACTCTGGAAGAGTTAAGACATAGTGTTCTTTCCATTGATGTGATAAATATCATGACTAAAAGTGACTTGGCTAGGAAAAGGCTTATTTGGATTATACTTCTAGGTCACAATCCATCATTGAGGAAAGTCAGGACAGGAAATGATGACAAGAGCAGGAGGCAGAAACCAGGAAGGGAATGAACTTTCTGGCTCCTTCCCTTACTAACTCTTGTTAAGCTAGCTTTTTTTCTGTAGTCCAGGACCACCTAATGAGGGATGATGCCATCCATTGTGCACTGAGCCCTCCTACATAAGACTTCAATCAAGATAATGCCCCCAAGGGCATGCCCATGAACCATTTTGGATAGAACAATTCAATTGAGGTTTCTCTTTCCAGATAACTCTATGGTTTCACCACATTGACAATAAATACTAACCAAGAGGGCCGTGAAGATCACTGAGCTCTTACCCAGCCAATAGAGGGAAGATATTTGTAATATCAGCAGGATATTTCAATCAACCACAAATATCAGCAGGGCAGGAGCCTGTCAGCCACTCCATCTGCAAAACTTGCCTGACTTCCAAAATCTACAATACAATTTGAAAACCCCTAGATGCCCTCACACCAGAAACTCCATTCCTAGGACATCTGCCCTACAGATATCCTTGTACATGTGCATAAAACATTTCAAAATAGAATCGTCTACCAATCTGAATTGGGAAGAAATGTAACTCCCAAAGAGAGGAAAGGAAGCTATCAGTACAGCAAAACCAGTTTGCAAATATTATACACAAAATAACTTGATTGTCATAAAATGTTGTGTTTATTTCTTTAATTTTTAGAAATTTTATCTTATATGTGTTCTGTATGAGTGGGGGTTGGGATCAGAGGTCAGCCTCACATGTCTTCATCTATCACTCTTCATCTTGCAGGGTCTCTCGTGGAATCTAGAACTCACTAATTGGCTAGTAAACTCCAGGGATCTTTTTGTCTTCACTGTGGGAACAGGACTGAGGATGAGTGGGAGGGATGAGAGGTGATGGAGTCATATGACGAATCCTGGAAATCACACTCCCACACTCCGGGAGACCAGGATCAGGGTGCAGATCTGAGTTTATTGCACAGCGCATATGCTTATATATAATCCCAAGCCCCAAAGAAAGCCCTGACTGATGAGGTTATCTAGAAAGAGTGGAAAAGCATCATCCCCACTAGTAGGACTCCCATGAAGATAGGAGAAGTAGTCACCGCCTTAGATTCAGTTCCTGTTGCTGTAATGCTGGTGATCCGGGAGCCATCTTACATCTAGTGCCATGTAGTGCAGATCAGGACTCTTCGAGGAGTTGCAAGAGCCTGTGGTACCTTGCTCTCCATCCCACTTTTCCCTTCACAAGGTTGACCTCCACATCCCCCCACATTTTACCCCACTGGCAGTGAGATTAGAGGTATGCACCATCGTGTCTGTCTTTTATATTGACACTGGGAATTCGAACTCAGGTCCTCATACTTTCACTGACTGAGCCATCTTCCCAACCCAACAGTGACATGTTTAGGTTGCACTTTTAATGAACTTTAAATGGTTGACCCCATGTGTAGCATCATGAAATTTTTCTTCCTTCTGTACTACTGACATATGCCAGGGCAAAGCTACTCTATTGTAATAAAAATCATAAAGATAAACAACAAAAAGAGTGCTGTTATGACTTAAGAAGGAATAGTCCAGAGTAAACAATATGGTCAGCAAAACTCCCATGCTCCCTACTAACCAAAGCCAAGTTTCTTCCGAGGCACTGTCTCCCATCCACCTGAGCATGGCTGCCTCTTACAATTCAGCTGTGTAATGCCCTTGTCCAAAAGGGCATGTCTGATGTCCTAAGTGGAAACTATCATTCTGTCTGAGAAAGCACTCTCATGCCCACACATATCAGTGTCTGCTGCGGGTAGTCTCAGCAGGTTCCTGTGAGCCCAGCCTCAATTCTATTGCCATGGTATGTCAAATGAGCTGTAGTGGGCAATGAGCGATACCGCACATACCCCACGGCTTTTACATCAACGAGCTATAGCATTTTTAAATATATTACAATTTCCTCCTTTGTGCTTCTATTTCTAATCAGAGTCATAGCAATAACATTCACTCTTTACTGTGTTTTCCTGGCTGTTTCTTGTAGACGTTTTGTTTCGTCTCTCTCATTTTGGAATTCTTCATTTCAATTTCTCAGCCAGTTCCAAATATCTCCTTGATTTATATTTTCAGGTACAGCACTTTGGTAATTTGCTTTCTGGTTTCTTCCACGTCTGAAAATGCCTCTCCGAGGCTCTTGCCCATGAATTATCTTTGGCAGGTATGCAGTACTGGGGTCACAATGATTCTTGCTGCAATGCTTCATTGTCTGCTAGAGCTGACGAGTTCCAAGGGGAAGTTTGATTGTCAGCAGGAGAACTTCCTGCCTTGAGAAAGAAACCTCAACATATCTAAATTCAGATCCCTTCCATTAACATCACCCTTCGGAAAATTCTGCATTTTTCTCCATACTCATTTCATGTGCAGGCATTGAATTCTCTTATATTTGACCTCCTACATATGTTCATCATAATTATTTTCAATCCCAGCTATCATTTAGACATCATTGTTCACTCCCATCTTAGTCCTGGGGTTCACCTTTACCCTTCTTCTGTAGAAAGAAGTTTCTGAAAATATACAGCCTCCTAGGTAGGGAAGAAAATGTTTTTATTTTGTTAAAATTCAAAGAATAGAAGAGATCCAATACGGTATTTTTTGTAGTATAAAGCATGAATCTGTACTTTTTAGTATTCTTTTCTTTATCTAAATGTGTTTCCTCTTCTTAGGTGCAATACCTTTTTATGTGTTTGTAAAAATACAAAATAAAGTTTCTGAAGTTCCCTGGCTCCACATACTAAGTTGGCTTCCTGGGGAGGGTTTGCTCCTGTACTTTAAATCCCTTTCTGATGAAGAAGTGAGATGTTTTCATCCATCTGTTGATTCTTCGCTGTTTGCTGAGCCTTAAAATGTAAGTGACTGTTGGTAGTTGGGGGCGGGTGGAAATCATGCATTGTCCAGAAGTTGGAAAGAAGATGTTTCTGAAAGATTTCCTTAGTCCCTTTGTTAGTTCTTTGTGGTTATACGAGAGAAAGGCAACAGCATTGGGCGTCGCTGTGGTCTCTTTCCACAGAGCGGAGCAGAACTGTAGGTTAGGAGAGAAAGAGAAAATGGAGGCAGCGAAAAGAGGCAACTCAGACTCTATTGGCAGCAGAGTTTCTTTCTCAGGTACTCCCTTGAGTCACACAATAAGTACAATCCCCTCCCTCTCTGCTTCCTTCCTGGCTCCATTTGCCCTAGGCAGGGCTGTGTGCCAGCTTCATTTACTCTTACAGGGATCATCCAGAAAATACCAAAAGGTGTAACATGTTCTCCTTGGTGCCCTTTGAGAAGTGCTCTGTTTGACTCATGAAAAAAATACAATTACATTTCTTTGTGCAATATATTTTCCTATTTATATAAATGCATTGTTCCAATGTAAGTCTGGTAAGCCATTGCATGGGACACTGATAAAGCAGTGTGTGAAGACCCCACTGTATTAGTCACTATTCTGTAGAATAAAAGAGAGCTCTCTCTCTCTCTCTCTCTCTCTCTCTCTCTCTCTCTCTCTCTCTCTCTCTCTCTCTCTCACACACACACACACACACACACACACACACACACACACACACACACAACATATATGGGTGTGTACATGTGTAGATAGATAATAGATAGATAAATAGATACATAGATAGATATATAGATAGATAGATAGATTTATTAAAATGACTTACAGGCTGTGTTCCCAATAATCAAAAAATGGCTGGCTATGAATAGAAAGTCCAAGAATCCAGAAGTTGCTCAGTCCACAAGGCTGGCTGTATCAGCTGGTCTTCAAAAGGCACTAGAATCCTAAAGAAGTAGGCTCTAATGCTGATGAAGTAATGCCAGCAGGCAAGAGCAATAACGTGAAGAGTAAAGTCTCCTTCTCCTGTGTCTTATATGAGTTTCCAGCAGACATTGTGGACCAAGTTTAAGGTGTATCTTCCTACCTCAAGACCCATATTAAAGTCTTCTGTATTCCTGTCTTAAGATCCAGATTAGAAGCAGATCTTCCTACTTCAAATTAAGAAAGGTATCTACACTGGTGTACTCCTCCTGTAGCGGTATGAAGTTAATTCTATCACTGGTGTACCCATCCTGTAGCAGTATGAAGTTAATCTGCTCTAAGCTCACAGAGGATGTGTGTACCTCCCTTACACCCACCAGAGTTCTCTGGATTTGCAAATGAAAAGACACACACACACACACACACACCCTTTATATTTTAATATGCCTTAGCTAAATCAATGACTGGGCCACTCTTGAACCTCCGCATGGCTACCATACTTCCCTCTGACATTTCAAAGTCAACATTCGCTAAATCTATACTCCATCTGCCACCCCAGACCCAATTGGGGGGGTGGCCCCTGAGACCACTTTCCCAGATTCTTACAAGGTGGCAGGCTGTTAAGTCTGATCTCTCTGTTTCCCTGTCATGGAGATTCTGCTACTTCTCTCCTCTGGGTTTCTTGCCCAGGAATCCTAAAAGTCCCACCTCTGTCCTCCTTCCCAGACATTGCCTTATGGCTCTTTATTGATCAATCAAAAACCAATTGGGGACAGGGACCCTCAGCATCTGGACATGTAGATTCCCCCGTATGATTCTGGGAGCTGAATTAAGACAAAGCATTAGAACTAATCCCCCAAACCCTCCACTTTTGGATTTTAGTTAATTCCAGATGTAGTCAAGTTGTCAGCCAAAAATAAACATCACAGCCCACTGACTAGGCAGCTATTTCTGTCTTTCACAAGGGAGACTCAGTGCCACTCAGGAGGTAAAGAAAACTCAGAGCTCTCAAGAAGATCCTGAAACTTACAGGATTCACAACCCTGGTTTACCCCCTACCTCTATGCTATATAATCTGTAATAATCACTGGGTAGAGAAGACTCTCTAACAGTCCAGCAGGCTGTAGGTCATGAAGAGAGCTCTACTATGCAGCTTTCATGCTGAGGTGAGCTTTTTAGTGAAGTAGGGGTTGTTTGTTTTGTTTTGTTTTGTTTTGTTTTGTTTTTGAGTTATACATACTCTTGTGGGTGGCCCCAAGAAACTAACTAGTTCAGCAGACTAGACTTGGTTGGAATGATTTGTTTTGTCTATTATTTGCATTCTGTCTGGAGTGGACAGACTTTTGCTCATATCTCCAAAAAAGACTCACTATACCTGCCTTCTGTGTTACACTAGAAAGCTGGTAGGTGTTGGATTCTTTATGAATTGAAAAGGAAGTTAGAATTGTATTGAAACCAAATGTGATACAGCCAGGCAGTTACAATGGGCCCTTGCCTGAGAAAAGGAATGGGGAGTGAGCTTTGGATGGTTGTGAAAAGATATTGGCTTCAGCCAAATCTCTGCACTGTACCCTAAGCGGGTGCTAAGATCAGAGCAATGCTTCAAACTTTTCATGTGCAGCCCAGCTCACTGGAACTCAGCCACAGGACTGGATGCTCCTCCACCTACCCCTCACCCAGCTCTCCTTTCACAGAGTAAGAATGCATACCTCTGCTGTGAAGAACCTTCATGGAAGTAAAAAAAATGCTCACCTTTAAGCTGAGGATGGAGAAGAGTAAAAATCTTCCTGGGAGTGATATTTGCATATCTCAGAACTGTGAGAAGGGGACCGACTCTGAACCTCTGCATTCTCACTCAGAATTACCTACAAGTGTTGGATGTATGGCCCAGACCTAAGGGACCACGCACCCCCACAGTTTACAGCCCCTTGAGAGCATCCACCGACCACCAAATGTTTGGACAGGGAAAAGGAGATATTGCCATTGGTAAAGCACTTGTCTGGCAAGAATAAGGACCCTACATGTGATCCCCAGAATCTACATTCAAAGTGGGGTGCAGTGATAGTGCCATGGGCTTGTAATCCCAGTAATGGTGAGATAGACAGGAGAGACAGGTGACTCCCTGGTTCTCATGGGCCAGATAACTTAGCCTACTTGATAAAGGTCCACGCCAATGAGAAACCCTGTATTTAAATTTTTTAAAAAAAGTGAAATATTTCCTTTCCTGAAGAACAAATATTTAACATTATTCTCTGACCTCTAGATACACTGGTATATACATATACCCACAGACATACACACATATGTATTCGTATGCACACACACACACACACTGAGAATGTAAGGAGGTGTCTGTCAGTGTTTGTTGACACTTCATACCTCACAGCTTGTCTCAGGATCTTGCTCCAGTCATCGTCTGTCACAGCTTGTGTGTGACGCTCCGTTCTGGGTTACACTTACGCCAGTTCTGGCTCCTACACGGAGTCCCTGCTGGCTGGGACTCCTTCTGCCACTTGTCTACACTGCTTCTTGCTGAGATGCCTCTGGCAGATGGAGGGCACTCCTCCTTATTCTGCAACTTATACAGAATTGTTTTCATGCTCTTCGAGTCTCTTGACCACGTCTGGGAGATTTAGGACGGGAGCAGGGATTAAAAGCACGGGGTCAGTCCACTTTCTTGACTCAGACTTCTGAACATTTATTTTAAACTCCTGTCCTGAGGATCCTGACAGCCCATTTACAGTGTGTTAAGTGCAAGTGTTTGGCAGTCAGCATTTGTATTGTGGCTCCTGCGCCTGATTTACTGAAGACACTATGAAGCTGAGATAGAGAGAATATAAAAGCTGGTGTTTCACGGAACCGGGAATTAGAAAACCTGAGTTCCTGTCTTTGACACTGTGTGGGCCCATAACTCAAGAACAATGTCTTTATCTCTGAATCTCAGCTTCCTTGCCTGTGAACGGGAGAATGCACAGTCCAGTGGTAGAAAACACCTTTAGACAAGCAGCTATGGAATGCAGGAGCCTGTGAATTCCCATGAGCACTTGTGTCAGCAAAGGCCTCTTTCGTGTAGCCTTATGGGCCTCTGTAAGTGTGGAAAAGCCTACTCGCCACCCAGCACAAAGACAGCTCATCGCCTGCCATGAACAAGTGAAATTTTTAAACGTTTTCTCATCTTCAAACTTCTGTCATGATTAATGCTTCGATCTGATAGACACAACACACTCTTATCGATCTGTGTATTATCTTTCCAACTTCCATCCTTCTGAGAAAGACCTATAACAACATTCAATGGTCCAGAAGCACACCCTTGTTATTGATCACATACTTCAAATCCCAAAGGAATGTTAAAGGAAAAGTATAATTCTGGAATTAGAAATCTGATTCCTTTCTTGGTTTGAGGGAAAAAACACCAAGCCACAGTTTCCCACGTGGCCAGCTCCTGTCTGCTGTGGTCATCCCTCAGAGGCTGGACTAGGAATGGAGCCTACATTTCTTCCCTGACAATGTAGCTTGGCTACAGTGTAGCCTTGTTATTTACTACTTTTCTGTCAGCCACATTCATGTGTATTTATGTAGAGTCCAAAAACATCCAGCAACAGTTATTGCCAATGATCATCTGTGTTAATCAGAACCACTAATCAGAAAACACATAACATACTCAAGTCCCATTGTATAAAAGTAAGACTCATCCACAGGGCAGATGGGGGTGGGGGAACCTGTACTGAGAAATGCTTTTCAAAGATCCTCCCAGTGGTTTTTACCCATGAGAAGAGAAGATAAAAACCGTTTGCTGTTGATCTTTGAAGTCTGAAAGCAACAGAAACGGGTCCTCCACCAGACCTGCCAGCCATAGAGAAGACAGAGCACCCGACTGTTAATTTAGATACAGATTTTTTTCCACTGTTTTCAACCCTGAAAGTTAAATGCAGAGAGTCTCAGAGCCTTTCTTCTGTCTATGAATACCGGCTTCAAAATGATGGTCCAAATTCAAAAGAGCTAGTCAGCCGTTCTAAGGCTTGTTCACCACTGCTGACAGGAGCCTTGATAACCCAAGGATTTTTTTTTCTAACAAATCTAACTCAAAGGGGAAAATGTTTGGAAGGAAGAATTAAGGAGTTTTGTTTGTGAAAATCTGACTGACTGGATTTTTTAACCTGCAGAGCGATTTGGTTTGTTCATTTAATAGTGTCTTTTCCTTCGACTGGGTAATGTTGGCTCTGGCAGCAGGTTGCTGAGAACATCCCTTTATATGCTGCTTCTCTGAGTGTTGACAAATGGTCCCATTTGGCCTTCCGTCCTCAGCATCCAACATGGAAACATCTGTATCCTAGTGCCAGCACCCTACCGCCTCCTCGGGCTCCGCAAGGTGCCCCTGTCTACCCCATCCACTCCCATTCAGCCATCTGGAAACTCTCGCTTCGAATTGTCTTGGTATGATCTGGCATCCAGGTAGAAGTTGGGGACTTTTGTTGTAGATGTGGGTATCCTGGTTTCTTTTCTCATTAGTATAATAAAATACCCAACAAAAGCAAACTTTAGGGGGAGAAAAAGGTTCTTCTGGCTCACAGTTTGAAGCTACTCTCTGACACAGCAGGAAAGGCATGGTAACAGAAACTTGAAGCTACTGGCCACATTGCATCCGAAGGCAGGAAGCAGAGAGAGATAAATGTTAATTTCCAACTCACTTCCACTTTTTTATTCAGTTCAGGACACCAGACTATGGTACAGTGCCATTCTCATTTAGGGTAGGCCTTCATACCTCAGTTAACTCACTCTAGAGACTCCCAAAGAGATATTCTCAGGGGATTGTCTCTTGGATGATTCTAGATGCTGTCAAGTTCAAAGTCAGCATCAGCCATCGCATACGTGAGTTCAAAGTGGTTGTTTGCACAACAAGTGTTGTAACAAACCCTGTGGCCTCATTATTCCGTATGCCTAGTCACTTAATTAACAGTTCCGCCGGAGATACCTTTAGAATAGTGGAGTATTCATGTGGGATGCTATCTGAGCAATGCTGCATTGTATTTACCAGGAATTAGGCTATGGACGATCACATTTATAGCAAAAATGTGATACCTGTTCACTTCACCTTTTACCCAGTCTAGTGATAAGAATTAGAATTCTGATTTCTACTGTTTCACAATAAATATTGCTCATAAAAGGACAAGAGATTCATAAAATCATAGAAAAACATATGAAGTTGAAAATAAGATAAAATCAGCCCCATGTATTGTCGCGACCACCTGCCAGCAGGAAGGACGACGACAACAGCAGGATTCTTCTCAACCACACTTTATTAGGAATGCCCAAGTTTGAAGCGAGAGAAGGACCCCGCCCTCTGGAGCGGTCGGCTTATAAACCCGATTGTGTGGATGTGTCAATGCCTGATTGGTTCAGCAGTGTCTGCTGACCACTACATCACCCATTTGGAGAGGGTGCAGCAGGAAAGGCAAGCATACGCAGGTGTGCAGAGTAAACATGCCTATGTGGCTGGTGTTTTGCAGATGTATGGAGTTTACGTGGCTGGTGTTGGCCAGCTCCCAATAGCGCCCAACAATGTATACCAACATTAGTCACTGTAAATCACTGTATGATGCCTGGAAGAGACGGAGGGGCTACCAAAATCTCCATGTGGCTCAGTTTCACGTCTGAAAACCTGTTTCTGTAATTTTATTTCTCCCATTGGCCAGGAGCTATGTGACACCATTATTGTGAGGTCAACCCTTTTAAAGTGACTCAGTAAACAAGCTCTCCATCTAACATTTGTGAGAATATCCCTCATTCCCCAAAGAATTTCATTGCTTGTGACCCTCTATTAATACCTTGTACTGTACCCTCAGTAGCTATAAATTCTCTGAAATGAAGAATTGCATGTTTATAATACAAATACATTTGGAAAATAAAAGTATTGTTTTAAATGTTATACACATTTTCCTTTTGAAATGACAACTACTCAAGAAAAAAATATTAAAGGAATAGACAAACAGGGAGTGTTTTCTCTTGTGATTTAATAAAGATATCTTAATATAACTTTTTCATAATATATTATAACATTAACATAGGCTTAGGCACAAGAGTTAAGAGGAAGGCAAAGGTACTCAGGAGAAGGCAAGAAATACCCAAGAGCAAGGGTTTGTGCTTCAAAAACCACAGTCATGGAAAATAGGACCAAGCAAAGCCTAAGTAGGACTCCTTGAGAAAGGTGGGAAAGTGTCCACTTGGATGGGAAGTGGTTAGAATGTAGGACCCCAACTACATGAGGAAGCTGAGCAATTGGGTTTTATAGTGTTATGAAAAGAGAAAAAGAAGCAGAATAAACTCCAGAGAGTACACCACCAAGAAACATGCTTGATTTCACAGTTTGCCTTGGCCTAATTCTCTAAGTAAAGCCGAGAATTCTATTTGCTCGGTTGCTTAATTAGTTGGTATTTGTCGATGGAATCTCCACAGCCCAAACCTTTCTAGTAAGCATCCAGTATCTCTGGTGAAATGCAGACACCTCTGAGTACGCACCCAACTTATTCAGGGGATGGTTGGCTGTGGCTGCACAGGTAGGTGAGGTAGGTGAACTTAGAGATGAGAATGCAACAGGAAACATCATACAGTAACTGCTGCAAATAACATGTAGAGCAATGTTGGGTTTGAACCATGTTCTCAGGCACCTGAATGTGTGGTCTTTCAAAGTAGACCAGAAAGTGGACCATGTCTTGTGCTCACTACACCAACTGTCTTCACCATGGTGGAAGATGTCTGAAAATACAGTCTTACAGGCCTGACAAGGATGTGTTTTATATGCTGGTGTCTTCAAGGGAGCAGAAAACAAAATCGTAATTCAAAGGTAGCCACACATTCATACTTGAATAAGTCAGAGGGGCTTCTTAGAACATTCATGAGAGGACAGCTAGGACTGACCAAAATTCTTCTTGAATCCGGAGGTGTATGTAGCCCAGTGGCAGAATATATCTTTAGCAAGAACATGGCACTAGATATATTCTCCAGTGCCAATAACATGAAAACAATTTGGAGAGATTTTGCCCAAGTTATTCAACTTTGAATATTTTGTCGGCAGCAGCCATTTACTCAAGATGCTCCTGGTTATGTGATAATATTCCCGCTATTGTGAAGAACAGCTAAGAAGCGAACACAGAGTGTGTATCTGTAGCAGAAAAGATGAGTGTTAAGGAAACAGCAATATCTTCCCTTTATGGCTGCTCCCAACTGCAAACACAAGAAGGCTAATGTGTCATCATTGAAATGAGTGTCTCCTCCTTCAGGAGCACAAGAAGTCTCAAGGTACAGAGAGCTGCGGCAGATACTCACAGATTTCATAGAGGACCTGGTTATTTTCCCTGATTTTTCATCCCTACTACATGGGCTCTGATCCTACATATATCATCATTCAGTGATTACTAAACTTCAACTTTGACCATCCCATTGCATTTAAATAGTAATGAAGGAAAGAGAGAAAGAAATAGCCCCGGGTACCCTTTTCTGAGAAACACAATCATTGTCTCAAGTTCTGTATGTAGCACAATGTCATGCAATGGCTGGCTTCAGCAACAGAACTTGCCTTTCAAATGTCTGGAAACCAGGGTTAAGGAGGACTCACTTCAAGGCTTACAGCCAGCCACCTTTACTCCTTTCACTATGCAGCCGCACGGTCTCGCCTCTGTATGTGTCGGGCACGCTTGCAGATGAATCAATAAATCTCTGTCTCTCTCCAGGTCTTTATAAGAGCACCAATCCCATCATGAGAGCTGCACCTCATGACCTCATCTAAGCCTAATTACCTTTCCAAAGCTTCTCTCCCAGACTGTCACCCTGGGGAGCTAGAAGTGCACTCTTGTGGACTTGGCAGATGGCATTTGCCTCTCACTCAGAAAGAAGAAAAGCAACCTGGGAACAAGCAGTGGAATTCAGCTTCATCTCAATAAGGAACCCACAGCGAAGGGCAGGAGAGAAAGGGTTAATGGAGCATGGTCCTATCTTTAGCAGTGTCGGGGCCATAGTATAGAAATAAGGAAGGAAAATAGAAACCTGTGGTTAAAGAGCATTGTATGTACCCTTAGCCCAAGTCAACTTATTTACTAGTACCTCCTTACACTACTGACACTGATTATAATGTCCTAAAAGCTTACAAGTCTCAAGAGCTGGAGAGATGCTCAGTTGCAAGAATGAGTGCCCAGCAGGCACAAAACCCCATAAACCCGGCCTGGTGATGCACACCTATAGTCCCAACACTCAGGAGGTGTAGCCTCAAGGATCAGAAACAGGGTTATCCTCATCTACCCAAGTTCAGAGCTAACCTGAAATGCTTGAAACCTTCTCTAAAACAGAGAGACAACAATGAAAATTAGAATGACTTCAAAAGTTTCCAAGGCAAAATAGGAAATAGTATTGGAACCACTAAATCCACTCCACAGTACAGTGTCCCTCTAAGTAAACTTTGTCCTGAACTGTGGCAGTTCTTTGTCAATACCATTAGAGACTCAGTAACAACAAAAACACTTGCTGGTCTTAAAACTTATTAAGGAGTCTTAATGACTTGAGTTTTGCATTCGCTTGTTGAACTTACAAGCTTGCATCAAGAGGCAGAGGTGTTCTTTAATAAAATGATGCATCTCAGGGAAGCAATAAAATATTTCCCATTTATAATGAGAAGAGTGGTGTTGAAACCACAGCTAGCACTGGTCTTTTCTCACTGGTGTTTAAACTCTACTACCAGTAGTTTTGTACAGGGAATCCTAGAAAAATACTTTTTCAATTCTAGGGTCAAGGAGTGGAGCTAACACTGGCTATCAAGAGTTCTTAGGGCCGTTATTATGTGTAGCCATTATGTCTCAGGGGCTAGAGTGGGACAGTACTGTATCCCAATATAGATAATGAGTCTGCTTTATGATAGTACTCTAACTCCACTTTGATTTTAAAATAATGCTTAGAAAGAAATTAAAAATATATTTCAAAAATGGAATAAAGAAAGCGAACCTGTCGTGGTTGCAGAAGCAAAGCAGAGTGCACACCTATGCATGAGTCTGCCCAGAACCTTCCTTCTGGCCAGTCCTGCCAAGTCTGACCCACAGGAGAGCTTGTCGGATCAAAGTTCTCTTGAGCACTTGTAGCTTCAGAACAACAAATCTCTTCGTCCCATCTATTCACTAATACAACAGTTTCCTAATGCAGAAAACATCTTCAATGTAGTCACTGAGCGGCAGCTCAGTGATGACCCTGAGACACAGAGATAATAAGTCAGACATTGTGTTCAAGGCCACTGGGGACACAGACACATGCCTTTGTCCAGCCATAGCCTTTCAGTGATACAGACAAGTTCTCTGACACATAGCTAACTATCTCCAGATATGATGACTTGCCAGGAAAAGTTCAGCCCTACTATCTCTGAGGAAGGTCTACTGTGGGGAGCCGCAGCTGCCACCACATATATATATATATATATATATATATATATATATATATATATATATATACACACACACACACACACATTGAACAACTGGTCTCCTGCCAGAGCAGAGATCATTGATAAACAAGCCCTTAGTTGGAAAAGCTGAGTGCCTCTAGTTTGTAATGCAAGCTGGCATGATTTCCCACAGCCTATTGTGCTTTGCCATGTAGCCGATGCTGATTGGGACCAGGGAAAGTATTTAACCCACAAGTGCTGGGGGCTGGAGATAATTAGGAGTAAGTATGTAGGGAATAGAAGTAAGTAGGTATAGAAGTAAGATGTAAGAATAGAAGTAAGATGTAAGGATAGAAGTAAGATGTAAGGATAGAAGTAAAATGTAAGGATAGAAGTAAGATGTATATAAGAATAGGAGTAAGTAAGATGTAGGGGATAGGAGTATGTAGGAAATAGGAGTAAGTAAGAAGAAAGAAGTAAGATGTAAGTAGTAAGATAGAAGTAGTAAGATGT
>NW_022196903.1:75228328-75251141 GCF_008632895.1 Mastomys coucha
AGTAAGATAGAAGTAGTAAGATGTAAGTAGTAAGATGTAAAGATGTAAGTAGTAAGATAGAAGAAGTAGGATAGAAATGAAGCAAGATTACAAGGTTCATGATTAAACTGCATGGGGAAGAGCTCGTTCTTGCCTCCTTATTTCCGCTGAACAAAAAGGCGTAAGACAGTCTACCATTCCAGAAGCTTGCTAATGCTAGAGATAGAGCTGGAGGTTAGGAATGCTGGCTGCTCTTGCTGAGTAACTGTATTTGGTTCCTCATAGCCACATGGTATTTCACATATATCTGTAAGTCCAGTTCTAAGGAATCTAACAGTCTCTTTTCTGTAGGCAATGGACACACATACAGTATATAGATATACACACAAGCAAAACATTCGTAAAACATAAAACATTTTTTTTAATTTTAACAAATAGGTTCATAATATATTCTAAGTGATAGTCAAGACTACTCAGGTAGCATTCTGTCAAATCTTGCATTTTGCTAGCTACTTCCTCTAGTAATAACACTCGCCAAAATCTCTAAGTAAGTCTCAGTATTCTTTCTAACATCAGCCTATAAATAAATACAAGGAAATCCACTGTAGTAATTTAAATAGGAATGGCCCCATAAAGTCATGTATTTGAATGCTTGGCCCATTAGGAGTAGCACTATCATGAGGTGTGGCCTCGTTGGAGGAAAGTATGTCACTGCAGGTGTGGGCTTTGAGGTATCCTGTGCTCAGGCTAGGTCCAGAGTGGTACACAGTTACCTTCTACTGCCTGCAGATGGATAAATCTCAGCTCCTTTTTCAGCACCATGTCTGCCTAAACCCTGTGATGCTTCCCATCTTGATAATAATGGACTGAGCCTCTGAAACTGTAAGCCAGCCACAAATAAATGTGTTTTCTTTTTTCTTCAGAATTGTTGATGTGGTCATGGTGATTCATGATTCATAGCAATAGAAACCCTAATGAAGATACCCACCTTACTGTGACATAAGTTGAATCAAAGCCAAACTCCCCTGGAAAGATAATATTTCACATCTCCTTCACAATTAACATTCTCTGTGATTGACTTACTCATTTACTTATCTACTTTGGTATTTATTAATTTTAAATTTTTATTTTTCCCTGTGTGTCTGTGTTTGTTGGTATTTATTAATTTTATATTTTCATTTTTCCCTGTGTATCTGTGTGTGCTGTGTGTTCATATGTATGGATGTTTGTATGTGTTGGGGCACATGTGTGTATGCTAAGGTATATGTGTGTACTTAATTATGTAGAGGCCAAAGATGACATGAGGTATGTTTCTTAATAGTTCTCTTCTTTGTTTACCAAGGCAGAGTCTCTTAGCTGAACCTGGAGCTCGCCCATTGCCTAGTCTGTCTAGACAGCTTACTCTGGAGCTCCTTGTCTTTGCCTCCCAAGTGCTGGGATTATGGACAATAGCAGAGAGAAATGAGAAGTGACAGAGAAAGTGTTTGAGAGTTGAAACTGAACAAAATTTACAGAAGAACTTAAAAGGACACTGCAGACAGGGCCCCAGGACAAACGTCCTTCCTTCTTGCAGAGTCACCACAGAGCCATGATTGAGATGACAGCCTGACTTCTTTTATTATGGGGTCTAGGGACCCAAACTCTGGGCTTTACATTCATAAAGCAAACACTTTCCCCACTGAGCTATCTCTGGCCTCAGTTTTTATATCTCCTGTCTGAGGAACATCATTTCTCTAATTCTAAATTACGGAGTAGAAGAAGAAAGGGTAAGGAATAGAAATAGAAACAAGTTTAGTGTGCTGGAATTGAAAAAATAGCAAGGAAAAGACACACTTGATAAGCACTTTTTAAAAATATGCATAAGTAAAAGCAGTATAGTCTCAGTTGGGGCACTTACACGAAGAACCTCAATTTTACAGAATAAACTCAAGAAAAGAACAAAGAAGCAAAAGTGTCATTTTATAGTTGGGGGAAAGGGGAAACTACTTCATCAGTCATGTGTCTCTGGCCTTCACTGTGCCCTTAAAACCCACCTCTGAGATGTAACTCTACCACACTTGTTTGTCTGATTTTGTAGTCACAGGACTTCAGAGAATAACTTAGAAGTGGGTGGCAGCATCCAGCTGAGAAGGGCAGTAACAGAAAGAAAAATGAGAAGTGACAGCTGAGTGTTGACGAACATGAGGATTGAAGACTGATCAAAAATAGACAGAAGAGCTCAAAAGAACACTCCAGATGGGGACCCAGGACAAACACCCTTCACTCGCACAGAGTCCCTGTAGGGCTGTGATTCATATGACAGTCTGGCTTATCAAGAACAGCTTGAAAAATATTTAATACTTTGTTAACATGAGGGTATATGACAATGCAGACAAAAAAGACTTTGAAACATTATAAAAATAAGGAAAATGCCATATGACAATGGAGGAGGACTTGGGTTTGACTTAAGTTTCTGCTCTGCCCTCCAGTGACTTGGATAAGTTAAGGAAGCCTCCTGAGCTCTAGTCTTTTCTCTGCCAGCTTAAATTAGCATAGCAATAGTTGGTTCTTACAGCTATTAAAGGACCAAATAAATCAAGACTAATTATACCCCTAACACCAGGCCCCAGAATGGGGTTCTCTTCACTCCCCTTAAAAGAATCAGCTTCAGTGACCTAGGAAGGGCATCCTTCTGAGAAGACCTGGCCCCCTCATCAAACCACTCAATGTTCACAGAAATATTTACATAAAATATTCAATTAACCAAAAACAGTCCAAAATGATGCATAGATTGAGGTAGGAAGTTCCATCTTCATAGGCAGCACCATCCTTGGGCTGAAGGCCTGAACTGAAAACAAACAAACAAACAAACGCGTTGAAAGTAAGCATTATTCACTTCTCTGATTCCTGGTTCAAAGTGACCAGCTGCCTCTTAACTCCTGCTGCAATGCTCCCCTCCATGATAGACTGTATCCATGATAGAACTGTGAGGGGGAAAAAAAGCAAACCAGAAAAACAAATTAAAAAAAAAAACAAACCAAAGCAAAACAAACAAACAACAACAACAAAACAAAAACCCTTCCTTCCTTAAGTTGCTCTTGACAGTATTTTATCACAGCTACAAGACAAATAACTAAGATACCCACCTCCTATGCCAACATGTGGTGGTAAACCTATCTTTTTATCCACTTCAGAGACTTGCACGTGCTAGTAAAAGCTGTGTTCCATACCTGATCAACCCATTGGTAAGTCCATGGATGATCACCCCAGTTTGCTACTTCAAGTGTTTAACTGTCTTCACTCAGTGTTGGCCATCTTTCTGTCAGCCTCTTGTGATTTGCTAAAACATATCTGAGCAATGATTAAAGAAAAATGTCCTGCCCTTTGGAAGGTTCCTCTTTGTTCCATTCACATCTTAGTTCCACAACAAGCACCGCTTCTCAGCATCTCTCTACCTTCTCACTCTGAGGCGCAGCAGTGAGCGTATTTCCCTGTGTCTGGAAGCCAGAGTGTGTGTACACTTGGCAGAGATTTTAGAAACAAAGAACCGGAATGGCTAGAAGTCTATATTCACCTGTCAGTTAGCAGCAGAACGTTCTGTACTCCGGTGTAATTTGTAAAGGACTGGGCACTTAAGCTAATCCGCTCACTTCAGAGAAAAAGGGTGTTCCTTATTGCTCCCTTATGAATACTGGATTCAGCATTATATTACTGTTGAACAAGTGTGGGATTCTCTAGCTCTCACCTAGGCAAATGATAATCTTCATTCCAAAATCCAGTCACGTGCCTATTATAAAATGATCCCATATCTGTTTACGTGTTGCAAATAGAAGTTTTGCAGTACATATTAGTTAGGGTTTCCACTGCTGTGAAGAGACACCATGACCACAGCAACTCTTATAGAAAGAAGGCATTTAATTAGAGCTGGCTTATACTTTTTGAGTAACTATACTGGAAAGAAATGATGCTAGAAAAACAAACAACAAACAAACAAACTAGATATCACCTAAAGTTAAAACTACATATGTCCTGACTCTTCATGAAGAATGTATACTAACCTATGTTCCTACCCATGGCTCACTTTGATATTGTCACTCTCAAATGACCAGGAGTGTAGACTTCCAAGAAAAGGCACAGGTCCATTCAAAGCAATCCATATTATCCCACTGTGGTCTTAATTAAAAGCTCAAAATCCAGGCCAGGGACAATGACTCTGAGGAAAGACTGCCAGACAAGCCTAAGTTCCTGATGTTTGATTCCTACATGCTTACAGCACCAGTGCTAGGGAGACAGACTGGTGGACCCCTGGGGCTTGCTTGCCAGACTGCCTAGCAAAATCAGTGAGTTCCAGGCCAGGGAAATTTGAGAGCTTGTCTCAAAAGACAAGATGAACAACAAATAATATTCAGGATTGATCCCCAGCCCCCACATATTTGCATGAGTACGTACACACACATACATACTCACAAGCTCACACACACATGAGAAGAAAGCAAAAACTAGCATCTCAAGTTTCATTGTGGAACTGAAGAGATAATCCAGCTTGGAAAATTCTAGCCAATCTATTTCTACTTATAGCCCTCAAACCTCAGAAAAAACGTAGAAATTTATAACTATTCAGCACACGTATTTGTCCGGGATGTTTGCTGTTTGTTTGTAAGTGTGACAACTGTCTCCATATAATGGGTAAGGAGTCCAGAAGAAACAATATGGGTCTGCAGATGGAAAGGCTGGCCAGTCACCTCTCCTGTTCTCCCTCCAAACTTGTTGACACCTTACCTCTATGTGGACTAATTAAGTGGATTTAGGAATCTTATTATGTTTCCAAATCAACTCTTACAAAGGAGACAAGTCACTTTGAAAGATCTCTGCAAAGAAACTATAAACAAAATTCTAGTCACGAAGCTCAGGAGACCAACAAGGACGCTTTCTGCGTCTACAGTAAGAGCCCCTGCAGTGTGCTACTAAATGAAACAACGGTCACCTAAATGGCTTTGACAAAAAGTCAGCTCAGATCAGTCAACAGTCCTGAAGAGCTCATTTGAAATACAAATTTGCATCTTCAGTCATCTCTAATATGTCACTGCATGTAGAGAGCGCCAAGAAAACTAGAAAATTATTATAGTCTGAAACCATGATGCTTACCAAAATGTTGTAAGATATAAAAGCTTGTTTCATTTACTCTTGGCCTCTTGCTTTTGCTTGGGTTCATATAATGTACAATATGTATAGACTATGCACAAAGATACATATTTACGTAATATGCAAGCCCAAAGCAGAAGATGAAAGCAAGTGATTCCCTTGTTTTACCCCTTTACCCACTGTTTCACTTTCCAAGGTTTGAGTTACCTGGCAGTCTGAAATAGTCAAAGGAAAGTTTTAGAAATAAACTCTTACATTTTAGAATATACTTCCTCTCAACTAGTTACATACAGTTGGGCCTTCCCAGTCAGTCTCACTAGGGACACGTGTCCTCCCTTTAAGGTACGTGCCCTGTGAGTTATCCTCCCTCTGTCCGTTTCTACTAGCCATCATGAGTATTGGCTCAGCTAGCCTAGTACCAAGTGCTTGTATTCAAGTAGCCACTTAGGCATGATCCCAAAGTGCAAGGTGAGTGATGCAGACAAGGAACCAGAGCAGAAACATGGAAGGACAGATACAGTCTAGTAGCATGTGGCAACCACTGAGAGGTATATATAGGAGGTATATATATGTATATACCTCCTATATATATAGCTATACCACGGTATAGCTAGGACTCACCATCCCCCATGGTTTCAGTCACCCACGCCAAGTCTTGCAAAAATCCACCAGATTCAAATAAGGAAGGACTCCTGTAAACAGATAGCTAAAAAAAAAAAAAAAAAACAAAATCAATTTTATTTTTTTTCTTTTGTACTGTCAGGATACATAATCAAAGAGTTTCTATACCAACACGGCCAAAGGTAAAAGCATATACAGAGAGACTCAGTCTAGATACCTGCTTTTAATCTTTCAAAAGCCCAGAGAACTCTGGCAGGTGTGCCTAAAAGGAGGTCAGCAAAAGCCAGAAACACCCGAGCAAGGTGCTGCTTCTCTTGCTGAAACAAGGTAACGGGAGCCTCCTTCCTTCCTCTTGACTCTTCTTCTTTGCATAGACAAAAGGGAGAAAGGAGTTGCCTTGGTCTCAGATTTAATCATGTATTACCTGGGAAAGAGAGCTACGTTTTGAAAACCAAGAATATTATACACAGCTGAAAACACACTGTGGCGGGCTGTGGTTTTGAGGCATTCTGAAATGCAGTATAGTGAGTTAAAGCTGAGCTCGAGCGGGGGAGAGAGGTGGTAGCAGGGCCACGACAGAAGCTCACCTCACCTAAAACTTTCCCCATCTAAGCCTCAGCCATGGCCGTGCCTCCATGGAGCTGAACAAACAAACGTTTGGATTGGTTTTGTTTTTGTTTTCTTGCACAAAACCCAAATACCTTTGTGGATAGATTATATTGAGAACAAACATTTGAAGCAGAAACACATACACACATACACACACACACACACACACACACACACACATGTTGAGTACCTTCTGTATGGCTGGGATCCTGCAAGTTTGCAGGTCTCATGTTCATCAAATCTGTGATGCACCGATGAAAGGCTATAAGGCTGAGAGAGAGCGACCATCTCAGCCAAAGTCACACAACACAAAGGAAGTTCAGATGGACCCCAAGATGGTGTGTGTGTAGGTATGGATGTGCTCCTGCAGAGGCCTATGCAGAGGCAACCCTTTGTGTCTGCCCACACCCCACCTCCTAGGACAAACATTCCTTCCCTCTCTCTTGTTCCCTTGCCCTTCTCCCTTGCCCTCCATCTCCTGTCTTTGTCTCTTATTCCCTGCCTTTTGTCCCTCTTGAACAAATAAACCTCCTTTGTGCTAAGAGTTTGGTCTTGGGGCGTTGTCCCTTGATACCAGTCCCCTCAACAGCAGTGAGCTACTGTACCTGACTTTTTAGATGGGTTCTAGGGGTAGAACTCAGACCTCCGTGGTTGTGAAACAAGTACTTAGCAATTGAGTCACCTCCCTGACTCCTCTTCAGAACCTTTGTTGAGCTTTTTCCTCTGAAGCAGAAGTCTCTGTAGACTGACCCAGACAACTCTATTTAACTCCTTGCATATTTGAACAATGACAGCAAGTATTTGCTATTTGCAAAGCAGGAAGCTACTGTCTTTACATGAGTTACTATTCAATTCTCATAGCAACTTCAAGATTTGTGAACTAACAGTTTTCCTATTTCACCCTAAGCGGCAACAAAATGAAATAAGCCCATGTTTTCATTCACTGTTTCAAGTCCCCACTGAATCTTCTATCTTCTACTAGAAACTGGTGCATAGAATTCCCATTCCTTGAAATGAATAAAACAAAACTATCCTGAGCTTGACCTACATCATATATGACCAAAAAAAAAAACCTTTACTCTCACCTCCAACAAAGCCCTTTTGTGCTCTACAGTTGGAGTGTGTGTGTGTGTGTGTGTGTGTGCATGTGCGTGTACATATGTTTGTGAGGGGTACCTGTAAATGTGGAGACCAGAAGTCCATCTCAAATATGGTTTGGTAGATGTTGTCTACCTTGTATTTGAAGGACACGAAATTCAAGCAGGCTAATTTGGCTAGCTAGGCAGGGAAGCCCCAGAGATTCTCCTATCCCCTCACCAGCATAGGGATTACAGACTCACACTGTTGGGAACATGTAAAAGAAACTTATTCTAAGTATACTATTTCATTTCCAGACTCTATTTAATCATAGAGGGAAACTAAATTCAAGGTCCCAGGCCCTAGGGGATCTGAGGACTTCCCTACTGTTGAACAGCTTCTCCTGTAAATGGCTGTCTGAGTCCAACCATCTCAAGGACAACTTAACCATCTTGCTGGCAGGATTAAACAAGTTCTTGTTCCTAGACCCACTCCCCTAATCACTCTGATCTCAGGACCTAATGTGTAGGAGAATAAATTAAGGACCTTGGAGCCAAGTGCCCTGGATATGGCCCAGTCTCCATCGGGTACTCTCTGGTTTAACTCATAATGTCAAAATACGGTTGGATGGCACTGTAGCTTCTCCCAACCCCCTCTATTCTTTTGTTCCCATCCTATAAAAATATTGTACAATCTCCCCTCGAGGATGAGGTTCAGATCCTGAACTGGTCACCTCCTGGCACTCAGAAAATAAAGTTTTCATTTTTTAAGCTTCTGTCTCTAAAGTGAGATTTCCAGGTCTCCACCTTGAACCAAACACCATATGTGGCTCTTTTTTTTTTTTTTTTTTTTTTTTTTTTTTTTTTTTTTAAATTTGGGTTGGAGGTAGGGATATAACTCAGGTCCAAGTCAACTAAGATATCTCTCTAGCTCTACTAGTAGAAATTGGACTGAAAAAGTGACAAAAAATGTACAGGACCACCCATCCCCACCCCGACCCACAGAAGGAGCAAGCTCACACACTGGTGCAGGAAAACTTACACCATCCCCCATCCCCCACCCCCCTTCACCCACCCAACCACCACCAAGCAGGGCAGATGTGTTTCCTAAGAAACATCAGCTAGCACTGCATCTCTCTCAGAAGGCTTCTGTCTTCCTGTAACTTCTGGGTATCTGATTTCCACCTGTTCTTCTTAATTAGTGTTATAGATTTAATTCAATCCTTCTTTTGTTTAATTTACAAACTATTTTTTTTCCTTTCAATTTTTTGACAGCCTGACATTTTTGAGCAGCTTTATGCTTTCCTTAATTTCCTTTGATCTGTACAAAATTGTCCAGTACCTCTGAAGAAAGCAAAGGGAGGCACAACAATAAATAGACTTGTATGTTTCCCCAAATGTCTTGGGCTTTCTCCACTTTCATCTTTCACAACAATCTTGTCATTTGGACAGCTAATACTTTAGAACTTGTAATTATAACCATGCTTTTGAAACTGACAGAGTGAGATTAAATAAATCAGAGCACTTTACAGGTAGAACAAATTGAAAAGGGAAAAAAAAACGGCAATTTAATTCCTTCCCTCCAGCTTAAGCAATTCGGCATGTTTGGTACACCTACTTGAGGTTAAAGTATTTATTCCTAGTGCAAACTGTGACCTGATAACTAAACCTGAGACAAATACAAGGAACAGGGTGGAGGGGCAGAAGGCCAGCGGGAGGGGCTGATGACAGGAATCCAGTCTAGAGGAGAAGACCATATGAACGTCTGTCTCCTCATCCCTTAATCTGAAGTTTTAAATCCTTCCACATAGAGCTCCATTGAGTAAGATAGCCTGCCTCAAAAATATCCTGTGGACAGGGCTAAAGAGATGGCTCAGTGGTAAAGAGCTTGATGCCCCAGGGTAGGGGAATGCTAGGGCAGGGAGGCAGGAGTGGGTGGGTGGGTGGGTGGGGGAACACCCTCATAGAAGCAAGGGGGAGGGGATGGGATAGGGGATTCTTGAAGGGGAAACCATGAAAGGGGATAACATTTGAAATGTAAATAAATAAAATATTCAATTAAAAAAAAAAGAGTACTTCCTGCCCTTGAAACACGCACATAGCAGCTCACCTTTGCCTGTAACTCTAGTTCTATGGAATCTGATACCCTCTTTGGATACCAGACACACACACACACACACACACACACACACACACACACACACACGTGTGTGTGTGTGGATACCAGGCACACATACATACATGCAAACATTCAGATATGTGGGGAACTCCTGGTGTCGCCTCAAGGATATAGTCAAGAATATTTGACATTGGGCTAGAACAAGGAAGTAGGCTCAAAATAAATACAACTGAGGTATGTATTTTTTATATCTTGATCACCTTGATAAGTCCCTGGATACAGTGATCAAGGGACTTTTGTTCATGCCTTGTTTGTTCTTTGACCTAGAACTACCTTATTCTTTGCATGTATTTAGAATGGTATGAAAGCAGCTTGGGAAAAAAATAAACTCGCTTCAGTGCTTGCTGGGATCATGCTATTGTGTTGTCTAATTGTTTTTCTTTTTTCATCCTCACTCCCTCTTTCACTGGTCACAGACACATAAAATAAAATATAATAAATTTTAATTATACACTGTATATAAGGAATAATACCCAAGACTGTACTCTTGCCTTAACATACATTCACACATATCTGTGTATACATGTGTACATACATACATATGTTTACATATATTCCCAATGCTACAGACACAAAGACTGCTGGCTTTCTGGAGATCCTTGGTCAGCCACCAGTCTAACCTATTTGGTAAGTTCTAGGCCAGTAGAGACCTCTTATCTGAGAAAAAAAAAGAACATAAATGGTGCATGAGAACAAGCGCCAAGACTGTCTGCAAATATGTATGTGTACCCACAATGCACAAACATATATACACCCAACGTGGGTACAGATATATTCTTGAGACTTGATGGTCAGTCAGCCAGCCTAGCTTACTTGGTAACTTCCATGCTAGGGAGAAACTGGGTCTCAAAACAGAGATGGACAGTACCTGAGGAATGACAATGAAGTGAAGTTGTCCTCTAGCCTCCACATGCATGGAGATGCATGCATATCCACATGTGCACGTGCATGCATACGCAAAGACACACAACTATGACAGACTGCCATCTAACAGCATAAGTCCACAACCTTCAGAATGGTGTTCCTCTCACCAGTAGAATGAGACTAGGCTTTTCTGACTTCATATTAATTTTTCTGATCAAGTAAAATCACATGGACAAACTTCTCTTTCTTAAAAATCTCTTGTTCTTGCCTTTTACAGAGCAAAGCAGGCAAGCTTACATGGCTTTTTGTCCTGAAATCCTCAAAGAAAACTTTCTCAACTTCTGATGAAATGAAACAAGCAACTGATCATTTCTGTGCAGCCTCACTTTTAAATGAGTTTAAAATGAAAATCTCCAGAAGACGATATAATTAGCTGTTCTTTCTCTTTAATGAAGAACCATTTATGTCTTGGGTTCTGGACATTTTTCGCTTTACTCATAGATTAAAGTAGTCAGGAACTAAAATGGTTTACGGTACTTTTAAAGATATTCTGGCTCTGTTTCCCAGAATCCCTTGATGCTTCTATCTTCCAAAATCATAGTTTATCATTATTTTTTTAATTCTACAGAAAAATAGCCCCCCACATTTGTATATGCATGAGCATGCTCTTGAGATAAATACATGCAGTGAGCTCCTAGTGTGTCCTCTAACTACACACATGCATGGATATATTAAGCCAAGGCCAAATGCATGTGTGGGTGGAAACACTTACAGTTTCTTCCTCTCTCGAGTCATAATTAGATGACAGCATAATTTACTAACGTCCCTAAGAACTTTAGGTCTCCAAAACTTTACAATGTGTAAGAATTACCCTGTATCCTCTTAGTGAGGATATGACCAGGGTCCCGCCAAGGAAAACTCAAACTTTACCTCTGGAACACTGCACAATTAATGTCACATATGGTCTTTGGATAAACCACCAACCTCCTTGTTTCCAGAGGCTGTTTATAAGAAGAAAAGGCTGTTATATAGGAAAACGAGGTTTGGAAGGTTTTATTGTCATCCATCGTTTCCTTGTTTTGTGTTGGGAGGGGTTGAATGTAGAGTTTTGCACATTGTAGAGAAGTACTTTACCATTGGACTATACATCCAGATGTATTTTACTTTTTGTCTTTAGACAGACACTTACATTGAACTCACTAGTTCAGAAGACCTTGCCCTTGGAATCCTTGTGCCTCAGCCTCCAGGCACTATTGGAAATTGAGTCTTTAAGTTGTTCCCTATATGGAGACTATATCTGAAAAGCCCTATTTAGTCCTCAAGTCCAGTCCAAATATAGGGAGACAGCTCAGGCAATAAAATGCTTGCCACACAACCATGAGGGCCTGAGTTCCATCCCCAGGACCCGTGTTTTCAAAAGCTCAGCATGATGGCATGTACTTGTGATCCCAAGGGTGGTGAGGTGGAGATAGAAAAATTCCCAGGGCTCACTGGCCAGCCAGTCTAGACTACTTGGCTAGTCTGGGCCAGTAAATTACTCCATCTCAAAAAGAAAAGTAGGATACTAGACACTCATAGCTCGTGCTCTGACTAATTATTTTCTGAGCTGCACAGTACTGCCACACCCAGTCCTATCCAAACATTACAAATATGCCAATTGAAAGAATATAGTGAATATAGTGAATCCAAGCAAAGAATTAATACAGATGTGTAAATCTCGATGCAGTAGCATACATGGCAAAAACAACAACAAATAGTATAACTCCTTTAAACAGTGTTAATAGCAATGGCATCCAGTGAGAGAGAATCGGATAAAACTCAAGACAGAGAACTAAAAATGATGATGATATGTTCAAACACACAGACACCTGAATGAATTGAGAAAGACAATGAGTGGCATGAGATAGGAACCCAACAGAAAATACTGCAGAGAAAACAATATGAAATGCTGGAAATAAAAGACAGTAAAGTCAAGTAAAAAGCTTCATGAAAAGTATCAACAGTAGAATGGATCAGGAGAGGACATAATATCTGAGCTTGAAGATAAGGTAGGGAACCTGGACAACCCAACAAAGTCAAAGGTACAATAACTAGAAGGTGCGGTGGGAATGTCAAGATAATAGAACATTCTGAAAAGACAAACATTATGAGTTATAGACATAAAAGAAATAGAATCTTGTTCTAAAGGCATTGAATACATTTTCAAAAGAACTATACAAAAAATTTTTTTCCCTGTTAGGAAAAAAGTATGCCAATCCAGACACAGGATTTAAAACATGAAACAGCCAAGTTCAGAAAAGAACTTCCATTCTCAGATTGCAATTAAAATATTAAATATAAAAGATGTTATAGAAAATATATCAGAAGCAGCAAGAGGAAAACACCCAGTCACATATGAAGGCAGGCCTGGTTAGGCTGGTTAGCAGAAAGGATCACTGGCCCAGACCATGCTGAAGTCTCAGAAATGGAGTGGATGTGCCAAGCCCTGCTAAGAGTAGACTTGGCCAACTCTGGGAACCTAGCTGAAATCACCATCTTTGGATGACCCAGTGCACAGATTCGATTAAAAAAATATTCTCATGAATATGGTTGCCTGGCACAAAGAAAATGAAGCCCAAAGAGCTATGAAGATAAATGAAGTTGAAGAGTTCTTGAAAGTCTGTGCCTCCTCCATCGTAAGCAACTTAAGTGCCAAAGGGCTGAAGCTGGCTGGCAGCCTGCTTCCAACCGAGTGAAGAGAAACATGGCTGGATTCTTAACCCACTACACGTGTTTTCCTACCTGCCTTCACGAGCACCTTCTGTTTATTTTTCTTTGCAAATAACAATTTGTAGAACTATTCCAATATAAAAAAAAAATTTTTTTTTGTTATGCTGTTGGTTTCGTCACATACAGTAAAATGTATAAACCTTGACTATTTAGTTAATGTAGGGGGAGTATGTAGGTTGTATTTCTACAGTTTCTAACACTTCAGTCCAGCCCTCAAGAATAGCACAGTTAAAAGTGTTTGAGATGGTGGCAATATATTTCCTGGGCTGGGCCCTCCTAACTCATGTCAAGCAAATTATTTTAAGATACTCAGTAGTTTGGGAAAAGGGCATCATTAAAATGTCAACTCTTAAAAAAAAAATACCACAGAACCAGAAGAATACCAAATTACACTACTGGGATGATGTATTGATCAATGCCAACCCAAAATACTCTACCCAGCAAAGGTATCTGGCATCATTAAAGGAAAATGTAGAACTATCTATAAAAAACCAAGACAGAAGGGATGTATGGCCACCACAACAGTTCTGTGGAGGACCAGACTACAAGCTGAAAAGAAAAGTCCACTCACCATGCTACAGGAAAGACGAAACCACACTGGGATAGTGCTCAGCAGGAGAGGAAAACGGAAGAAGCCAGAGCACCAAGCACTACAAAACCAACAAGTGTCAGTAATCCATGATGAGCTCAGTTCCCCAAAAAACACATCCTAGTAGCATATATGGGCAAAAAGCAGGAACCCTCTACTTGTTGCCTCCAAGAAATGCATCTCACCATGAAAGACAAAAAAAAAAATGCATTCATCTAAAAGAATGCAAAAAAAGCTAATATTTATCCAAGCAAAAGGAACTAGGAAACAATCAGCTGTTGGCTTTATAATATCTGATAGGACAGACTTTAAACCAAAGCTCTAGTGTTAATGGCTAACAATGAGGTCATTGTTGTTCTAAATACATATGCTCCAAACAGAGATCAGTGTGACCCTTGTGCTTCACCAGAGAAGCTTTGCTCTGCAGTGGTCAGCATTTAATGCAGAGACTTATACCTGGTCAACACACTGAAAAGTGTTTACTAAGAGATCAGCCCTAAATGGAATGTTTATGTCACCCCCCCCACCCCCAAGGTTCAGGCAACATCATGGAAGAGGGGTGACAAGAAAGTAGGGATCACAGAATAGAGAGAAGAGCATCAGAACTGAGTCTCACAGCTACATGAACAGTATAATGAAACCAAAGACAATTTGCAGAAAGATTCCATTGTTAGCCTCAATCTATTAATATTCAAAACAGAGAAGGTGGATGGTACCTGAGGGCTGTTCTCTGCATTCACATACAGGTCTACACATGTGCAAGCACACACACCACACCTACACAAGTAGGAACAGTCATTCAATTGAACATAAAGGATGTAGTGTCAATGAAAATTCTTTATCTCATAATAAACTTAGTGAATGATTAATTAGTCAAGATGTTCCTGTAAGCTAAATACTAATAGTTGGGCAGTCCACGTAACTATTATTTGATAGCTATACATCTTAAAACTGTATCTGGAGTAGAACCTCTAAGAAGTTAACACATTTAATTTATTCTATCTTAATCCCATTCAAAGATCCAGAGCCTCTTGATTAGAATAAAAGACTGGCCTCTCAGGGCTAGAGAGACGGAATGGCCCAATGGTTAAAAGCCCTTCCTGCTCTCGCAGAGGACTTGGGTTTAGTTCCCAGCACCTACATGGCAGCCTACAACCATCTGTAACTCCAGTTCCAGGGGATCCTATGCCATCTTCTGATCTTCAAGGGCATGCACATAGTATACATGCATACATACAGAAGGCAAAATACTCATACGTATAAAACAATGGTAAATAAACTTTTTTTAAAAGTATGAGCCCTCTTTGAGAAGGGCCCTTTTCAACTGCTCCTAAGTATATTCTATGAATTGTGCTCTTCAGACATTTCTGCAGTCATTTCCCATAGTTAATGCTCAATGTAGACAGGGAAGTAACCTGACCATCTGAAACCAGGTACAACTTTGAGTCAGTGTCCTCCCCAGGTATTCCACACATTTCCATCTTCCATCTGCCAAGAATGGCACTCAAGGGTGTCAGACTATAAACAGAGCTTTTTCCTTGGCCTGTTGTTAGGTATGCCTTTTGGGTCTTTGGACTACCTTATGTTGACTTTGCCACTTCTTGATCATCTTGTCTTAATAGTCATGTTAAGAAAATGACAAAATCTACCATTTCTCTCTATTGTTATAATAAAAATCAATGGGACACTGGGAATCCACTCAAACCTGTCACATCTGGAAGTCAAGCCAGCAATATGACTCAGCAGGTAAAGGTATGTGCTGATAGGCCTAATGACCCACTTGTGGAAGGAGAAAAACAACTCCTACAAATTGACTTCCACATATGCACCATGAGATGCACCTGCACACACATAGTGATTGTCTCCTTGTTTAACTCCTCTATTTAATAAGCCTGGGGTCTTGGGTGTTATCACAAATATAATCAAATAGCAACTTTACTTTTAGATATTAAACAATAAATATGCAGACTACTTCTTGGACAGTGTCCCATTGGTCTTTATTATAATGCCCATTGATCAGAAACAGTAGATATTGTCATTTGCTTAACATGACTATTGAGATAGCATGAAGAAGAACTGAGGAAGTCAACAAGCATATGGTAGTCTGAAGAGCCAACAGGTCCACCTAGGAACATGCCAAGGCCAAAGCTCTGTCTATAGTCTGGCATTCCTGAGTGCCTTCTGGTCAGGTGAGTGACAGGAATATGTTGAATGCATTGCTCTCTACACCAGTCTATAGCCTTGGGTAACACAGTAGAAATAGTAGCACAACTTCCTGATACACCTATGGATGATGTTTGCTGATTTCCATCATAGTCTAGACTCCTGGACCTTGATCATTTTGACATTTCTCAGATCACAGTGGTCTTCAGTGGCTGGCTGAGTCTCATGGCAGAGTGTTCCAACAACAGCTCTTCGGCCTTTCTCTTCCACACTCAAATCCCTACAAAATCATACCCTAATAACCCATGAGAATCCACTGCGAATGCTCAGATAACTCAGGATTATCATTTCTTTTAGGGCCAACCTGTGTTGCCTCTGCTACCTCCATTCCTATTTACCATGGAAGGTAATATAGTCACTGTGTTTGAGGATCAAGATGCGACTATCTTTGGGAGGCAGATCTCCTGTACAAAACAGAACCTCATAACCTAGGAAACCCAACATGATGTTTAAAGCGTTTGTGGGAAACTAGCAATGCCTAAAGAAGGTCTGGAAAGTCAAGATTAGAGGATGAAGACAAAAAATCCCTGGGCTTTTGGAGTAAGGCCTGTTTTCTCTTTGTCTTTCTCCTGAGCACCTGGCTTGCTGTAAAGCCTGCTGCAGACAGAATGTCTGAGCAAAGGCTTACATAGTCATATGGACTCACATAGTGGATCCAGTGCTGTCTTAGTCACAGAAATTACCAAGTTGTGCATGCGCAGCATATCCCAGCCCAACTGGGAGTAGTGCTGAAAAGGAGCAATTCTTAAGGCACAATTAAGCTTTCCAAAGCACCTTCTGCGCTGTTGCTTCTCTCAGCCCACAAACACTGCCTTCTGGGGTATTCCATGCTAAACCAGTTGGCTCAGCAAGAAATATCTTGGGTCTGGTTCACAGATGGAGCTATGTGACATGCTGGCACATACAGGAAGTGGAGTGCTACTATATAGTAGTTTTTGAAAGACAGCGGGGGCGTTAAAGGCTCCCAAGTGGGAAGAACTTCAAAAAGTATATATGAATGTCCATCACATAGGCAGAGAGAAAGGCCTGCCGTGTGGAGTTTGACTGATGCCAGGACCAATGATCCCCTAATGGCTGGACAGGCGGTCAGAGATTTTGAAGACATAAGTTAGTCTAGCTGGTGATAATCAGGTGATAGGAAGAGAAGTATAGCTCAGAATGGGCACAGAGCAAAATTGAATGTGGGTCTCCTGTTCATTCTCACTAAAAGGGCTGTACCCCAGAATAGGCTCTTGTTAAGCAGAAAGACAGTGTTATGTGAACTTTCCCTGAACAAGGGATACTCTCACCCCAGAGAAGGCACTGATGGCACACTGAAGAAACATGTCCACTCAAGTACCTTGTGAGTAAATGAGTGTAACTGTGGTTGTTTACAGGAACATAGACAACTGAGAGCAGCTACACCACTAAAGAAAACATCTTGGAGGGACAAGCTTCATGAGACTCTCTCCCCTTCCTCCTCTCCCCTCTCTGCTTTTTGAGATGAAAATGAAGATTGGTCCAACCTTGTGCAGGTCTCCTGTGCATAATTACAGCCCCAGGCAGTTCATGAGGGCACCCACCATACATGCCTAGAGGATAACACTTTACAATGAATATGATCACACATGCTGTACTATCATCCAGTCCCTTTTCTCACACATTACAGGGTTTTGAGAGGTCAACTGGACACTATAACAAGAAAGGCAGAGTCAAAAAAACGCAACCTCCCTACTCTGAAGCTAAGCAAGTGATCACTGCTGAACACTTATTCTACCAATACCAGATGACTATGTAGATCCCTCAGCACTGAGTCAGCTAGACATGTGGAGGCAGACTGGAGACAATGGATTCTCTCCAACTTAGTTTGTTTACCATAGATCTCACCTGGAGTACACTGTACAGCAGAAACAAGAAAGACCCCCCCCCCAGCAAGGAAGAAGGCAAGGACCAAATCTAAACAGTTATCCTCAAACCTCCACACATACAGGTAGTGGTATGTACATACCTGCCAACACATTCTTGCATGTGCACATGTGCACACACACATGTGCATGCAAACATACACATACATACATACATACATACATACATACATACATACATACCATATGAACCCTGCTCTAAAACTGGTGTGTGTACTGGTTAGGCTTCGTTTGTTTGTTTTCCACCCACAGTTTGACACAAACTAGGTCATCTGGCAAGAGACAACATCAACTGATGAATCCCCTCAACTGACGAATCACCTCCATTAGTCTGGCTTATAGGCAAGTCTGTGGGGCATTTTCTTAATTGGCGACTGATGTCAGAGAGAGACCAACCCACTAGGCAGTGTCACCCCTGGGCTAAGGCTGGGTAGCATAAGAACGCAAAGTGAAGCCTATACTTTCAGGGATCATTTCTATAGTTCATTACTAGAGAAGTTTCTCTGAATGTGTAGAGCACCCGAAACCATGAGGAAGGGTAAGCCAGCCTAAATATAGCTATCTCCTGAGAGGCTCTGACAGTATCTTACTGACACAGATGTAGAGGCTCACAGCCATCCATCGAACTGAGTGCAGGGTCCCCAGTGAAGGAATTAGAGAAAAGACCAATGGAGCTTAGGGGTTTGTAGCCCCTTAGGATGAACAACAACATGAACTAACTAGTACCCTCGGAGCTCCCAGGGTCTCAACCACCAACCACGAGGACGAGATGTAGCATCCCCTCCTGAGCGTGAAGCCAGCTCTAGGTGCTGCTTCGGTGCAGCTGCCTCTTGCCATTGATGATCGTTCTTCTCTCCTTTGGGAGGGTTAGAGGGAGGGGATGCAGTCTGAGTGGAATTCGGTTAAAAAAAAAAAAGAACGCAAAGTGAACAAGTCATAGGAAACAAGCCAGCAAATGGCATGTGCCGTTTATGCTTCTGTTCTGACCTCCAGGTTCCTGCCTTGGCTTCCCTCAGTGATGGATTAGGCCAAGTAAACCTTTTCCTCCACAAATTGCTTTCTCATAGTGGTGTTTGTCACAGCAATAAAAAGCAAACTAGAATAAATAAGGAGCATTTTGCTCACATCTCTATGTGAAGCTGAAGTTACCATCCATGGCCAAGAGCATTAGCCTATCCTCTGACATCATGACCCAGGCCTCTTCCACCTGCTGAACTATAAGGTAGATTTCTTCATATAAATTACCCTATCAAGTACTTTGCTATCACTTGTAGTTTGTAGGTTTTTATGCGTGTTTGTCTGCTGTTCTTTTATACTACTTTATAACTAAAATATTAAATAGCCACAATAAGGTAAGGTATGTGTATATGACTGCCTTATACCGGGATGTCTTTCCCTCAACTGAGCACAGTCTTTGTTTAACTGTAAGATGATTTTCCAATAAAACATAATAATTTTAAAAGAAAACACATTGAAAATTATTTCAAACTCTGGATACTACAAGTTTGACAGCTTATATGATAAAATTCTGTCTCCATGGAACTGAAATGTGGATAAGTGTGTACTGAGTGGCATTGCTTTGGGAAGAAAGAAACAGAGCAGACATATCCTGTTAGCACAACGGATGCAATTACAGTAGCCATCATGGGCATCTCCCAAACCTCACCTTCCATCTAACAGCATCCTCTCAAAAAACATCACAGGTTTCATTCCCTTGTCTCCTCACAATAACTATTTTGAGGAAGAAAATGGTATCAAAACAGGGAGTCAGAGAGATGGCTTCAGAGGGGAAGTGCTAGCTACACAAGCCTGGTGACCTGAGATCTAGAACCCATATTTAAAAAAAAAAAATGGACATAGCAGCATGCATCTGTGACTCAGCATGAGAGGTCACAACAGGAGAGCCATCTAGGGGCTCATGGTCTGGCAAAGCTGAGCCCACCACCCTCATGTGTGCTGTTCAACAGAAGCAAGAGAGCATGGTGCCATATGCCTTTAATCCCAACACTCAGGAGGTAGGGACAGATAATTTCAAGGCTACCCTGGTCTACCTAATGAGTTCCTGGTCAGCCAGAGCTAGTTGAGACCCTGCATCAAGAAAAACAAATTCAAGAACCCTGTGGTCCTCATAGAAGGATAATTTTTCCTTAAAAACTAACTGTATTAATTTTTCAGTGACCATTACAGTTCTGATGATCTGCTTCTTATTGTTTTGTGTTCTGGGCATGATATTCCTGTTGGGTATGATCATATGTAAGAAAAACTGGGCTGGACAAAATGATCAATCAAGATAAACTGCCATTTCTCACTGTCCTATTATCCTTTTTGGTTCTGTGTTACTGTCCCCAACATGTGATAAAGTCTACATTAAAAAGTCATGACTGAGAAAACTGAACAGATAATCCTGTCCACTAAACAGAGTACAACAGTTTAACTTTCTGTGTGTGTGTCTCTCTCTGTGTGTGTGTGTGTGTGTGTGTGTGTGTGTGTGTGTGTGTGTGTGTGTGTGTGTGTAATGTGTGTTTGTATATTTATGTGTGTGGGTATACATGCACATGTGAGCACATAGAAGCCAGAGGGCAATCTCAGGTGTCATTCCTCAGGAGCTACCACCTCCTGTTTTAAAACAGGATCTCTCACCAGCCCAAAGCTCACTGGATCACACTAGACTGGGTAGTGAGACATAACATGCTCCACCTCTCTAGAACTGGGATGGCAAGTGAACCATAACACCCATCTTTTCATGTGGTTCATGGAATCAAACCTGAATCCTCACAGTTCCAGAGCAAGCAGGTTCCTAACTGAGTCAGATCCCCAGCCCCCAAACGTTAAACTTCATACTTAAAATTCCTTCTCTCCAAAGGTAAAATCAGACAAGAAAATGTTCAATTAAAACATAATAAATACCAGATGTGTGTTAAAGATTAAACACTTCAGGATAGTGGAGAATTTAGAGGGGGAAAAGGGCTAGAGTTTCTGAGGAAAATGTTAGCTTGTTTTTAACTACTTTGCCGCAATATCTTCTTCAAAGCTTTCTGAAACACAAAGAAATACATCCCTTGTTGAATTGGGAACAGCCCAGAATGAACATCATCATAAAAGAAGAGTTCAGCACACAGCGGAAGTACTTCACAACTCTCTATCCTGAGACAGTATCCGTACTTCAGCATCTTCTCTCATTAGGAATGATTCTAGCAGTGCACTCCCACGAGCATCCTTAATTTGAACACTCAAACTCTGAGCTAAGAATGACTGGGGTCTAAGGAGGAGGGACTCTCTCAAAGCTCACAAACCCTCTTACAGAGCCTATGCAAATAGAAAACAGAAAATAAAACCCATAAAAGATGGAGGCCAGCCCAGAACACTCCTCCCAGAGAAGTGCTGCAATCCAGAATACAATGGCTGCAGGTTTTTCAGAAAACATCTTCCTTCTATCCTAGCCATCCTGTAGCAGTGACTGAGCTTTCTCTACAGAACCTGTTTTTGTGATTATAACTCCTAGTCCAATTGGTGCTGCCCATATGCACCAATGGGCATGACCTCCATCACGTCACACCTGCACTTTCCATGTACTGGAGTATCTCTGACCATTTCTTTCATGTGAAATTATTTTTCTTCAGTATCATTTCCTCCAGGACCCTATCATCCATCCTTTGCATGTCAAGAAACTGGGAATGTCTAAATTACTCTGTGAGTGTCTCTAGGATATTTGGAAAGTCAGTTTAGGTCTGCGTCCCCAGAGATGGGCAGTGCTTCTTATATTCCACCAGTGTGACCTATTACTGTTACTTTGGGATTTTTCTGGCTATACTTTCACCTTTGTTAGTTGGGTCACTCCCTCAACTACTCAGTATGGTATAAATGCCCAATGTTTTTAATCAATGAAAGTCAAGGCAACTGTACAACTACATGCTTTATAAGAAAGAAGAGAAGGGCTCCATGATCATGCTCAGTTCATGTGGACAGTCGCCTTTTGATGAACTCAAATGTAAAGTGACCAGCTACCTAGTCCAGGAGTGCTATCTTAGAACACTGAGATTTGAAACCCTGCCTACCATAGATGGAATGCCATGAAAGGAACCTTCACAACCATAGTTATTTCATGCAAATAATTGATAGTTTGTCAAAACCCTACCAGAATGCCTTGGTAATAACTTTAAAATGTATTAATCTTCAGATTTAATCATACGACATTCTATGGGCAGCACAAATAGGACTCAGTGTTCATTTGGGTTTTTTTTTAAAAGGAGGACACAAAGTTGAGTGGGTTGGGAAGTAGGGTAGGCTATGGAGAGTTGGGTGAGGGTGACCATGACCAAAACACGTTGTGTGGACTTCTCAAAGGACTAATAATTTAAAAAAAGCAAGAGGGAAGATGCTCAACCTAGAAAACAGGCATGGGACAAAAATGTACTGAAGTCAAAATGTAAGGTTTATCAGCAGGCTGTTCAAAATGCTCAACCTACCAATCAAGCCAATGCAATTAATAAAATAAAAATGAGTTTCTCTATTGTTTAAAAAAAATAAAATATATTGTCTCCTATTGTTAAAGATATTCAGAAAGAGCCCTACTTGCTTATTGCCCATGAAAGTACAATTTGTGATAATCTAGGAAAAGCAAATGGACATCTCTAAAAGCTTTAAGAATGCATAGAGACTCTGGAAAGACACTTCAGCAGTTAAGGCTACTTGGTGCCCTTGCATCACATCTGGAGGCTTAGACAGCCCTCCGCATCCGCAGCTGTAGAAACACACCTCTCTGTAACTCTACTTTTAGGATTCCAGCATCCACTCTCGCTATATACACATTGTGCACATGCATACAGTAAAGTCTACACACACACACACACACACACATACACACACACACACACACACA
>NW_022196903.1:75251151-75254127 GCF_008632895.1 Mastomys coucha
CACACACACACACACACACACACACTGAACATCTACTCATCTGCTAAGCCAAAAATACAGTCAAGAGTCGTCTATTATCTCTCTCCATCAGCCACCATGCCCAGATCATTGACCTTCAAACAACTTTTTAAAACACTCATTTCACTTCATTCTAACTCCTTTAGCCCAAAACTACTGCCACATTGTTCCTATAATCCACAGTAGCTTCCTTAACCTGCCCCAATCTATCCCAAAGCCATAGCAGCCACCATAACAAAGCTTTGAGGCCTTACAAGCAAGGAGAAACTGATGGAGATGCAAGAAAAGTTAGGTCTAAATGGTTGGCCTCTCTGCCCTCCTGGAGGTAGACAACAGACAGGAGAGAGTGTTACTGGTTGGGATAACTGGGTGGCCAGCCTTGCCAGGATCCAGATTAGAAGAGAACATATCTATCTTATCATCAGAGTGTACAGACTGGCTTTTGCCTCATTAACTCAAGCACATTCATATAAGCCTTTGTTCTCCCCTACTGTAGCCTGCTTAAGCAACAATAGCAAATTTGCAGCCAGTGCCTGTGCCTGCAATACTGGCTTGATAAATGATCTTTGCCAGGTCCTCTGGCTTCCTTCTATTTAGTGTGGTCAGAGTCTTGGGTCGACTGTGCTCCCAGACTGTGCTGAGCTCTAAGTCCCCAGTAAGCACCATTTCTGTGTTGGATAATGCCTACTCTCCCCCATTAACAGTAATAGTGTGAATGACCATAAGCCATTAATTTTGATGAGATCGGGTTGGATCACCTCAGAGAATCAACGGAAGCCACGGGAGATGTGGAAGTAGTACCACTTTGCTTATTTTAATGAATAAAACTTGAAAGCAGTTACAACCCACCTGACACCACAGGCCTAAGGAAAAGTTCACCCTGTCAGCAGCTACATGAGAAAAGTGCCAAGGAATTACAGCATTAGCTCAGCTAGAGTCTAAGAGCTGAAAGATAGGGGTAAAAATCGCTGAACACACAAGGCAAAAATGACAAAGTCTTAAAAAGGCTTTTTTTTTTTTTTTTTTTTTTTTTTTTAGGATGAGCAATTTTATTTCCTAAGCATTCAGCAATAAGGAACAAATTATTGTTTTCAGGAGTCTGCAATCATCCTGGAAAATATATCAGGATGCCAGGTCTCACTTGACCACCTTGTGGGCAGCTATTCTCAAAGTGATATAGGGTGAGATGATGTACAAGATGTGGTCTAACCATGAGCACATTTCCTGCTTTACTCCTCATTGATGTTCAGCCTGGCTCTATCTTCTTCAGATATCCGTGGGCATCTGACACTTAATTTGGGGGATCTGCAGGAAGTCGCTTGAGCACAAGGGTCTGCCTTGACAAAAGGTGTGCTTCACGGAGCCCCCCCTCATCCTCCCCCACCACACACACACAAGAAGGGGAAGAAGAAGGCAATGATTTTTGCCTTTTTGACTTGCAAATATCTTGTAAAGGGGGAAATCATAATTCACAGCCCTGTATATACAAAACGCCTCCAACGGGTTTCGGCTTGGAAGTGTAAGCAATGAATTTTCTGCTAAATACAGCAAATCCAGTCACTATATTTATAAAACAAAATGCATTTCGATTCTGGATGTGGAATGTAATCCTCTGGGTATAGCAACTTCCAAATTGGTATTTAAAAAGTTATGTGGGCTGGGAGGTTGCTCAGTGGTTATCACTGCCTGCACAAACTCAGCTTGGAAAATAGAGTACCTTGATGTCTCTATACAAAGCTGTGAGAGAAAACAAGGCCACTTCCCCAGTAAAGAAACCTGCTGCCAAGCCTTACAAACTGAGTTTGATCCCTGGGACACCATAGTGGTCGAAGAGAATTGGCTCTTACAAGTTATACTGCGACCTACACACACACACACACACACACACACACACACACTCATACTCACACACACACATATACTAGATAGATACATATAAAATGAAAAGAAAAGCTGTTTGGTAGGTAAAAAATTAGGCCAGGGTAAATATTATATATATTTATATTGTTATAATATATATATATTATTATTATACATTCTTAGTCCTATGTAACAGAAACTAATTCAATCTAGGTCTAAAAGAACAGCAAACTATACCAAAAAAATAATTATGATTCTGTCACTCCCAAAAAATAAAGAGAAAGAAAGAAGAAAGAGTGCACAAGAAAAAATAGTCATGTCAGTTTTAAACAATTTGGCTTCAGGCAGTGACCCCTCCCCCAAAGTCTCCTGCCAGTCTATATCCAGAGTGTTTCAGAAGAAAGGACTTTCTGAACTCACAGTAAAGTGAGTTTAGTCCCAAAATGATTACATCTGGCTGCCAGTATGCTGGTTAGTTCTTTTTTAACTTAACACAAACTAGTCTCCTGGCAAGAGGGAACCTTGACTGAAGGAGGGCCCAGATCAGATTGCACTCCAGCCAAAGTCTGTGGGGAAAGTTCTTGATTAATGATTGATATAGGTGTGCTACTCCTAGACAGGTAGTCCTGTATAGGACCAACAGATGAGGAAGCCACAAGAGCAAGGCAGTATGCAACATTCTTCAGTGTCCTCCACTTCAGTTCCTGCCACTAGGTTCCCGCCTTGAGTCCTTACTCTGATTTCCCTTCATCGTATTGCATGTATGTGTATGTATATGTGTGCACAGAGAGAGAAAGAGAGAATAGACCAGAACAAATGTCAGAGTGGCATGGGTCACCCATGACAAGCATTTAAATCTCTTGTATTCTGGGAAATTTCCAGTCAAAATAGGATCACCATTAAGAAGACCATGAAACACTATGAACTGTTTAATCTGGAACCAAAGATAGAAGCTGTTTACCAAACAGCCATGCTTCAGCCTTAAGTATAGCAGAGACCTTTATGGGAAGAGAACAGATTTTTACATACATACATAAACAGAGAGAGAGAGAGAGAGAGAGAGAGAGAGAGAGAGAGAGGGAGAGAGAGGGAGAGAGA
>NW_022196903.1:75254181-75290008 GCF_008632895.1 Mastomys coucha
GGGAGAGAGTGAAAGAGAGAGAAAGGGAGAGAGAGAGGGAGAGAGAGAGAGAGAGAGGAAGAGAGTGAAAGAGAGAGAGAGAGAGAGAGTTTGTTTAATGTGAATAACTTAGCAATTCAATGCCAGAATCTCAAAGTCCTGCCTTCTCATCATCAGCTGGATTCTGCATCCTTATCCATTGTATCTATAATCCAAGCAGGAAGATCATAGAAAGGAAAGACCCAGTTCTGGGAACAAGAAAGGCCAAGGTATCTCTATATAAAACAAATGCTAGTCCATAACCTCACAACACATAGAAAAATGAACCCCCAATGCACTAAAGACTATTCTAGTTAGCTTTAACTGTCAATGGACACAACCAAGAATCACCCTAAAACAGACTTTTGGTTGAATAATTGTCTTTAGCAACTTGGTCTGTGCTCATGTCTGTGCAGAGTTGTCTTGATTGTTCATATAGGAGGACAATCCACTATGGGTGGCACAATCCTCTAGACAGGTGGTCCTGGGCTATATAAGAAAAATAGGCTAGTCATGGGCCTGATGGTGGCCAGTAAGGGTGTTCCTCCATGGTTTCTGCTTCAAGCTCCTGCTTGAATTCCGGCCCTGACTTTTTTCAATGATGGACTGTGATCTAATAATGTAAGCCAAATAAACCCTGCCATTTTGGACAAGGTATTTTAACACCGCAACAAAGAAGAAACCAGAGCAAAGACCTAACTGAAATAATTTAAACTGCAGCAGTCTCCACAAACACAAATATAAATCTTTGTGACCTTGGATTAGGCCACAGTTTGTTCTAGATATGATACCCAAAACGCTAGCAACCAAAGAAAATTAAATTGAATTTTATTAAAGTGACATGCTTTCAGGACATGACGGGGAAAGAGAGAAAATGCACAGGGCAGGAGAAAGCACAGAAATCTCATCTTGTAAAGGCCTAGAGTCTGGGATCGGCAATGTCAGCACCATCACAACTCAGCAACATAAATAAAATAACCAAAAATATTAGCACAGTACCTAGACATTCATTTCTTCAAACAAGATATTGTTTTTAAAAAAGCACTTACTAGGAGTCTGGAGGGACTCAGTGGTTAAGGACATGGACTGTTCCTGCAGAGGATCAGATCTGAGCACCCACACCAAGCAGCTAAAACGGCCTCTAACTGCAGCTCTAGAGGACCCAAAGCCCCCGCTGGCCTCAGTGAGCACCTGCACTTACATATCCTCATATTTGACACAGATACACAAAGATACACATAATTAAAAATAAAATAAACCTTTAAAAGTAGTTAACAAGCATGCAAGAAGTTTTATATCTTGCTCCTAATGGAGACCACAGATCAGAGTACAGCTCTGAGCAATGTGTGGAGAGAGTGAGAGACTTTGGAGCCCTCAGTCCTGCTGGGATGTCTTTACCAAAGCCCTCGCTCCAGGCTTGGGAAGCTCTGTAGAAAGGGAGGCAAAAAGATTGTAAGCACCAGGGGGAATGGAGGACTCCATGAAAAATATGTCATCCAGACCCAAGAGTCACAGAGCCTGTGATAGCGGCAGAAGACAATGCACAGGCTCAAACTAGACAAGATCCCAACAAGGAGTAGGGGAGGTGGACATGAAGTCCCATTTCTAACCAGGAACCTTTTGCATTTGATACTTGCTGGAGAAGAAAAAAATCTGTTCTCTCTCCTGGCTTACCAAGCTTTTGCATTTGATACCTGCTGGGGAAGAAAAAAATCTGTTCCCCCTCATGGTTCACCAACCACATTCCTAGGTAGGCCCCTATGTCTTGGAATAGTTGGCCAACACAAAATAGATTTCATGGTAGGTTTTTCTGGGTGTTTGGGGTTTTAAGGGTTTTGTTGTTGTTGCTGTTTGTTTGTTTTTCTGTCTGTTTTTTTGACAGGAGGGGTGTTGATATGTATTGTCTTACTTTACTTTATTTGTTAATATTTAGTTTATTTTTTTGGTTTGTGGGTTTTTATTGGTGGTTTCCCTGGTTTGGTGTTTTGTTGCTGTTTGGTTTGGTTTTGAGAGAGAGAGAGAGAGAGAGAGAGAGAGAGAGAAGGAGAAGGAGAAAGAGAGAGAGAGTAAGCAGGAGAGAGAGAGGGAGGGAACAAGAGGGAGAGGGAGAGAGAGAAAACATGAAATTAGGCAGATAGGAAGGAATTTGGGAGAAGTTAGGGATGGGGAAAGAATATGGACAAAATAAATTATGTACACCCACAGGATGCATATAAGACGAAGATATGGGCTGAAAGGATGTCTCATCATAACTCCTGGCCTCACAAGCTTAAGGATTTGAGCTTAGATTCCCCACCACCAATATAAAGGTGCCTATTATCTCAAATCTGAGGAGGCAAGGGACATCCCAAGGGCTCTCTAGTCAGACACACTAACTAAGCTGATGAGCTCTGGGTTCAGGGAGAGACCCAACTCAAAAAATAAGGTGTTGGCCTCTGGCCTCCACACACACACATGTGTATGGAAACACATAGAACACACAGAAGAAAAGATACAGGTGGAAGAGCAAGCAAGGGTGTAGTGACCTCGGGAGCCTCATCCCTTGCTTCCAGGTGTGAAATAGCCCTGCTACTTTTGAAGGCACCTTAAAAAACAACTCCTCCAAAAGCTGGATTTGCTTAATATTTGATCCTGAAACTCTATCCCAGATGTATACACAACAGGATTGGGAACAAATGTTCAGCCTCTTCTGAGAACATCACAACAACATCATTCACAATAGCACATGAAACATGTGTCATTCAAAGGTCAGCTGATGAATTAATAAACAAAACATGGAGCCTCAAGAGGTGGAATCTAGTGAGAGAGAGTAACCAGGGATGTGCCCTCCTCTATAATATAGGACTCCCACTTTTTCTGCTTTATGTTTACTCCCAGCCACTAAGCAGGGGACTGATTCCTCAACCATGCACTCCCTACCTTCAACACAAGCCTGGAGACTATAGTACCAAGAGATCAGGTCTCAAACCATGAACCAAATGAACCTTTTCTCTTCTTAAACTGACTTATTGAGGAAAGGGGGTGGGGGGTGTCATCACAGCAACAGACCATTAAGTAAGATGCTATTGTTACTGTAGCAGCCATAGGTCTCTCTCTCTCTCTCTCTCTCTCTCTCTCTCTCTCTCTCTCTCTCTCTCTCTGTGTGTGTGTGTGTGTGTGTGTGTGTGTGTGTGTGTGTGTGTGTGTGTGAGAGAGAGAGAGAGAGATGATCATGTGGAAGTCAGATATTCTTCTCCAAGAGCATCTACCTTGTTTGTTTGAGACAGGATCTCTCATTGGCCTGGAATTATAAGCACTTCCAACAGGCCCAGCTTTTTAAATATAGGTTCTAGGGATTGAATTCAAGCCCTCGTGATTGTGCAGCAAGTACTTTACTGGCCAAGCTGTGTCCTCAGCCCACTGTTATTTTTCTACTGTAGATACATAGAACATTGATACTAAATGCAATCCAGGGGCACCAAACACAGACACTATCGACTCTCTAATCTCTCCATGATTGCAATTAGATCCAACTTGACAACCAGGCTAAATTCCAAACACCTTACAGCAGACACGACTCTAAATTCCATTCAAAAGGTTGGAACACGCTGCCTTACATTGTGTGCTGGAAGTGTTTTACCTGGTGGTCGAAGGCAGTCAGCTTCTGTTTCAGGCCGGTGACATGAGCAGAGACTTTAATCAGCCCCCAGGGGTGTCTTCCAGCTTCTGGTACTGGAAAAAGCACTGTCGTTGTCAAACTGACACTTCCCTGAGGAAGGGCATCTCATAAAATAACATGATACACACATTTGCACATGCACATGCTCACGTGCACACACATACAATATATATGCATACATACATATACATATACAGAATATATTTTATATATGCACAATAAAATATATTATATATATTGTGTGTATGTATGTGTGTGTGTGTGTGTTAATTTTAAACAAATGAAAAAATGCATGGCAGTTGGACTCACCCAAGCATGAATCATCTAGCATGGCATGTCAGTCCGCAAGCACCACCATGAGACACGGGAAGACTGGGGACAAAGTAAACACCTGTCAAGGGCTGCCTTGCTTGGATACAATGCAGGGGCAGGAGCAGCTGAGCTTTGTACAAGGCCATCCCAGGAGGCTGAGCGCTGCTCTCTAAGCAAGCTTTCCCAAGAAGCCAGAGAAAGCAGTGCTTGCACCTGGATGAAAAGAATGACTCCTACCCTCTGTCCCACATTCAGTTCAACACTCAGGTGTCCCTTGTCACCTGGGCTCCTCCACAGCCCAGTCTCCATCAGGAACAGGACAATTCTTTCTATGCCTGCACCAGCTCATTCTACACTGCAGTGGATTCCTGCCCCCACATGGCACAAAATCCAAAATCCTTACCATGATCAGTAGACTCCAGCTTAACCCCTTGGTCTCTCAGCTCTGGAGTGGGGCCTACCCCACTGTTTGTGTCACAGACCTGTGTTATACTTGATTGTCTCCTCCACTGTTACTTCCTCAAGGAAGCCCACTACCTAGAATCTATGCACTGATTTCTCTTTCTTGCTTTCTTGCTTTCTTTCTTGGTTGCTTGCTTCCTTTTTTTCCTGAGGACTGAACCCAGGGCCTTGAGTTTACTGAGCAAGTAGTCTACCACCGAGCTAAATTCCCAACCCCTCAATTTGTTTTTTACCATGGAATTCACATTTCATGGAGACAAAGACTTTGGCCTCTGTCTCTCCACTGTCAAGAACTGTGCTTTCTGGAGACAAATCCAGACTGAACTGGAACTCACGATAGAACCAAGGATGGCTGGACATCCAGATCCTTCTGCCTTCACCTCCTGTCAGTTAGAGTCACTGCATGCTGTACCACACTTAAATTATGCAGTGCTATGGGTCAAACTCAAGACTTTACATATGGTAAACAAGCACACGGATCGAACCCAAGACCTTATGCATGGTACATAAGCACACAACAAACTGAACTACGGACTAAGTCTAGCATTTTACATTTGAAATAAAGAAACTGTTGCATGAATAAATTCAGTGAGTGCATGCTATATGCCAGGCAACTGTAGTCAACAGTAAATCCAATGATTAAAAAAAAAAAGCTTAAGTCAAGGACAGGTATTTGAACACTCGGTCCCCAGTTTGTGGCAATGTTTGAGAATGTTCTAGAACCTAAAGCAGGTGGAGCTTTGTAAGGGAAGTCCATCACCCACAGGCAGGATTTGGAGGCTTATAGCCTGACCCCTATGCTCTCTCCTTCATGTGTGTGGATGAACTGTGATCTCTCTGCTTTCCAACTGCTAGGTCAGCCCATGCTCCTGCCACCATGCCTTCCTTCTGTGATAGACTCTTTCCATCTGGAACACCCAGCCAAAATAAACTTTCCCTTCCTTAGCAGCTTTTGCTGGAATGTTTTACCACGGTAACAGAAGAGTAATAAACACACAGCCTTACTCCAAGCTGTCCCAGTGTGCCTCAGCCAACCAGAGGAAGATCTGTTCCCTCAGTTATTCACATCATAGTCAAAAGACTCCCAGCAACCAGAGGCCGCTGACCCAGCTGTGAAAGCCTGGAGGAAGCAACTTGCAGAGAAATCATTTGGAGAATTCGTGTGACGTACAATTGACTAAGTCATTGCCAAGGAGCGATGCCGAGGAAAAGTTACTCCAATGAGACCTACAGCTCAGGCTGCCAGAGCTCCCATCCCAACACTGTCAGTATAGCCTGTTACTTTCAAACCTAATATCTAGGCTCTGGATTTCTCAGAATGTGACAATGTGACATTTAGTATCTTGTTCCATGGTGTTCAAACTTTCTACCTGGAATCACCCATTTCCCTAGGCACACTAAGACTCTGAAGTTTCTTGTGCAAGAACTACCAGGATACCTAGGAAATTCATGTAGGCTGTCTCCATGGAGAGTGTTTATGGGTGTCAGGCAGGTACAAATGGTCCTGTTGTCACATATGACATATTTGGAAGCCAGCAGAGAACAAAATGGGAAAGAAACAGATTGGAGAAAAGGGTTATTGGATGGAGACTAGGGTAAGTGTGGGAGTCTGTGTGGCACGGGTGAGCTGCAGGTGTCAGTGCAGGCTCATGCAGAGAAAACACAGATTAATGTGGGAAGGTGAAGAGAAAATAATGCCAGGGCATGTGGAGCAGTTTGAACCTTGTTCTGAGGACAAGGGGACATGGAAGAGAGTTCTGAGTTACTAACTAGTAAGGCAGGGATTGATCTAAAAGAATTGTCCATCTTTCAAATGAAGGAAGGACTTACAGTCAGCAGTACTGGATGTGGGACCAGTTGGCACACGCCAGATCATTTAGACAACAACTTGTAATGACCTCAGCCAAGAGGACTTCAGAAAGTCTTCTGAAAACCAGGTGTGGAAAACCCAAAGCTCAAGGTCATCCTCAGCTACATAACAGGTTCAATACTTTCTTACAAAAGAAAAAGGGTGGGGAGGGAAGAGGGGGAGAAGATGAAAGGGAGGGAGAGGGGAAGGAAGGAAAGGAGAGAGGAGAGGAAGAAAGACAAGAGGAGAGAAGTTTTATGAAAAAAATGCTCATGTAGCAGATCCTAGAAAATGAAAGAAGGGAAGTGTGTTCAGAGAAATCTGGTCTTAATTCTCTGCCTTGGGGCTCATGTAGATGATGATGCTATATATAAAGATTAGCTGCACATATGTCACTCATAAACATACAACTGTATGTAATACACATATGCACACATACATTCACATAGACCAAACTCAACTCATACACACACCCACAAAAATGAGTGTTAGACTGAAATATTGAAAGTAGTGTGTTTATTCCAGTCCTGACTCCCCATGTCACACTACAGTGATGACTCATTGAAAAGAAGACCCAACCCCAAGTCTTGGCTCTTTTTCCAAATGAGACTTAAGAAATTTATCTGAAGAGATAGAGAACTGAACTAGATCACGGAACTGGGGCAGCTTTACACACTACATTGCAAAAGTATCCAAAGGGTCTAAAATTATCAAGAAAGCCTTGTGCTAAATTGCCAGTGTATGGCATGGGCAAGAAGATAGGAATGTTCATTATTTGCCATTTCTGGATGCCTGAGTTAGAACATCACTTGACCGAATGAGTGGATAATCATTCTGCCACCCATTATGACCTTGGCCTGGTAAAATAATCTGTCGCCATGCTTACTCCTTATTGAGTCAGAACTCCATTATCTTTAACTATGGAAATGGAATCTGCCGTCACTACTTCTGTGGTTTTCTTTTCAGATGCATGGCTGTTTGTTTCTATCTTTCTAATTGGGTTCCACATGAGCCGTATCTTGTAGGGATAAAATTCACTGGTTGTAAAAACTACCTTCACATATTTGGATACTCGCTCTTTAATGACTACATCAGGATCAAACTGTCCACAACATTTTAAACTGGGGCAGGACTCTTTTCCTTTTTTAATATAATATTTTCATTAATTCCTTGAGAATTTCATGCATGCCTACAATGTACTTGGAGCATATTTACTGCTGTTTCATCCCTTAACTCCTCTCAGATCTAATCCTCTCCCAACGTTATGTCTTTTTCTTTTAGCTATCCAAGTCCAGTTTGTATTGCCCATGCACATATGGATGTAAGTTCATCCATTGGAACACAGTTGACCAATTAGGGGCCACACCTTTAAGTGATACTGTCTTGTCTCCAACAGGCATCAACTGTCAGAGGTACCTCAACTTGGTGTGAGGACACTGAATCCCCTCCCCACTCCATGCTGGAATATTGACTGGCTTGTCTCTTGCAGTACTTAAACAGACAACCACAGCTGCTCATGTTCATGTATGCAGTAGTCCCATTCTATCCAGTAGGCACACACTCTGGTGTCTCTCAACCTCTGTCTCTGACAATCTTTTGACTTCCTTGGATTCATTTTCAAGCCATGTATGTTGATTGTTTTGCTGGACTCGAGTATATAGTTACAGCATCTCTAACCCCCAAACCCATCCTTTAGTCAGTAGTTATTTGGCGTCCAGGCTCCATCACAACAAGCAGGTGCAAACTCAGTATCTCAACCACACTTACAGTCTCAAGGACTCTGCTTTTCTAATTGGCTTCCATAAATACAGTGCTGTGCACCCTAGCCCTGACCTTAACAAGCGACATTTCTACCTGCTGGCCTTGTGACTCCACAAATACCATCTGCCAATGGCACTGGTCAGAGGCTCAAATAAAATATAACTGAAAGTACTTGTGAAAGTGACAGTGTCGTCAGTGTGCCTATAAATGGTATTGTGGCTATTTATTGTTAATCTCCTTACTAATATAGAGGCTTTAAATAAAGATGAGGCCATTTTATTACCACATGTGAGATGAACACAAGGTCAAAGGACCAGAAAGGGAATCCGTGAGACCTTTAGCAAAACACCTTTGGTCTAAATCATAAAATCAGGACCAGGTAGATGACTCAGTGGGTAGGACAACTTTCTACAGAAACATGAGGGCCTGAATTTGATATTTCCAGCATCCACACAAAAATCTGGGCATGGATGCACATGTAGCTTTAACCCCACATCTTCTTTAAGTTTCTATTGCTATGATAAAACATTATGACTAAAAGCAACTTAGAGAGGAAAGGGTTTATTTCAGCTTACAACTCTCAGATCACACACACTTTGTCACTGAGAGACATCAGGGCAGGGACTCAAGGCAGAAACCTGAAGTCAGGAACTAAGGCAGAAGCCATAGAGGAGTGCTTTTTACTAACTTGTTTCTCATAGCTGACTAAGTTTGTTTTATTATATAACTCAGAAACAGATGCCCAGGGATGACACTGCCACAGCCACATAGGTCTTCCAATATCAATCCTTAGCCAAGTATATGCCCTACCTACAAGGGCCGTTTTCCCAACTGAGGATCTCTTTTCTCAAATAACTCTAGTCTGTGTCAAGTTAACAGAAGACCAACCCGGACCTCCAACTCTGAGTACGGAGGGTAGAGACAGGAGAATTGCTGAGGCTTGCTGATGCCTACCTATCTCTGGGTTCAATAAAAGACCCTGTCTAAGGGGAGTAAGGTGGAGATTGACAGCAAGACACGAAGCATCATCTTCTGGTTTCTTAATGTTGCACCTGAGTACATACTTACACAATACACAGAGTTAATACAGTCACATATGTGCACAAAGAAGAAAAATGTCAAATGTTTTCTTTTACATGTCTTAATTAATTTTTTATTGCTTTGAAGGCACCATGACAAAAGCAACTTATAGAAGAGAGGGCTTATGAGGGCTTATAGTTTCAGGAGAAGGGTCCATGACCATCATGACAGGGAGCATGATAGCAGGCAGAAAGGTGTGGTGCTAGAGCAGTAACTGAGAGCCTATATCCTTATCCTCAAGAAGGAGGCAAAGGGAGCTCACTGGAAATAGCATGGGCTTTTGAAACCCTGAAAAGCCCCCTACCCCAATGGCACACCTCCTTCAACAAGGTCACACCTCCTAATCCTTCCCAAAGAGTTCTACCACCTGGGGACCAAGCATATGTGCCTGTGGAGTCCATTATCATTCAAACAATCATACATATGGATCCTGATGTGATATAAATTAATTTAAGTAAACTATACATAAAAGGATATTTATCTATGACATGGAAGAGGAAGCAAGGCTGGCGGGGTGGGGAGAGGGAAGGAAGGGGACTGGAGAGAGGGGAAGAAAATGGAGGGTGTGGGGAACAGATATGGCCAAAGTATCTGATGTAGTGACATGTAAGAGGTGAGCAAAAATGTCCCCATGATGTCCCCATGTAGCCCATCACTGCACAATAGCAACAAAAAACAACAACAACAGAAAAAAAAAACCTTCCAAATCCCCAGGGCAGTGAACCGGTAAGCTTTGCCATTCATATCTAACTTACTAGTGGCGACCATTTCTATTTCAGAGAAGGTTTGCTTAGTTGAAGTCTTTGTGCCCCCACTGCCTCTGTCCCTCCACTCTCTCTGTACCCCCTCTGCCATGTGCCTGTCCTGCTGGTGATGGTCTGGTAACTGGTGTTGGTGCTTCCTGAGGCTGCCCAGGCTTGCCTGACCCTCCCCTCCCTCAGCCCCTCATGGGATACTTCCCTGCCATCCTCTTTCCATCTCATTGCCTTCTCTCTGCCTTCAGAGACTCTCTCCAGCTCCTTCTCCACATGACTGATGCGACTCTCTACAGATTCTGCCGGGCTTCTTACTCCTAATACATTTTAAACATTGCCAATTCATTTCTTTTATTTCGAAGTCATCATGCTCGTTTCCATGTGGCTTCTTTTTTGATGTTTGCCTTCCTGGAAGCAAGCTTCCTCTTGCTGCTTATTGTCTTACCCCATCTCGAATCCCATGTTTCCTAGAATCGAGGCTTAATTGCATTTTACTGGAAGGACAAGCAGACACTGCTTAAAGTTACTTGTGCTTCCTGCAGTAAGTCTCCCTCGAGTGTGCCATCCTACAAACTCCTGCGAGCTCTGTTCTTCTTTCAAGCTTCAGATCCTTTTCAGAGGCCCTGTACCTATGTGTGTGGGTTTTTCCTACAGCTACGCATCTTCAAAAATGAGAATTCTACATAGTCCTGCAAGCTCCGCCAAAACCCAGGTATAATGAGAAGCTAAAGTGATACCGTTCTCAGCTTTGCCAAAAGTCCCCAGTTTAATAAGGACAACCAGGACATCTACATGGACTGAGGCCAGAATGAAAATGCAGGACTGGCCACTTGTTCCAAAGTTTTTTACAGTACAAGATGGGAACAGGAGAGTGGTGATCTACTCTGGTGCTCTTCTGAGTGAGAGCCCCTCTGTACCTGGAAGCACAGCATGTCCATACTGTGTCCAAAATCCAGAGAAATGGTCCCCTCCACCCACAACAGGAGACTGGACCACACAGCTTGACCCGTGGAAGTAGTATAGGACATTTTCCAATCTTGGCTCATTTCCCCACTGTATAAGTTTCTCTTATCATATCCAGATGAAAACATCAGACAGAAACAAGCAGCATCTAGGAAAGTGTGTGCTGGCTCACAGACACTTCCCAGAGGTTCCAGTGCATCCTGACAGGGAAGGTGTGTGGTTGGGCTGCAAAGACTCCGATACAAGCAGACAGGAACAGGAAGGGCCTTCGAAGGCCCCTCCCCAGTGACTGGCTTCCCTCAGCAGTCTTCCCCTCATAAAGGCTCCAAAGCCTTCAATACAGCATCACCATCTGAGGAACTATTGTCCAGGACACGAGCTTGAGATGTCATTTCCATTCAATTTGTAACACTCAGCCTAAAGGTATAAAATGTTGAGGCTAAAGGGACAGACCGGAGAGCTGGAACTCGGGGGACTTCTCTGGAGCTGTTGTTACAGTCTTCTCAAAGAACATGGCTCATGGCATCATAGGAAGACTTTTACCATGGAGGAGCTACTATCAGAGAGTAAAGCCCATTCTCATACAGAGACAGCCATGTGAGTGCTCCCAGAGGGACATCTCTGAGGATGTGCTGACTTACCTGCCCAGGAAAGATCCCAAATGGGGCTTCAGATGCTGATCAGATCGAAAGGGTGCCCAAGATGACATAGAGCTGGAAGATTATAGAGAAACAGAGCTGAGGAAGAACAAGAAACAAGAAACAAGAGAAGAAGAGGCTGAAGGAAAGGAACAATAAGAGCCAGCCCAAAGAGATGGCTCAGTGGGTAGAGGTGCTTGCCTCCAAGCCTGAGGAACTGAGTTCCATTCTGGGACTCACGAAGGTAGAAAAGAACTGACTTACACAAATTGTTCTCTGACTTCCACACAAGTGCTATGGCATGTGCACTCAGGAAAACACACACACACACACACACACACATACACACACACACACACACACACACACACACACACACTCACCTTAAAATGTTAAAAATAAAATGAAGAACCTCTAAACAATTTACAGCAAGGAGTTTAACAGTTACTTGTTGTTTTGCTCAAAATGTTTGAAATCAAGGACACCAACACCAAATATTTACATTAATAAAGAAGGTTGTTCACTGCACATTCAATGTTAGAAGGAATGAATGGGAAGGGAGAGAGGGGTTGAGGAGGGGAAGGAAGGGGAGATGGGGACCTTTCCTTAAGTCACTTAAGGAAACAAATCACCAATCATGATGAGCTCAGGAAGAGCCTCAGACCAATTCTTCAGCTGAAAGTCCTACCAAGTGGGATGCTGTGGTGACGGCCCCAGCTCTGTGCACTTCCTCAGCCCTGACACTTTTCAGGGAGGCAAGGGCTAGAGACAGGGATGGTGATGGCAAAGCTGAGGACCTAGACTCCACAGAGGGGCAGCCGAGTGTGTGTATGTCTTAGTTGTTAACAAAATAGCTATAAAACAAAGTTGAAAACTCAACAGCCTCATCGAAGTGAGCTTTTAACAGACAGGATTTCTGCACACCTGTTCAATGTGTGTGTCTAAGCTAAGCATTATTACAAGACTCACAAAGATTAGCTAATTAAATTTATCCAAATGTTTCAATGAGGGCTCGAGGGATGGCTCAATGGATAGGATGTGGGGAGGAGGGAGAGATGGAAGAAGAGAGAGAGAGAGAGAGAGAGAGAGAGAGAGAGAGAGAGAGAGAGAGAGAGAGAGAGAACCTTTCCTTAAGTCACTTTGCCAAAATATTTTATCTATGGTTACTAATGAACTGGTTTAAACCACAGGATCCCAGGCCTGATTGCCCAAAAAGTGGAGGGGTTAGGGTGTTTGTTTTACATTTACTTATTCTATTGGGGAGTGCACATGCTATAATATGCACGTGGAGGTCAGAGGACAACTTATAGAAGTCAGTCCTCTCCTTCCACCATGTAGATGTCACATACCAAGCTCAGTTCTTCACGTTTGGTGGCAAGTGCCTTTATCCTCTGAGCAATCTCACCAGCCCTGAGGAATGTCAATAACCCCAGTGACTAGGCTTTACCCACAAAACCACTAGGGAGTGAGGCTAAGACATCGGCTTTCCCACTTCTCTCCAGGCAATCTCAATGTGCAGCCAGGGTGACACAGGCAATTCCACTTTTGGTTCAATTCAGTGTCATGTTGCAGAAGCCCCTCATAGCCTGTGGCATGTGGGTGGCAGTGTTTGCCGCTTTTCAGTGCTGACATGAGCAGGTTTTTCATATTATTATATTGATATCAATTCACATTTGTCTGCAATGCAAGGAAGACTCTTCCAACTGTCAGTGTTAGGAAATAACTGTCTAACTGAAAGGAAGTATGAAATCTTTCTCCTTGGAGCTTGTATAAACAAGGCAAAGCCATCTTGTTTTCTGAAGCTATTTATGTGGACAGAGCCTGGGCCCTAGCCTACTTAATGCTATGGGTCTACACCAGAATCCTAATCAATCACAAAAGAGTTTTCCATCATTAAACATCCTCGGCGGGTAATTCTTTCTTAGCAAAGAAGCAGGAATGAAGGGTTGTCACTGTGAACAATAAATAAACAAGTCCAGACATCTTTGTGATCCAAATCCCACAATCCCTCCAGAGTCCAAATACCTTATTGATTTTTTAATTCAAAAATGTGTTGCTTATTCTAAAAGATACATTCAAGACTATCGGGAAATATGTAACTTTTTCCAGAGAACTAAAACTGATCATGATGCCTACCCTATGAAAATTTCAGCATGCAGTGGTCACAAAACTTATTCGAGTATTTTCTATCTCCAAGTTATCTTTGAACATGATCTTGATGTCAGCAGTTAACATCACTATTTTTTAATGAGACCTCTTGTGTGTGTGTGTGTGTGTCTGTGTGTGTGTGAGTGTGTATATGAAGGAACATATTGTGTCTCTGTGTGTGTGTGAAGGAACATAGTATGTATGCATGTGTGTGTGTGAAGGAGCATACTGTATGTGTGTATGTCTCTGTGTGAATGTGTGTGTGTTTGTGTGAAAGAACATAGTGTGTACACATGTGTGTGTGGGTGTGTAGGAATATGTATTGTGTGTGTGTAAAGGGACATAGTGTGTATGCATGTGTGTGTGTTTGTGTGTGTGAAGGAACATATTGTGTGTGTGTGTGTATGCTTGTGTGTGTGCATGTGAAGGAACATATCTCATGGCACATGTAGAGCTTAGAGTACAACTTTTGGAAGACTATTCTCTTCCTCAAAGTTATTTTTTTTTTCGAATCTCCCTTGTAATGTCTGCTCCTCTGCTCCTGTGCCTCCAGACTTCCTCTTGGATTACAGATGTGCAGTACAAATCCAGCTTTTCATGTGAGCTGCAGGAACCAAACTTATGGCATTGGATTTGTGATGCAAACACTTTAACATGCTGTGCCATCTCGCTGGCCCCATTTTTTCATTGCCTTAGTGACCAAACATGCATTCCTTGTAGAATTTCATCCACCTCCGTTTGCCATCAGAGTTTGCAATGGGAATGGCATATACCATTTAAAGTATCTGGCTTTCTCACACAGACCTTCCCTATCCCAGTACAGCAACCAGATGGCTCTGTTCCTGCCCCTTTTCTTGCCAGCACACAATCCAGGTGCTGAGCACAAGAGGCATTGAATAAATGATGAGACCAAGTTTTAGCTTAGAGCTGGCTGTGTCCTATTTGCATAGGCATAATGTCAGATTCATTATTCATGAGCATATGCTATAATGGCCCTCCCCTTACAGCTCAGTCCTTTGCTGCTTCTGAGTCTCAGATGTGCAAGATAAACCTTCTCTCCTGCAGCTTGCAGCAATTTCTCCTTTCTGGGTACACAGCAGAGTGACGGCTCTATTTTTTATGCAAGTGTGCCTCCTTAGATGCATAACATTTACAACCTCCCATAAAATAAACGGAAGGTTTTGATACTGAATGTCGAAAGCATATTGGGTCAACAACAACAAAAAAAAAAAATTAAGGAGCAGCCAACAACTCCCCACAGAATTCTAGTGAAGGGAAGAGCTAGACTACATATAGCTATAAGAAGTAAAATAGGAAGGTGTGTTGTAGGTCTGTTGTAGGTCATGTAGTGAAGCTTTTCCTAACTAAAATTCTCTCTGCCTAGGATCTGGTAAGATGGAGAGATGGATCAGCAACTAAGGTCCTTCCCACAAAGCCCGGTGACCTGAGTTCAATCCCAGGGACCTTCATGGAGGCAAGTAAGAACTGACTCCTGCAAGTTATTCTCTGACCCCCCCACACACACACACACTTAAAAATCTCTTTCCTAAATAGAAATGATGATTACTTTTCTGTGTCAATATGACTGGGGTAAATAATGCTCACTATCTAATAAAGCATTGTTTCTGTATGTTATGGTTTGAATCCTAAATGTATGCTCTCTACAAGCTCAGGTTTTGAATACTTGGTCCCTACTCTTGCTGTATTATTTTGAAGCCTGTGGGCCCTTTAAAGATGGAGTCTGACTGCTAGAAGAACACCACTAGGACATCAGTAGGGCCTTTCTCTGCTTCCTGTTCTATCACCAGATGAACAAGCTACCACCATATGCTTCTGCCATCATGTGTCCTTGCCATGGACCAAGCTGTAGTCTCACTTTTCCCACAATGATGCACTGAACCTTCCAATAACATGAGCCAAAATAAACCCTTCTTCCTTCAAGTTGCTCTGTTAGGTGTTTTGCCAATGCAAAAAGAAAAGTAACCAATGCCCTGGGCATGCCATGAAGATGATTCCAGAAGAGATTAGTGTTTGAATTGAAGAATCAAGTGAAGGAGATAAACCTACCCCAACCCAATGGGTGGTACTCAATCTGTTGAAGATAACCAAGGAGCCGAAGAAGGGTAAACTTTCTCCATATATTCATCTTCTCTTGTTCTCATAGAGTTCCTGGTTCTTTGACTTTTAAACTCAAAATTAACCATGCATCTGGCTTTTATGGGTTCTGTTGGTCCCCATAATGACTTGAATTGATACTTATAACTGTGTTGTTTAGTTACATATCTGTAGCTATAACTTAACAAGACTCCATTACAAATTAAGTTGCTGAATAAATTTAATAGTGATTCAGTTAACTAGATATGTGTTTGAGAAATAGACCAGCATAATTATGATTACTATGCAAGTGGAGTTTTTGGCAGAGATTTTGACTAGGAAAATAGTAGCCATGTGATACTTAAAAGATAAAAGCACAGAGGTAAGCTAGGGATTGCAAACGAAAGTCAGAGAGTTGCAGTTAGATCGACATTCAAATTCTACCCTTGTTGGTTATTGTCACTTGACAATCAGTTTTATTCATTTTTCTCATCCAAAGGACAGGAGAAGTAGAAAGAAATAAAAGCAGTGGCTTTGGCAAGACTCTAGTATGGTCAGGTCAAACAACAACAGTGAGAATGCTTAACAAATAATGATTTTTCTAAACATCCCCACCGCAGTGCAAAGACAGCCTGGTTTAATAAGTGGTAGGGACAATAGTCTTTGTTTACAAAGGAAAATCCAGAAAATAAAAAGTTCTAAGCTTCTTCCACTGTGTAGAGCTAGCCATCTTCTTACTTTCCAGTACTTACTAAGGTGTTACATCATCTACATCATCCACTGCAGTGTTACATCATGCACTATGGTATCATATCATCCTTTTTACTACAAACTTGTCAACAAAAATACTCTAGGTCCACAGTACATATCTATATTAACAGTTAGAGGCCAGGGGTCCTATCTTCTCAGTCCTCTTCTGTGGTTACTATTTCATGGGTTAAAGATGCTCTCACTGTATCTCAGACAGACTAGGTCTTTTCATGGGTTAAAGATGCTCTCACTGTACCTCAGACAGACTAGGTCTCAAGTCTAAGCAAAGAAGAAATGCATGGAATATGAGTCTCTGCAATGATCAGCTGAGTCCTTACACAACAAGAGGGTGTTCTGTATATTTCTGTTAAGGAGCACATAGACTTGGGATTTGCTTAAGAGTCCTTTTGGCAAAATTGCATGAATGATGGGTTCTTATAAATTTTGGGCACAGAGCAGCATCTGCCAGCTCTAGAACCAGATTGCCAAATATCCCAAGAAAGACCAAGCTGGCATAAATGCTTGCTTTGCAAATAAAGTGTTTATTTGCCTTCTAGTAGCTCTACAAGGTGCTTCACTGACAGCAGGGTAAAGCAGAGCTCTGTCACTCCCATCAGGTCAGCTCTAAGTATGAGAGTAATAAAGAGTGATCTATAAGGTCAAATTCCTATCCTAGACTTCACCAATAATTAGTGGTAAGGTGGAACCAAAATTACCATCTTTTAAGTCCTCGTCAGTTGAGCTTTTGATCATGTCCTTCCCTCTTCCACCCAAGCTTGTTGGCCAATATGCTCAGTTTTTGTGAATTCTCTCTATCAACTCACTGGGATTTGAATTAGACTTCTTTGAGAGTGACATACTAGTAAAGAGCAGAAAAAGTGTTCCTCAGAGCAGCTGAGGGCTAGAGAGATGGCTCAGTGGTGAGGAGTACTTCCTGGTGTTCCATCAGTCCCCAGCACCCATGTTGGGTGGCTCACAGCTGTAATAATTTCAGCTCCAGGATATCCAATGCCTTTGGTTTCTGCAGGCACCTGCACTCACATACCCATACCTACACACATACCTACACACACACACACACACACACACACACAAATTAATTAATTAACTAATTAATTAATTTTTTAAAGAAAAGCCAAGAAGGTGGAAGGAAATACTTTCATTCCCTTAATACACATATAAAAACATCAGATTATGGCTCATAGGTACATATAATTATCAAGAGTTAAAAATGCCAGATTTCCAGGTGATATCTAATCTCCTTTACTCTTTAATTTATCCAAAACCTTTGGTTAGATGGCTCAATAGTTAAAAGCACTTGCTGCTTTCAGAGGACCTGGGTGGTGCATGCCACACTCTTCTCACTGTCCTGATATGCATTGCACACTATGGTTATGCTTTCCAGTCTCAGCGGGCCTAGAGCTCAAGTTCAGTCATTATAAATGGCCAAGTCTCTTGGCCTTGATCAAAGTCCCACTAGTCACTCATGGTGCTTTTGTGCCCTGGTTTCCTTGTCATCCAGAAGCAGGAAAGAAACGTGCTGCCTGCACAGCAGACTCCTCCAATATCAGAATCCCAGCAGTGATGGAGAGGCCTGAAATCTAGTCCAGGGCTCAGGGAAGATGGCTTAATCAGTAGTGCTTGCCTTGCAACAGGATCTAAGTTTGATTCCCAGAAACTCTTTTTCTGTGTGTGGACATGTGACACACACACACACACACACACACACACACACACACACACATTAACACACATACACAGGAACATGTATTCACACACGAACATACACAAACATATGCACATGAACATGCCCACATTCATGAGCAGATACAGACATGAACACACACCAAAAATAAAGTCTATGTCCCTCAGAAAAAGAGGAAGATCCCAGCACCTTCAACCTGCTGGAGCTGCAACCTGCTCCTCTCCTGTCCTTGATTTCCTGGATACAAGAGCAGACAGTGTTTCTCAAAGATGTCTTAGCATCCCATCCCACGAGCTCTTCTGCCTCTCTCCCATCAAGAGATGAAGCTGAGCTGGGGATGTTGCTCAAAGTAGAATATTTGTATGTTACACCCAAGACCCTGGTTCCAGCCTTTGCCTGAGAGACTGCTTCTTCACTTCCTTGAGTCTCAATGTAACTTAGGACTTCTCTCAGCACTGAAGTGAAGAAAAGTAAAACAGAATGACTTCTACCTCAGAGGAAGCCTGGTAGCTTCTACTCCTGCCCCATGGAGCACTTGCTCCCCTGATAATCCCTCTGTGAGAACCTCGCTGGCCAACTGACAGAAGCCCAAAGAACATGGCACAGCCCTCAGTACATTTTACAGTCTGCAGTGCTACTGAGATCTGAGCTAAGCTATCAGAGACTAGATAGCCATTAAGTTCCAGCCATGTGAGTAAGCCACCTCAGATGTCCAGCGTGCAGGCCATCAGAGGACTAAAGCTTCAAACATTTGACAGCACTCCTGGGCAAGACCTTAAATGATAGCCATCCAGCTGAACCTAGTCAAACCACAGAACTGTGACAGACAATTAGAAGTCGTTTTAAGCCACCGAGTTATGAAATGTCATGTAGAGCTGACTCTGGTTGGAAATGGCCACCACTACTTTGCAGTAGAGCAGCTGTGATGACTCACAGAAGAATCTCGTCGGATCGGCTCTCTTAACATTACTTTGTGGAGGGAGGAGGAAGGCCATGAGGCTCATAAGGCCCCTGCCCTCAAGATTACCAAAACAGTGACAAGTGACTGATAGTACTCAAATGAGTAGTGTAGTCTATGAGTTACCCACACTCCTGAAAGTAATCTGTAAAAATCTCAGTGGCTCACTGACTCTTCTCAGACACCTCTTGGGGATCTGAACGACCCTCTCTGAGTGAATAAATTTCTCCTTGTCTCTTCCAGACAAATCGCATGCAAACCAGTCACTGAGAAAGGCCCTATGGCACAACTCATGATCAGACCTGTCACTCCTCTGCTTGGACTAGAGTAACACAGAGAACCTGCTTCCTTAAGGTATAGTTGGCCGGTTCTAACTACTTTCATATACTTCTCTGGACCTTAGTTCCCACTTTCCACAGACCCTGCATATGAACCACAGTTCAATACCGCATCTTCAGAAATTAAGTCATCTTTCTGGATGGGGAAAATCTCAACTCCTTGTCCGCAGTTTTCCCTGAACATGGGCTCACTTAGGAAGCTTTATAAAAGTACCTGGTTCTCTCTTCCCACCTGCAGCAGTTCTCAACTGAGCTTGCTAGAACATAGTTGAGATCCATCATGAGGGACCATCCACTGTGTCACAGGGTGCTTGGCAGTCTGAGCTCCACGTTCCACAGGTCAGGAGAACTCTGAAAATTATGACAAGCAAATTATATGCAGAAATCAGCAAATGTCCACTGGGGTGGGAGAGGATAACCCCCAGTTCAGTACCCACCAGTGGTCTAGCCAGGGCTAGGCTGGATGCTCTGAGACACACAGCTGATTCTAAAACCAGCAAGGTAGAGGCCTATGAGCCACTTTAAGGACCTGGATAACTCATCGAGCCCCAGACTCTGATTTAGTAAATCTGAGGTGATCCGAGATTCTCCATGTCTAACAGGCTCACAGTTACAATGCTGTGGCTCTTAGCACACCCAGTCAATGATGACAAGAAAGGAGACTGATTCATTTGCCTTAGGCCTGTACTGACACCTAGAACTTCCATCTAGGTACCCCCTTCCCCCCGCCAAGTACCTTCTGCTAATTCCCCAAGAGAAAAATGGCTACTGGTGACTGTCAAAACAGAATATCTATATTCTCCATGGTTGGCCAATATGCCTGAAACCACGGTAGCAGAGAAATTACTTCAAGTAAATTATTCACTTCTTAGGGATCAGTGTGCCGCAGACTGCATCTTGCACTGCAATAAGGTAGACGTGCCAGCAGATTAAGGGGAAACTTCCCCACAGTTTGCTGCTTGCCGTTGCCAAGGTAGAAAGCCAAACAACGCTGTGAGCTGCCAGCCTTTTTCAATAATGCACTTTATGCTGCCAGCCAAGAGAAGCTGCGAGTGGGACCTGGAGATCCCCCTGGCTGCCTCAGCCCACCTTCAGCATCGCAAAGTCCACACTTCCACCATATGTCATTGGGGTTAAACAAATGAGCCAAGAGAGCACATCTTCGGTTTGAGGAGGGATTTCAGGGAGTCAATTCTCGTCCCTCCAGGACGGGGGTCAAGCTTCAATGGCGTCAAGATAGACTAGCCTTCTGGAATTTACACAGAACTGCGGAAAGGTTACTGCTCCCCCCCACTCATGACTTGGGAGCACAGAGGATTTGTATGACTCGGTTTTGCTCTGGCTTTCATCCAAGAAAAATGTTCTTGTTTCACTGTGCTGGTATTTGTCTGCACTGAACATCACTTCAGAAGGATGTCCTTTGCCACCTGCAAGCTGTGCAAGAAACTGAAAGAGGCTAGTTGGCTAAGGAGTGTTTGGAACACACTATGTAAATCCGACTGGCTCCAAAAGAGACAGAAAGTGTCTGGCTATTTGGAACCTACAGTGAACTGTGGATGTGTTGGAGTCTCTAGCCCATGCACCACCACCATACACTGCCTAATACTTCTCTACCTAGGTCTTATCACCTAAAAGAAGAGGGTGAGGGAGACAGCTAGGGTGAGTAGGTTGTGACTGCCCACTTCTACTTAGAAGAATCTTTCAAATGTAGAGACATCTGAGAGACTTCTCCATCAGTCCATAAGAGTAAATTCTAGGTAAATTCCCTGCACATGCACACTAATCCTGAGCAGATTTTTCTGCTCTGAAACCCCTATGTGGTCCCTCATGTGGTACAGAAAAGGATGTTGATAATGAGAAAGACTGACTGGCCTGTACTGCTTTCCTGGGCTGCTGGGTGCTCCCCATTTGGATATGGGGCTCTTTTCTGTAATTCAACTGAAGGCCATAGTGGCTCTGGGGACACTAAACAATGTCGCTATAGATACCAGCTGTCATCAGATTCAGGATGACGCTGACAGGTGGTAGATAGACTGGTGTACAGGTGAGAGATAGAGCCCAGGGCTGCCTCTAGATGCCCTAAAAATATGAGGTAATTCTCATGATGAAGGCTGCTCCAGCTCAAGAGGTACATCCTGCTACTTTGAGGAAACCCTACCATCAGTTATTAGAGGCTCAAAAAAATAGATTCAGCCAACAGTTGCTGGAAACGGCAGGTCTCAACACGCAAAAGTGTAATATGTCACAAAACACCCAGAGAAAGAGCATCACTGAGAAGTGATTCCTTTCTCTTCTAAAGAGGACAGAGAAGCTGGGTCTGTCCCCTGTCTGCTGTAGTTTGAATGGGAAGTGTCCCTGTCAGGCTTTAACACTTGGTCCCTCGTTGATGGCTCTGATTCAGAAGATAAAGCCTTGTTGGTGAAAGCGGGTTCCTTAGGGAACCCTCAAAGCCTTAGGGCTTTGAGGCTGTGTAGTCTGTCCCCACTTCCTACTCACAATTGGCTTCCTGAACCCAGATTCTAGGCAGCCAGGCACCTTGCCCTTCTGTCCCCAGGCTTTCTCCAGCATAAGGGGCTACTTGTATCCTTCCCTAAACTGAGAGCCAAAATAAGCCCTTCCCCCTCACCCGTGTTTTCTCACAGCAATGAGGAAAGAAACTCATAAACTCCTAGCCCAGAGGGAAACAAAAACAGATCCACAGTAGGACTTTAATAAATATGTATTAGGGGGCTGGAAATAGTGGCTTGCACATTTAGTCTCTGTACTTGGATGGCTATGGTATGAAGATCATGAGTTCGAAGACACCCTGTGATGCATTGTGAGATTCAGAAACCCTGTATCAAAAGAAAAAAGAAAAATTGACTAAGTCTCACTTCTCAGTTTAGTGAAGGGGAAAAAAAGAAAGAATAACAGTAGCTTTGAGTTTAGCTCTCTGTAGCCAGCCTGGGCCACTTAATAATAGTGAGCACATGAGTCGCCTGGGGGGGTCTCCATAAAAATGCAGATCTGGAGTCACTGGGTATAGAAGGAAACATGAGAGCCTGCGTGCCCGGCTTCCAAATGAAGGTGGCACAGTCCACACAGTTGGAAGGATCGTAACCTCAACTGCAGAGGAGGCAAAGATAAGAGGATCCCTGGGGCTCAGAAACCGGCCAGCCTAACCTAAGGGTGAGCTCCAGACCCGTGAGATGGACAGTCTTACAAAGCAAGGTGAATGACTTCTGAAGAAGCCATTCACACCAGGGTTGACCTGCAGCTTCCTTTCACATGCACACCTCTATGTGCACACACACACACACACACACACACACACACACAGGTGAGGTAGGGTGTGGGAAGAGGAAGGAGGCAGAGAAGGAGGGAAAAGGGAGGGAGAGAGAGAGAGAGAGAGAGAGAGAGAGAGAGAGAGAGAGAGAGAGAGAGAGAGAGAGAGAGAGAGAGAGATTGCACTGTCTGCTGTAGAAAGCAAGGAGGGTACCAAAAATCTCAGCTATACCCATCAAGATAAATAAGTAAGAAATTTTAAATTATGTCCTGATATGACTTCATGAAGGGTTTCAGATATCATTATCAACTAGCTTCTTTATGTTTAAATAAATGCTCAAAGATTTATTAACTTGCCTAAGGTCTTACTGGTGACTGATTGGCTATGGAGGCTGGACCAAAGCCCTGCCTTTCCCTGCCCATCTAACATCTTTACCCTCTTGGTTCTGGCTGCACAGTCTGCCCAGTAAGCAGCACTACAGGTCTGGGTGTTGTTTACTTAGCTGTGCTTTTCCACAATGCTGTTGCATAATGCCTGGCTAAAAATGAGCCTTTCCATTCGTCCAACTTTACCTGCCACTCCATCCAGATTAGCCACAGCCAGGCAGATTGGTTTCCTGTGCCATGGCCCTGAAATCAACTGTTCCACCACACTTGCTGCTCTGATATATGAGAGAACAGAAACCAAATAAATGAGGGAGAGATAGAGGAGAGAGAGAGAGAGAGAGAGAGAGAGAGAGAGAGAGAGAGAGAGAGAGAGAGAGAGAGAGAGAGAGAGAGAGAGAGAGAGAGAGAGAGAGAGAGAAAGAGAGAGAAAGAGAGGGAGAGAGAGAGAGAGAATGAGACAGAGCATGCCAGCCAACAGAGCAGACTCTGAGCTGGGACTGAAACCTATTTTGATTCCCTGTGAACATTCCAAATCTTTTCAGACAGAACACAATCCTTCACAAATTGCCAGACCCTCATTAGCCCAGCAGCCTGTTGTCTTAATACCAAAATCCTGAATATCGATAGAAATTCAGATGAAGGGAATTTATATTTAAAGACAAACATCCTATCATTTGTAGGTCCAGTTTAAGAATCCTGCCCTCCAATAATTTTGTAATAATCTTGAGACTGCTTGTTTGTGTTTTTTGGGGTCTTTTTCCCTACAAATATATAATACTGTTCTGAGACTCCAAGTTGAATTCCCATCGTGGGTCTTCTTGCCTCCCAAGCTAGGTCTCCCTTAGTCTCATGGATTTTAAGTGCCATCTAGTGGTCAACTTTCAAACGTCAAAACTAATTTAAAATTTAACTTAACAAACTCAGTTGGAGAATGTGTAGTCTCAAAATCAAGTTCTAATCTCATTAGCAGAGAATCATCATAGATCAATCACATGCAAATTACAAATATTTAAAAAATATAAACATACGTTTTCAACTAATTCAAAATAGCAATGTGAACAACATTTGATAAATTCCCGACTTCTAAATCAAAACTGTGCGCAAGTTTTGCAAGGACTTTTTCCCACTGCATGGTAGAGACATAACGTGCTACATGGTATTCCTAACTTGAAAAGGTTTTACCACTCGTGTTTTCCATTCACTCTGACAAATCTACCCATTTCCCCACTACAGAGAAAAACAATGACTTCTTTATAGTCTGCCCTGCATATAGACAGGTTTCAAAGCTATGTATTCCACCAGATATGGATGAAGAATTTCATCTTTACTAAACATGTACATGTTTCCCTCTATCATTATTTTCTAAACAGTGGAGTACAGCCATTTGCATAGTAGTTACATAGACTTAGGCATCATGAACTCTATAGAGTTGAATAAATCTATGAGAGGCTATGTATCTGTTATAAGCAAATGCTCTGCCAGTCTACATATAGGACTTAAGTGTCCTTTGAGTTGGAGACCAGAGCATTGTCTTGGAGCCTGTTCCCAAAGATACAGAGAGATAATTGTGTTTGTGGTTTACTCCTTCAAGCAGAAGACAAGAGGACGCACTAGTCCTCGCTGGCCCCACTCACACACAGAAGACTTCAGTATCTCTTCTTCTTGTGTTTGCAATCTCACAGCCCCATCACCTGCACTTGGGTAAAGTGGACTAAATGGTTGTGTGATTTTAGTCTCTCTGTCCTTATATAACAGCAGACACACCAAGGGGAACAAAAATGAGGGAAAGTGTTTATAGAACCATCACCACAACCTAAAGGATTGTAGTTCCAGATAAAAGCCAATGGATGGATGCTGCAGCCCCGAGATCAAAGGGAAGGTAGGGCAGGACTGTTCTTACAAGCAGACCACACCTAGTCTGAGAAAATATGTACAAATGAAACGCTGCCGGGGGGCACTGGACAGGTTCTTCTTCTACTGCACAAATGAAGAGTTGCACGGCAGCTTCCATTTAAAATGATTAGATGGTCTTGAGCAGAGGCTACCACTAAATCCTAGCTCACTACAGCCCATTGGATTTAGGTTTTGATACTATTTGTTTTCGGAACAAAAATGTTAACCATAGACACACAGATAGAAGCAAAATGTAAGACATAAATCAGCCTTCATTCATCCTGTAGACGCAGCCCTCTTAAACCCCTTGGAAATTTCCCTATATGTGCCTAGGGATAAAAGTCAGGATCATAAATATACCTGAGGTTTGGTCACCTGACTTTTTTCACCTAATATGTGCACATCTTCAAGCTATTCAGCTCATGAATATATTTCATGTATAACAATGTAGTGAGCCAATTCTTACTGAAAGGCATTAAATTATCTGTTTGTCCTTATATCTAAATATTTTTGAGATTAACTTCCTCACAAAAATGTACAGGTTGATTTCTAAAATGTGAATTACTGGACCACTGAATGTGAATATGTTTAAATTCTGTGATGCACAACCACAAACTGATCAGAGAAGTGTGGCAATTGAATAACAGTCCTGCCAATACGCTGTAAGAGGCCAATGGTGGAGTTCTTTTAGAGGAGAGAGGCAGCCATCTACCTTCCCTTCCCCCTCTTCTTTGGGAGTCTCTGTCACAGTGTCATGGTATGATAAAAAGGCTCAACCTCCTAATCTTACACTTTGTGTGTGCAGGTCTTGTGTCCGTCAAAGCTGCATGAACATCTCCAGAATCCATCCAAGGACATCTCACACAGAATAAGCAACCCCAAGTACAACTACAAGTCTCTCGGGCACTTGGAGAAGTGTTCATTGATCTCTCTTCTACTTTTCTAAATGAAGTTGTGCAAAATTCTGCCTACATTTTGTAATCCCTTTTCCGCTTCCTTACTGTTGTAGAGTAACTTCCACTAAGCTTTCTAATGACTCAGAAATTACTAAAAGAGGCTTGGCAAAACTTAGCATAGTCTAATGAAGACTCTTTAAGATTAGGAAGTAAATAATCAGAAGTCTCAGGAAGTCCCTGAGATCAACCAGATGCACAACCCCCGTCCCCATCCTGAAGGTTGTATAATCAGTAAAGACTGCGGGGGGGGGGGGGGGGGGGAGACAGAGTAGCCAAGTGTGCTGGGAAGTGGCAGACCAGCCAAGCTGTGAGAAGACAATCTCCAGTCTATCAAGCTGCCAGCACATCATTCATCGAGCTCCAAGCTTCCAGCTTTCCTAAGCTACTGACCTTGCTCCCAGCAGTGACTCATTGGAACACCAAGTTGGACTTTGATAGTATCCAGACTTTGTCATTTGTTCCTCATCCTAGGATGAGGAGAAATTTGTTCATGTCTTCCCAGGAATAGTGTCACACAACACTTATACACATGTCACTCCAATAATTGCCCAACACTAAAATTATACTCACTTCCATCTGGGTACAAAGGAGCTCATGAACTGCTCCTCTTCCCTAACGACCCCCTGAGAACACTTTCATCCCACAAACCAGAGTTTCTGTGGACTGGCCACCTGGAAACAATGGCATTTTGTTTTGGCTTGTGGTATTGCTGGGGGGGTGTCATTTTCTTCTTTGGTGCTGCACTTTTCTGTGGCTTCTTGCATGCTAAGCAGCTCAGCAGGTGCACTGTCATTGAGCTGTGTCCCCAGCTCCTGCCTGATGACAATAGTAACAGGAAACAGACAACACGGTTCTGAGACATTACATCTGAATTCATTGAATAGAATATTCTCCAATTGACAGATTTTAAAACTATAATTAGATTTTCCAACTTCTTATGTCATTCTTAGTTTCTGCATAATATATAAAGCCCTTTTATTCTCTTTAATAAAAGAAAACCGGAGCTGACAAGATGTGTCTACGGGTAAACTTGTTTGCCAGGTGAGCCTGATGACCTGATTTTGATCCCTAGAACCTATGGTAGAAAGATTTTAAAAAAACAGCCCTCAAAAGCTGTCCTCTGACCTCCACACACATTACCATGGCACGTGCATATGCATGCACACACATATACACACAGCAGCAGCAGCAGCAACAGAAGCAAAGAAATAAATTATGTTTAAAGGCAAAAAAAAAGTGTGTTTCAAAATATGTTCCAAAATAATTACAATTGATAAATTTTATTTGTAAGTTACAAGCCAAAGAACAACCAAAACAAAATGTTTCCATGCTAAAATTTATGTCACTCCTGCTGCAGTTAGTTCCAAAGCAGGAAGCTTGTGGTGTGTCTATTAATCTGTGTCAGCTACAAACTCTAGCTCTTCTCCCCAGTAGTCTAATGTTCTTGTTGGCATTTAGTTTAGGCTCCTCCCCACAGTTACCTGGCAACAGCCAGGTGTGCTTGACTCACTATAAAAGGGACTGCTTGTCCCTCCTCACTCTCTTGCTCTCTTCTCTTCTCCTTTTGCTCTTGCCCCTTACCCTCTTCCCCCTCTGCCTTTCCCTGTCTCTACTCCCTCAACTCCTCTCCCCATGCTGTAAATAAACTCTATTTTATATGGCTGGTACCTCAGGGGGAAGGGATGCCTTAGCATGGCCCAAAGAGTCACTCCCTTCCCCCACACCATACCTTGCCTCCACCAAACATATCCCTGGCTTCTCTTTCTTTTTATAAAACACCATAGTTCTAACAATGTAACACTTGAGAATGGACAAGCCCAGTGCTAGTTAGAATGACTGCTATGAAGCCACAGTATTGAATTGTATTTTATTTTATTTTATTTAGAGGAAAAAGGACAATTTCATAGAGTGTAAGCCAGTAGAACAACTTAAAACTGCCAACCCACAGGTGGACAGAGAACAGAAAACGCTAGTCAACTAAGTGTTCTCTGGGAATGGACACATTGACTCAAAACTTAGTGTATCCTCTCCAGTCCCCTACATCTTCCCCTCCACCATGCTCACTTCCTGTGTCACAAAATAACTAAAATAAGATCAAAGAAGACTACCGGGCATGATAGATAAACTAGAAAAGAGAGTCCATGCTAGTCATGACAGACAAACCTAAAAAGAAGACCTATTAAAGACAGAAAGCTTCCTGCACCCCTTCCACCACCACCACCCACCCACCACCACCCCGAATTACCAAGAAAGGTATTGGAAGACTCACAAAGAGAAGCACCTTTGGCTGGGCACTGCAGGAGAGACAGTGTCTCCTAATGAAGAAGGTCTCTGAAACAGATCTTATTGTCATCTCTTTAGTGTCTCCTTGAGTTCCAGATGTGAACCACAGAGATGTGGAGGGCAAAATGGTCTCTGGAGGAAAGCCTGTGGATTCTTCAGCCATGGCAGAGATGGATCAACTAGAACCAGCAGACACAAATACAGGGTAGCTGATAAGACAAATGGAATCCAGCAAGATAGGAGGTGGGAACTGAGAAGTTAAGTAAAGGAGAAACCAGTCACCTTAACAGTAGAGGCATCTGTACAACCTGGAGGCCTTCTTACAAGGGTCCTGGAAGAACCCATAGGCAGATCTCCAAAGCGAAAAGTATGTCCATGCCTAAACACTCACACACACACACACACACACACACACACACACGCACACACACACACACACACACATACAAATGCACACTCACAAGATCCTCCCGTAGCATGTAAGAAAGACTTAAAGTGACAGGAGAGTTAACACAAATACCTGTGTGCTCTCCACATTGCTCTAATAAGAGTAGACAGGAGAAGTACAAATGCTGGGCACACAACCTCTCACTATGAGTCTACCTAGATGCAGGTCGGGCAGATTAGAAGTTGCAGGAAATTAGACTTGGGCTGGATTGAGTTTCAATATCTACAAGTGTGCACGATGTAGTTAAGAATCAAAACCAGGGAACAAACCAGAGTGTGGATGGCAATGTATGGAGAAATGTGTTCCCCTGCTATGTACACCAAGCATGGACCACAGGATGAGCCAGTCGCACTGATGAGCTAAGCGGAGTCTCTGGATCTCTGGAGCTTCGTCTGCCACAGTTCAGCTTTTACAGGATAATTGAGTTCAAAAACAAGTAATCACTCGTCTCGATTGTAATGGAGAGGAAGGAGAACTTTCATTTGGAAAGAGAGCATGTCAAATTAAGCTAAATATAATTTGCAGTTTTGTTTCAGCTCATTCCTGTCAAATAGAATGGCTAAGAGCAAAAACAACACAACCCAAACAGCATTATCAACAGCACCAAAAACACATTTGGTTTATTTGATTGCTGGGGTGTAGAAATGTGAATGGGCCCTGTTGGAAAGAGACTGGAAAGATGACTCACTTAGTAGGAAGCTTGCCATGCAAACCTGAACCTCAGAACCTACAGAAAAACAAAGAAGGTGAGAGAGGTAGAGACAGGGTTTCTGAGACACTGGACAGCCTCTCTCCAAGACAGAGATAGAGCTTCTTCTTGCTACTATGACTCCCCTCCACCCACTGACCCCACCCCACTCCACCCACCCCCTATGATGGATCTAGTCTTTGTAACCATGAAAAAATATACCCTTTGCTTTGGTGAGAATGGTCTAAAACAGCAACAGAAGGGAAACTGAGGCAGCTACCATTCGGAATTTGATTCCACAAGACTGCAGGAACCAAAGTCATACTAATAAAAGGCTACTTCACACTGCAATCCTCCAAGGTTGTAAAAGGTTTGAACTGCTTTACAGATCTTTGGCAGAATCTAGCACCACCACAAGGTAAAAGTCAAAGGAAGTTATTTACTCATTATGAGAGACGTGTCTTTTGTTAGAATCATTAAACCCAAATATTATTCTCTCTGGGTCATTAATTTAGAAATTTTCTTTTGAATGTTAATAATCTGCTTAGCTTCCTGTGAGACCTTATAACCATACCAGTTATTTTACCTTCTTTGCCTTGAGCATTTAGAATCTCAGAGTCTAATAACTCTGGAAATTTACGAAGCTTGTCTAAAGAGATGACCATAGTGGTTTAACTTATGTGTTAAATAGTAACGGCATTATGGTCAATTCTTCATCTCTGTAGAACTTCTTGAACTTCAAGTTGTCACATATCTACCAATTTTCTAAGACAAATTCCTACTTTCCCAACACTTGAAACAAGTATGTTTCTTCAAAGCAATTTTAAAGTTCAAATATCACACATTTATAGCAGTCTGCTCTGACGAAACTTCATGGGTATTACACACATTAGCACATTTTTCTGTCTCTGTAGCTAGAAGCAGTAGCTGCATGTCCACTGCATAAGGTAAGACTTCTACATACTCAGCAATATAGAAGCACCACATATATGAGAAAGCGTAGGATTTACAAACTGTTTCAAAGATAGAATTTATAATTCTTTTCTTTGAAACAAGGTTTTCATCATTCTGTGTCTTAACTTTTCTGATATTGTGGTCAAATAGTCTGACCGAGGCAACTCATAGTAGGAAGAGTGTATTTGGGCTTGTGATTCAGAGGGATAAGATTCCATCATGGCAGAGAGGCAAGCAGGAAGGGGCAGGCATGACAGCAGAAGCAGGAAGATGATGAGTCACATCTTTATGGAAAGCACAAAGCAAAGAGGGAACTGAGTGTGGGATAAGGCTGCAATCCCTCAAAGCCCACTTCCACTGGGAACCAGGTCTTCAAATCCCTCAGCCTGTGGGGGAACATTTCTCAGTCAAACACCACAGTATCTCATAATATGCTAGAACTCAACTTTCAAGAAACCAAAGACAGGTTGGAGGGATGAGTAGTTAAGACCACTTGCTGCACTTCGAGAGGAGCCAGGTTCAGTTCCCAGCATCCTCATGGTACTAATGCCCTTCCTGGTCTCCTTGGAACCTACTTGCACATGGTACATGGACAGGCATGCAAACAAAACACTTATACCCCTAAAACTAAAACAAAACAACAACAAAAATCTGCCAAAAATACTTAACTCGGCTCATTGCTATGACCAAATGCCTGACAAGCGTAAGCTAAGGGAGGAAGGATATTTTTAGGTTCATGAATCCAGAAGACTTAGTTTCTGCTTGCTTGGCCCCAGGCATATGGAAAGAATATCATGGCTGCAGGAGCAGGTCATGGGGGTTGAGGGGAGGGGGAGAGTTTCCTCATCTCAGGATGAACAGGAAGGGCCAGGACAAGACAGGCTGGGCAAAGACACACCCACATTGGCCTGCTTCTCCAGCTAAGTCCTGCCCACAACGTTTACCTTTCAAAACAGTGCCATTCATTTACACACAAGTCTTCAATGTGTGAGTCAGTGGAGGACATCATGTTCAAAGCATCCCAGTAGCCCCTTGGAGACAAGCAGTCCTCTGCTGCTGTAGATGAAAACTACAAACCTAACATTTGGTGCTCTTGGGCAACTCTGCCTAGACACAACAGATTTTGTCATTCTTTCTGCAGGCTTCAATTAATAAGATGGTGTTTCCCTATGAGTGATCTCTAATTATACCCTTTCACTAATCTAATTCAAACTGATTTCTCCTATATTAAGTACAAAATAGCTGCATTTTACTCTGCATTGCAATCAAAGCAAATTTGAATCTATTTCCCAGATAGACCAGAGCTAAAGTTTGTGGGACTGAACTGACCAGAGCACTTCTCCATGGCCTGAGGTGGAAAGGGGTAAAGATTATGCTTTCATCCGGGCACATTTGAAAGCAAGAAGGAACTCTTTCTTCAGGATCAATGAGAAACATATTCTAGGCAGAGAGTTAGGGATGCATGGTGAGGTACCAAGTGTCCAACCAGAAAAAGGAATTACTTAGTTGATGGAAATGGAGCCTCTGTGTGTGTGTGTGTGTGTGTGTGTGTGTGTGTGTGTGTGTGTCTACATTTATACCTGTGTGTATGCCCACCTATACTTGGTGTGATCCTGTGTGTGTATATATCTCTGTGTGTCCATGTTTCTGTTCTTGTGTGTGTGTGTGTGTGTATGTGTGTGTGTGCGCGCGCGCGCATGCTTGCCTCTTCACCATCAAAAGGTTTATTATCTGCTGTTACCTGTTATTTTCTAGGGTTTTTGTTTGTCCTATAATTATTCAATTGTCAGAGAAAGCAAACCCAAATGAGACCCCTAAGTAATAACAGTTGACCCCCTTGCCACCCAGTAAATTACACATCCCCTCTCCCTCCGACACTTTCCTCCAAAATCTGCTAGCTCAGACAGCGAATGTAAGCTTCCTCACCAGCTCCTATACTCATTGCCAGTTGACTTCACGAGATCGGAGAGTGTTTGCTTCTCTTAGAGTATGAAGTGCCCCTGCCCATACACCCCCACAGAGGAAGCATGCATGGAAGGCTTTGGTGGGTTGTATGGCTACCAACTGCTTAACAGGTTAGTGTATCCTCGGTTCATCTAAAATGTGCTATCAGAGTGGCCATGGGTAGAGGAAGTGGCACCTGCAGGCGTGCCTTTGTAGGGTTGCTCTTATCTCTGGACCCTCCCTGTCCTTTTCTCCCATCTCTGCCCCACCGAGTGATGTGACAGTTAACATTTCCTATCATTCTGATTAGATGAAGGAAACCCAGGGCGTTCGTGAGCTACACACACCATTGGGTGTATCTGTGAGAGCAGTTCTGGAAGTGATTAGCTGGGGAGGAAGAGCACCCTGGATGTGAACAGCATCGTCCCATAAGCCAGATTCCAAAACTGAGTGAAGATGGAAGAAGGAGAAAGCTAGCTGTGTGCCAGTCAGAATAAGTACTTCTTCCCTTAAGTTGATTAATCACAAGGACAAAACCCAGGAAAACCTAAGGGAACCATTTCTTCACACCACGCCCTCAAACTGTGTTCCTTCTGTTTGCCAGTGGCCTGAAAGCAGTGGGGCCGACTGACCTCTGAGAAAATCTCTGAAGTGTAAGCCAAAACAACTTTCCTCCTTTAATCTGACTTTCTGTCACCGTGACAGAAAGTGAAGACTTCGTGCTCATTATGCAGGGAGTGCTCGCTTAAGTGCTCCTGAGTGTAAGTGCTCATCAGTGCTGAGTGTTCCTAAGAGGGAGCCAGTCTGGCTGCTGACATAATTTTAATGATATGCTGACCACAGAGAGGAACATCTTCACCTCAGCAGCCTCTGCCTGAATTCCCAAGCATCCACTCTTGAGCCGGTGGGAAATATCAGTTTTCATTGTAGATTTTTAAGTTTTACTATGGCTTTTAAGAGAAGTTATTTTTGTTTACATGCACATGAGTATTGGCACACTGCACCTGTATGGGAGTACCCACAGAGGTCAGGGTGGCAGATCCCCTGAAGCTGGGATTACTGGCAGTTGTGAGCTGCCCAGTTTGTGTTACTGGAACCAAACTCAGGTCCTCTGAAGGGCCACAGAGTGCTCTTAAAGCACTGAGACATCTCTGCAGCTCCAATTCACTGCATCAAAGCCATTTCTTTTCATAATTCATCTTTAGGATATCCTACTAATGTTTATTAGATACCTGATAACATGGCCGGCACAGTATTAGACACGGGATATACTTTTATACCCATAGGGGATACATCGCCTCATGGAGGACAGAAGAAAACTTATAAGAACAATTACATATAAATTCATGTTGTGAAGAACATGGGTAAATTGCAATGATATGGAAAATAATGCAGAGCTGAAGGGCTGGTTAGGCAAGCTGAGTGTTCAGGGAAGAACCTTAGTCCTCTAATTTAAGATTGACCCCTGCTATAACAGATAAACTACATAATGTCAGTGACCTAATACAATTAGAACAATTTCTCACTCACATAGAGTCCAAGTTACCCATCAGTAGGCAGCCTGCCACAGCGTGATACAGGAGCTCAGGTTCCTTCTGCCCTGTGATTCACTCAGATCCTAGAACCTCAAAGTTCTTTGTTGTCAGCCAATGGAAGGAAGCAGGAAGGTCACGTGATGGCCCTCCCTCTCCCAAAGCCCCAGAGCAAAGATAGTTGGGGAAAACTGTGTTTGACAGGTATCCTCTTCATGGCAATGATTTCACAGCTGAACAAAAAGCGCAACCGTTGATGGAGACTTTGCCATGTCTACCGGCGATTCTCTCTGAAGAATAAAAGTCAGATCATGTGAGAAGCTGGGCTAGAGGAGGTGTCTAACCAAGAGGAACTGGACACAGGGTAATTCACCAAAGACCAGGAAGAAACGAAAATGTCAGAAGCACAGAAAGAAGAAACTATAGTGGACAAAGGAAAAGGATTTAATGGAAATGGAGAGATTGGAAGAAAACAGATTTGAGAATTATTGTAAAAAACACTGAAGAGTTTGGGTATTGTTATATTTATTTACAAAAAGCTTTAACAACATAATAATATGGTTCAATATGTGGGTACTGTTTCTATACATTTATATATAATATGCATTCATATATATTTCTAAATATTCATTTAAATACATGAGAATCTAACTTTTTGACATGGTGATGTAACTTTATCTATAAGTGTTTCAGGCTGCAATCACAGCTATTCTAGAACATGTGTGGCCCATGGGCTACAGATCAGACATGCCTACTTAGAAGTCATGAGAAGATTAGCAAGAGGTAAAAGAGCAAAATTAAGAGAAGTGGAATGCTAATTTATCTTCTAACCCAAAGACTATTTTGTACTAAAGACTGAGATATCGGGGGAAAGAGAATGAATGAGCAAAACCTGGAGACCCTGAAAAGCACAGGACCATTTGTTGAGTCATATATAGATGTATATAAGATATTTATACATCATCTACATCATAGGTATATGTATATATGAAATCCTGCTTGTGGATGGAAGGAGGTAGGGCATGTCCTGAAGAGTTAGGATTCAAATGACTAGAAAAAGAGGCTGTGAAGCAATTTTAGATTTACAAAATTATTGAAAGAGTTAACAGTAACCTGGTGCCCATTTTAGGGAGGGGTCCTACATGACTGGGGTCCCAAATGTTAATGTTAATAGTGTAGAATGAGGAAGCAGACGTGAGATGCCTTCCGTGGCTGTAGATAGGATTCAGTTATCCAGAGCACTCTTATTAACCCTTTCTATTGGGCTCAGGCAATAGAATGCCTTCTCTTCATCCAGGCTGCTAGAATACTGCTATGGGCAAAAAGTTAAGATGACTTTTGGTCAAGAGAAATATAGCTCTTTGGGGTTTAAGACTTGGATTTTGAAAAATTAAAATGCTAGTGTTCTACAATTGAAATGACAAAAGAGGAAAAAAGTTTTTGATGTGTATGTGCACATGTGTATAGTGGTTTACATGAAAGTGTGTGTATGTGCATGTGGAAGTCAGAGATCAAGGTCAAGGTCAACACTGAGTGCCTTCTTCAGATGCTCACACTTTTTTTTTTTTGAAACAGCATCTCCCACTGGACATAGAACTCACTAATTAGAATCTACCTGTCTCCACCTGCCAGCACTGGAATTACAGATGTGCACAGATACACCCAGGTTTTCATAAGGGAACTGGGTATCCAAACTCAGGTCTCATGCTTGTAGTGCAAGAACTTTGCCAACTAAGCTAGCTCCCTGGCCCTGTAATCCCAAATTTTAAGAGCTCCATGGAAGATGATTGCTCTGCAGAATTCAGTGTGTGGGGCTCACAAGTTACCTGAAGGATTATCTATAGTTTTAGCAACCTCTAGTGGGGGGGAAAAAAGAGCCCTCTAAGCCAGCCCGGAGGCGCCTTAGGTCAGAGACCTGGGTGGGATTCGCCATTTTCTCTCGGGTGAGATTCTGAGACTGGAGCAGCCAGCCCGGAGGCGCCTTAGGCC
>NW_022196903.1:75292817-75294236 GCF_008632895.1 Mastomys coucha
CTGGGAATGGAGAAATTCGCATATAAATAAAGAAATAAAAAAAAAAAAGAGCCCTCTAGTACATTTCAGAAGCCCACAGATACAGCATTCTTTACTGTTCCCAAACATTTCTGATGTTTTAAATAAGCCAACATTCCACATGCTGAGTGCATGCTGTTTTGCAAGAACATGGAAGATTTATTTCTACCTTAAAGGGCTAAGATAGAGACAGCATGTCAAAGGCCTGCTTACCTGAGGTAAGGTGTGTGGCCATGGTGGAATGGAAAGATAACAGAGCTTCTCCCAAGGAGGCAGCTGGCTGGCTAACACAGGAGCGATTCCACACACAGTACTGAGTATAATGACAGAAAAAGAGCCCAATGTGAAGATTCGGTCATGCAGAAAGAAACCTAATCATGATTTACAAAAATGTGGTACACCAAGAAGCGAGAGAGGATAAGCTCTCTGTGGACATTCTGCTAGCCTGGCTCACTGAAGTAGTATTAATGACGTGAGCACTTAAAGGAATTCCCTGGTAATTTTCATTAGTGCTTTTGAAGAGGATCAAAGCCATCCTTGTATGGACATGAGCACCCTCTGATTAAAAAGAATGTTAAATCTGCTTTTATTTCCCCCAGCTTTTTGGCTTACAAGGGCTTCAGTCATTTTTGCAAGAACCTTTGTTGAGCTGTTTTGGGAACAGACTGGCTTGCCAAGTACAATTAGCAACTGTGGAGGGCTGTAAAACACAGACATTCTTCCTTGCAGTTTCCAAACTCTAAGCATAAAGCAGCCACACTTACCAGAGTGAAGCAGAGGCAACCTCCTCCTCTGCCCTCCTGTTCTAGACCTTTGCCCAGGAATGAGATGCGGCTGTGCTGTGGATGCCCCCTCCAAAAGTCACATAGAAATCTCACCGTCTTCTTGGCAGTGATCAGAGATGGGTAACCCCCATCCTGCAGGCTCTGCTCTCCTGAATAAGTCAATAAAATTATCTTGAGAGTGGACCATTTACCATAGAAATGAGCTAGTGAAATCCCGCACTAAAATAACGTGAGCCCGGTTTTCTCTATGTGCCTATGGGTGATCTTTTTGCCATGTTTTATATGGCATGTTGTGTTATCTTTTCCTGGAGAGATGTGAAGCAATGCATCCTTACGGCCTCCCCATAAAGTACTGACAACAGACCAAAGGAATGCCTTGGGTGAACCAAGGAGATTGGCCAATTACTTATGTGAACATGGATGAGGGGTTACTTACAGAAAACAGCTCCAATGCACCAATGGGGATGAGGATCTCCCCATAGCTACTTAGGATGGCATTCTCCTTTCTACCCTCTGGGTGCTTTAGTGCTTCTCCAGACTGTGTAGTTGGGTGTGGGGAGCCGTGAATCTTGAGAGGCATTCGCCATGGCAAGATGGCGCCTAAACAACTGTTTGC
>NW_022196903.1:75296452-75297015 GCF_008632895.1 Mastomys coucha
TCAGTCTAGCACTAAGACTGGGGGAAGAAAGACTTGGACTCACATGCAGGACTAGCACTAGGACTTAGGTGGGCTAAGACTCAGATTCATGTATCTCTCGCAGAGCACTTGGGCTCGGGGGATACTGCACCAGTTCAGAAGAGATAGCTGCTGTTTTAGACCCAGTATGTTTCACATAGCCTTAGAGGTGCCTCAACTGTTGAGCTGCCAGATTTTTTATTTCTCTTTTGCAATGATTGTAAAAGCCTCATGTCATTTTTAAAGAAATACACTCAGACCTTGCACACTGGTGTCTGATGTGTTTGTCAAAAGCCTTTAATCCCAGTACCTGCGAGGCAGAGCCGGGCGGTGATGGCGCACGCCTTTAATCCCAGCACTTGGGAGGCAGAGGCAGGCAGATTTCTGAGTTCAAGGCCAGCCTGGTCTACAGAGTGAGTTCCAGGACAGCCAGGGCTATACAGAAAAATCCTGGTCCATGGCACCTAAACAATGGAAAATCTTGATATTAGATATTAAGGATTGCTTTTTTTTCCATCCCTCTGTGCCTCCAGGATAGACAAAGG
>NW_022196903.1:75297972-75313575 GCF_008632895.1 Mastomys coucha
GCATGTGCGTAGAGTGAAAAGACGCCATGTCATGGCCCATTCTGGGGCGTTACGTAGGGTAATGAGCGAACAGCCAATCATGAGCAAACACGCCACGCTGTGGGCAGATACCCTGCACTGTGGTGTATATAAGCAGTGTGGATTTTGGGTTCGACCCTTTTTTCTATGGATAGAGACAAATAAACAGTTGCTGCAGAAGGAACCTAGTGTCCGTGTGTCTTCTTCCCGGCGAGAAGACTGCACGGGCTACAGTTGGGTGGGATTTCATTCAGCTAGAGCCTTAGACAAGGTTCCAATGACCTATCCCAGCCTTCTGTTAAAGCAGCAATAAAGACCTGTTAAGGGAAAACTCCTAGTCAAGAGGATAGACCCTCCCACCTTGGTGGACACCCAACATTCCAGATAGACAGGAGTCAATGACCTGGCTAAAGAACCACCCACATAGGAAGGCAGGACCACCCCTAAGAGTGTAGGACCACCGTTCGCCAAGTTAAGAAGATAGATGGGCAGGATAATTCATCCTTTAATGAGATATTACCCTTCCCAGAACCAACCCACAATGCTGTCCCTCCCTACAAACACTAGGCCACCTTGAGGTTGGCAGTAGCCACCTTAGCTTGGTCTGGCTCCTGTTCTGAGGCATGAGTCAGAGAAGCCCAGCTTCTCCTTTCCATACTTCCTGCCCCTTTGTTTTGGACGTTAACAAGAACCTAAGTATGGCTGTTCTGGTACTCTTGGCTTCCTTACTCTTTCTCTGGAACCCCCAGCCCATGGCCCCATGTCCTCCATGCCAGCCTCACTTTAGTAGCATGGCTTTTTACCTCCACTCCTCTGTTCTCTTCCTCTGGACCATGGCTGAGAATCCCAACTGGCCTGCTCTGCAGTGGTTCTCTTATAAATTCTGATATAATTGTCCCCATGCATCTGTTTGAGTCTGTTCTTAATTATTCTTTTTTATTTGTGAGACTAAGAACCCCAAGGGGGGAATCTTGAGTTCCCCATTTTCTCCTAGCAGTGGTCCCAATCAGCCTGAGCTTGTTAGAGGTCTGTTGTGGGTCAGCACAGCTGCTCTGATAACAAAGGCAATGGCCGCACCACTCAGGGGGTCAGCAAATCCATAACCTGCAGCCACACAAAGGACTTCACTAAGATGCCAGTGCCATCCTCTTGGAACCCCCAGAAATGCAAAAAAAAAAAAAAAAAAAAAAAAAAAACTACATTGTTTTTCTTTACAAATTACTCCGTATGTGGTAGTTGTTACAGCAACAAAGAACAGACCACCAGCACACTCTACATCCTTGCTGTGGTCCTGCCAGCACACAGCAGGCCAGTGATGCTGGCAGAGCACTAACTCCTCTGAGCTGCACTATCCTCAGGCCAAAGGGAGGCATTGAAACAGATGACCTCCCTGCTGATCCTGTTCTAAGGATGAGCCTCTTAGACACAGTAATTGATTGGAAAGCCTCATGTTGAGTAGACATAGCAACAGACAGCACGGTTTAGGGTGTCCTTTGAAGACCATGGCAGGACTGGAGGTTTCCTCTGTGTTTTGCCAGTGGCAGAGCCACAAGCCAAGCTTTGAGTTTCAACTCCAAGCCTCCACCTGCCGATTGACGCTATCGAATATTCAGAGTTCCAACCAACATTAGTGGAACCATGTGCTCACATCAATGAGAGGAGCAATCACTGGGCTTCAGAGCCCTCCAGTGTGAGGTCAAAAGAGAGACTTAGGCTGTAAGTTAAAACTTGCCTTTTGAGCAAGCCAAATTTGATTTAGAAAGGAATTTTTTAACCCTCAATTGTATTGTCTCCTCAGGAATACCAATGCTTTGTTTTAGAGAGGAGAAATGAGATTATGAAGACCCTTTGTTTGTGAGATCTCTCAAGATGATGATCATGAAGAATGTAAGACTGCCAGTGTTTCTGTTCTGCTGCCTGCATTAGCAGGAGACAGTAAGTAGGGATTTGATGCAAGAGGAGAAAATGCAGAATCATTCTCAGGAATCATTTCTTTCCTTCCCATCAACAAAGAGTATTTGTAACATTAGTCGCACCCTAGCATGGAGCTTTCAGTTGTCACTCATGAAATTTCATTTGCCTTGGTAGTGTCTAATATAAATTAGTTTGATAATCAGCAAGATATCATCAATGCACAAGATGCCCGCTGTGGGGTTCAGGAGATGGTTCAGCAGAAGGTATTGCTACACATGCATAAAGACCTGAGTCCAAATCCTCAGTAGCCGCATCAGAAGCAGGCTAGCTTCACATGACTGTAACCCCAGTATGGGAGTATAAAGGTGGAAACAGGAGAACCATGGGTCATGCTAACTGATAGTCCAGTTCTAGGTTCAGTGAGAGGCCTTATCTCAAGAGTATAAGGTAGAAATGACAAAGCAGGATGCTTGATGTCTTCCCCCGGCCTCTGCACACATGCATGGACATACCCATACACATAAGCCATACATGCACCTACTCCAAACGCATACACTACACACACAACAATAATAAAAATGCATAGTATGCCAAATGTCATATGAAAAACTGAAACATGCAGGACACTCCTAAAGACACTAAATGATATTCCTAGTTTATCTGATTCTCCAAAAGAGAATATACTTAATCTCTAGCTTTGAAAGCATCTTGATGTCTCCCTTTAGGTACAGGAGCCATGGCAACTATCATTTACAAAAAGCATCTCCATTTAGGATAAATTTTAAATATCTCATTTGTTCAGCAAATGGTTATTGAGCGCTGATGTCTTGCCTGGCACAGTGTGAGATACACAGAATAGTGTGTTAAAAAGCCCACACCACCTATACCCTCGGGGGCTCTAGGAGATAGCAGGGGAATCTGATAGTGAATAAACAAACTCATATGATGCCATTGCCAACTGTGAGCAGCATGATTTTTTTTTAAATGTTAAGAAGATCTGAAAAAAATAAAATAAAACTAGAGGAGTCTCTGAAGAGAAATACTCCCGGAGAAAGTGTTCTATAAGGCAAGACCTCCGAGTTTTCCATCATACAGCTTGCTTGAGGAAGAGCATCGCAGTGAGGCAGAAAGGCCAGGTGGGATTTTCCTCACCCTCAACCAGAAGGGATAAGCTAAGGCTAACTCTGCCTGAGGATGTGCAGCTCATCATTGCTCTGTTCGTTACTATTTCCTTCATTGTGACCACCTCGCTGACAGGAAGCCACTTAAGGAAGGACAGAGTCCACCATGGCAGAGAACCATGCCAGTGGAGGCATGAGGCTACCTCCTTACATATCCATGGACCAGGACACAGAGAGTACCTGGGGACAGGTTGGAGCTGGGATATAGCCCTCAAGGCCCACTTCCCCCATCCAGGCCACCACCTCCCAAAGGATCCTCTTCCTCCCGAAACAGAACCATTACCTAGAGACCAGGTATTTCACTCTTCTACCAAGCTGTTCCTCAAAGACAGATGCAGCTCCAGAGCTCCCGTGAGAAAGGAGCCTGTGGAAGCCACAGGACAGTCATCCTCAGTTATTTCCCAGGGGACTCTGTCACACTTCATGCCTCTCCTCTGAAGGTATTGTGTTTTAGATGTGGAGTGTCCTGCTTTGCCTCACGTTTGAGCACTTGGTAACCCTGACAATGCTCTTTGGGAAGGCTGTAGAACCTTTAGAAGATAGAGACTCATGGGAAGAGAGGCTCACTGGGGGATGAGCCTTGAAGATTGACACCATGATCCTACTTGCTATTGACTCTCCGAGTCAGGAGTGCAGCAGATGCAATGGATCAGCCAGCCTCCTGTGCCTGCCACCATGCCAACCCTGCCTGCTGCTCTGTCCTCCCCACCGTGATGCATTCCTATGGAACTGAAAGCCAAAATGAGCCCTTAAGTTGCTCTTGCCAGGGGGCAAATAACCAAGGCAGAAGAGATCAGGAAAAGAAAGAAAGAGAAAGAGAAGGAAGGAAAAGGAAAGGAAAGGAAAGGAAAGGTAAAGGAAGGAAGATAAGCTCCCTCACCTCAAGTAGAGCATCTCACAATGCCTGGGAAAATCATTGTTGCTATTATTCTGATGACTTGGCTCCCTCCAAACCTGCAGGCTTTGGAGCACAGCCAGTGACAGGACACATGAGGTTCACTGCGCCAGAAGAACCATATCGTAAATCTCGGTGCCATTTTGAGAACACTAAAAAGCAAACAACCCATAACATTATAGAGCAAGTAGACGAACAAATATCACCTTCCTTCTAGATATGAGGATAAAGTGCATTAGGTAAATAAAAGGCTGACCGTCAAACATAAAGGACGTTGAGAGGTACTGAGAGAAAGCCAGGGAGGAAAATTAAATCCACTCTTGACTGGATAAACCAGGTTATGCAGTAATGATAAGGTTTCAGGCCTGCTAACCTCAAATATGCACCCTGTCCTATTGAATATTTTAAGAGGAAGGAATTTGAGAGTCAGCATGTGTGGGAAGGTTTCTCTGACCTTCCCGGGTCTGAAGCTGGTCATCAAAGCCTCGTGTGAGAGGCACCTTCCTATATCCAAGAAAGGGACTACCTTTATCTCTAAGAAAAAGTTCTAAAAGGAGCCTGTGAAAGCAGGTACTGTTTTACTTACAGTGAACACATGTATGTGTGCTTCTACATGTTTATACATGTGTGTGGTCAGGAGCACACATGTGGAGGCCAGAGATCAATCCCTTAAAGCACAAAAAAGCTTCTCATGTTTATCCTTTCCACACCCCCCACCACAACGTCCTTATTAAGACAAAGGTTGGCCACCTTCCTGAAACATTTCTTCAACCCTTGGTTATGACTATGTTCACTGTAAAATAAGACACTTACAGAGCTGTGCCACTGCTGAGTACAGCCCAAGGGAATCTTAGTCACATTATCGTGGAGATACTTGAACATTCATCTTTATTACTGTACTAGTCACAACAGCCAACTGTGGAGTTATTCTAGAAGCCCGCCAGCAGATAAGTGCCAGGAGCAGAGGTGGGTAGGGAATGGAAAGCTGGCTTAGCAGTCAAGAACACATTTCTCTTGCACAGGATGAGAGGCTAGTACCCAGAACCCATGTCAGGCAGCTCTCACAACCACCCACAACTCCGTAGCCCTGAAGACCTGACTCCCTCTTCTGGCCTCTTCAGACACATGCACACATGTGCTCGCATGCACATACTTATCACCACCCCCCAGTACACATGCACAAGCATACTCGTATTTAAAAATAAAATAAATATTTTACATGGGGTACATATACACAACGATGTCTTATTCAACCACAGAAAAGAATGAAATTACATCATTTGCAGGAAAATGAATGGGACTGGGGATCATCAAGTTAAATGAAATGAGCTAAATCCAGAAAGACAAACATCAGGGTTTTTTTCTCTCCTGGATTCAAATGTAGATGTGGGGCTGTGGGAGTATGAGGCTGTGGAGATGTGGGGATGTGGGGGTGCTTGGGGGTATGGGTGTGTTTGGGGGTGTGGGGGTGAACTACGAAAGAAAAGGAAGATGTATAAATGGAGAAGAGAGAGTAATGGAAGAGAATGAGAAAAGATCCCATGATCTCTCTACGTGTGGAATCTATATTGAACTGTAACATTAGCCATGTTACAATATTTGACTATATATGTGCATGTGACATGCAACAGAAGAGGGATTATTAGGTGGAATAAGAGACCAGTGAGGGGGAAGAGGGATGTGGGAAAGTTGTAGAGGCAATATGAGCAAGGTATCATGACATATTTACATTCAACATCCATTATTTTGTATACTAACTAAAAATCTTCAGTGTAGAAGAGAAGCTGATGTAGCCACAGGATGGAGTGAGGTGCTGGAAGGGCTGGAAGGCGGCATTAAGGTGCTCTTAAGGTAGATGTCTCAGGCTGACCTCATGAGCTCACCAACTCTCAACCTCTGGTGCATGAAGTCAAATCCCAGATCCATCTGGACTCTTAGTCAAGTTCCTTACACTCTTCATGTTTTATAAAGCAGAGATGATAGGAAGATTGCCTTCTTTTCTCTCATGGTTGTGGCATAAAGACAAGATGAAACAGCATACAGTATCTCTAAGAATATTTGCTGGCATAAACATATGCTTGCCAGGTCTCTTGTTACAGGAAACACAGTTGATTGCTAATCCCTCTGGAACCTCCACTTGGTTTGTCCTGGGGTCACGTTGGTGGCATTGCATTCTGTGGACACCCATGCCAGCCTACTCCTTTAGTGGATATCTTCACCCTTGGGACCTCCATTCCAGCTACTGCTCTCTCAGCATTGTCTTGCAGCCTAAGAATCTTCCTTCTTGGTCCTCCATCTGCCTGCCTCCTCTTCCTGCACCTGCTTCTCCATCTTTGGGTGTTTCCCTAATAGATCTTTTTCTGACATCTGCTTCCTGAAAGAGTTTAACTGGTACAGTCAAGTATGACTCCCAGAGTTAGCTGGCTGTGGAATCATGGAGTCCTTTATTCAGAAGTATTTTGTGAGACCACACTCCACTCTGGGAAGTTTAAGAGCATAGTCATTGCTCAGTATACCTAGAGGTCAAGGGTTTTTTAACTCATTTATTCTATTATTTAACATATGTGTTTATGTGTAGGCATGTGTGTATGTGCATGTATGCAGAAACCAGAGGACAACCTGCAAGAGTCAGCTGTCCCCTTTCAGCATATAGGTGCTGGGGATTGAACTCAGGTTGTCAAGATTGGCATCAAGCCATCTCATCAACCCAGTAGTCCCATTTTTTAAAAATATTTGTTACAGAGAAGAAGAAATGAAAACAGTCTTTGGGTTAATCCAAAATCAAATTACATACTACCCATCAAGCATAGCACATAACCTGGCTGTCTCTGGGACAGTAAATACAATTTACTGGCACTTGGAGAGAGGGAGTAATCTATGAGGCTCTAAACCCTCTTTCTGACATAAGACAGTGACTTTTGCCCAACACTCTATCTGGAAGTCTGCCTGGCTGCCTTAAAGGGACATCTCCAGTCAATTTCTGCTGGATGTCTTATGTTCTCAATTCCATGTTTTGCTGTCTATCTATCTGTCTACCTGTCTTGCTATTTACTTTTATTATACTTTGGCTTGCTATATAATTAAGAAACACCCTCATTCAAAGACAAAACATTAAAAATAGACTGAATTCATACCAGCTGAGAACCTGAATTGCCTCGCTGAGCCTGAGAAGAAAGTGGGGAGCGGGGAAGGCATGGATTGTGGAACGTCACTCCAGACATGTGTCATCCACCGGTCCATTGCCCCATCACCTCATCAGGAAGCAAGAACTGGACTCTTGCTCTGCATTGCCTTAGTTTTCTAGGTGCTAAGAATAAAGCAATAAGAGTTAGGCATGGAAATAGCCTCAATGGTGTAATAAAGGCTGTGAGAGAGAAATAGATGCTATAGAAACACTGAGGGGCAAAAAGACCCAGTTCTGCCCAACACAAAGAGACTTTCAGGAGGATAGTAAATTATATTACATTCCAGGCAGAGAGCACCTTGTGTGTACAATGATTAGGAGTGTGAAAGAAAGAGCTAGCATTGACAATAATAAAAAGAATCTTCATTCATGATGGATAGGCTTTGTAGATGGGTAGAGGGCAAAGCCTATCAAGCATGGTACAGAACACTGGGGCAAGTCAACTGCTCCCCACACTTACGTGAGTGCATGGGTAGAGGGCACCGCCTATCAAGCATGGTACAGAACACTGGGGCAAGTCAACTGCTTCCCACACTTACGTGAGTGCCTGATTTTGATCTACAAATACAAAAACCAGGTGTGGTAATGCATACTTCTTTTCCCATGACTCTGGGAAAGTAGAGACAGGAGGATCCCTGGGACTCACTGGCTAGCCAATCTCGTCAGCTTGGAGAATTCCATGCCACTGAGAGAACCTGTTTCAGAAACCAAAGTGGACTGCGAGGATAATTTACTGTCACAATGTAATATATACATGTATGATAATATAATAAAATCTATTATGTATATTGCATATATTGTTATTAATATGAACTAATAAATATTATGTGCTAATCTAGATGGTGACTGAGGAATGACACCAAAGATTGCTTCTGACCTCTAAATGAGTGTGCACTCATGTATACACACACACACACACACACACACACACACACACACACACACCACAGAGAGAGCTATATGAAAGTTCTGTTTGGACTGAGCCCCACCTCTGCATGAGGAGCACCACTGGAGGTCTTTCTACAGTGGGATTAGCCCAAACTAGTAGTTGCAAAGCCCTGATGGCTGCAGATGATGATGCAATCAATCACCAGATATCCAGTACATGAGACTGTTCACAGGAATATATGTGTGATATTGTTTTTCCCCTGGAAGAAAATAAGCCTGTTGCATTAAAAATTATCACTATAGAACTGCTTTGAAGCACATATGAGTAATGGAAATACACATTTTCTTTTGTGACTTTATAATAAATTTAAAAAAAAAAAAAGTACAGCTTCAAAGAGAGCTGAGCTTTCAGAGCTGGGGAGTTCCGAAGTTTTCTCACCAAGTCCCCGAGCTAACTTTCTTTCTCTGAAAGAAGTGCAAACTCCAAATCGAAAGACTAGAACTTCAGGGCTCATGTGTCATGTGACTGTTCCTCTTCCTCTTATTTTACTCTGTGCATGATATTCTTTAAGTCCTCATTTTTTAAGGACCCATGCATATTTTATGAATTGAGCCTAAATGTCTCATCATCACATATCCCAGAGACTCTCTGCTCAGGAGCTGATCATTAGCGAATTCATTTTGTATGCTAGTGGTTGTCAAAGGCCGTTCTGAAGGTGTTACATTGAGTTTTGACATTAATTGATGAACACTTAAGCTCATCATAACTCTGCTGAGATTCGGAGCAGCAGAAATTAGAAAGATGAATCTCAGGAGATGAATCCATTGAAAAGGAATGTGACTCCTCAGTCATTACTGCTCAATGCCTGGGACTTCGTGACAGCCACACGGAATGCAGTAAGGGCTCCCAGCTGGTGTCAGGCTGAAGGCTCTTGTGGGGAGAAAAAAAAGAGTTATTCTCCCCCTTAGAGAGGAGCTGTTCGCAGATAACAGTTGGTGGGGGAGGGAGAGAGGTTTTGTTCAGTGACATAGCCACTGGTAAGGAGCATAGGTTCCTGCAAATAGCCCCTTACTCATGCTCCCTTAAAGAACCCCAACCAAACTCATTGGGTCAATAAAACAGGCTGGCATCAAAACAGGAGGTAGCCCAGCCGGAAGAGGAAGGGGAGAAGCAGAAATGGAGGAGACAAGAGAGGAACATGAGAGGGGAATATAACCAAACTCCTTTATGCACAAGCATCAACAATGAGATGCTGGAGAAACAGGAGAGAGGTTCAGAGCACTTCCAGCTCTTGCAGAGGGCTCAAGTTCAGTTCACAACCTCTAGGCTCCAGTGACTCAAAGCCGCCTATAACTCCAGCTCTGGGGAGACCTGACATACTCTCCTGGCCTCCACAGACACCTGCATCCACGTTCACATGCCCCAGCACAGACACACATGTATACACATAATTAAAAATTAAATAAAAAGATTAAAGAGAAAACAAAAAAAATGTCAGATGAAACCCATTACCAAAAGCTAACAAATATACATCTTGTATATTCTGTGTATGTTAGTCAGAGCTGGCAAGATCACCAATCCAATGTCACTGTCCTACTTTCTGGCATACATGAGAACTAAGCTTACCATCTTCTGTTAACTGCTTAAAGATGTGCATCTCCCAGACAGGGGAAAAACAATTTAGATGGGAACCATCGAGAGTTCTTATTTCTATTACTTCCAGAGGATTTGTAGAAATGGGAAGTGTCACTCTGGAGCCAGCAGACAGGAGTCGGGGTCGCAGGCTCCCATCAGCTTTGACAAGCAAGTATTAAGTAAAGACACAGAAGAGAGAAAGAAATAACACAGCATTCTCTGGCAGCAATGGCACCAAAAATGCCACGGAGTTTTGCACAACTATTTGTATTTGAAAGACTTTTCTGAGTGCTCTGAAAAGTTCCAGATTTTATAGACCAGTCTAAAAACAAGAGAAAATGTAAAAAAATAATGACTAAATAGGTTGGAAGTCCATTCGGATTTTAAAACTACACCTGAAAAAAAATCTCAGCTCAGGTCCAAATTTCTCTGGGGTCACATGACATTCCTGGAATCAAATTCTGTCAACCCTGTAGTCTGCTTCTCTCCTTTTTATTATGATTCAGAATCTCACAAGAGAATATTCAGATGGTCTGTCCCTCTTCCTTAAACCTACAGTTTCCAACCTGCTCAGAAGGTTTAAAGAAACATGGAACGTTTGTGAAGACCTATCTCTGAGAAAGCAAGAAAGCAATTAGCTAAGCTTTTTGCAAACCGACTTCATTAAAATAATTAACAGCTACACCTCCACTGGGCCTGACACTGTATTGGCCTCGATATACTTTCCTTTCTCATGACGAGGGCAAAAGGAAACGATATCATTATCTCTAATTTACAAATGAATACGCTGGGGCTTGAAAATGTCCTTTGAATTTCCAAAGTCATTTATTTAGCTCAGGTTCGGAGCTCAGGAAACGGAACACAAGTGTCCAGTGTGCTACCTTCTTTCAGCTGGCTTCCTCACCAAGGATGTGGGGCTGTGGGGCGAGCCTTTCCAGCTGAAAGTCATTGTTCCCTTGCAGGTCAGTGTTATGGTTGGAATGTGCATGATCCCTCTTGGCTCACATGTTGGAACTTGGTGGCCAACTGGTGGCGCTGTTGTGGAACCATTATAAAGTAAAGCTTGCCTGGGGGAAGAGGGTGGTGAGAGGCCAACTATGAGGTTTGGTGCTTGGTCTCCACTTCTCTTTCTTTAGTGAAGATGTAGTTCGGTTTTGGTTTTGATTTCTCATTGTTTTCTTCGCAGGTTACGTTTACCTAACTGAGGCTCATACCCTCTCAGTAGATATATCACTTTGCAAACTGTGTATGATTCTGAACATGCATCTAGACTATAGTTCTTTTTAAATGTTTTAGTGGTGGAGTAGGGATAGAACCCAGCCAGCCCTTTGTGCAAACTAGGCCCACATATTATCACCGATCTATACCAAGCCCTATAAAATATCCACATTCTAAAGAATCTCCTCCAATATTTTTAGCATTTCCATTGGCTGATGTCACTGTCATTCAATGCACGGTCGTCATACCTCTGTATCTAGGTGGTCTCATGTCCACGTTCCTCACAGGGTGTTTTCAGCCTTCCCCGTACTTCCAGTGAGCTATTTGAATATCACAGCTGAGGTTTTTCTCCTCGTACCCCACGTTGAACTCACGTTTTAAGTTTTTTCTTCATCAGGAAGGAACCTGAGTCAGCCTGCATCACTGACTGCTGGATCTCTCCACTGCACCCATAATGAATGAACAAGAAATTAACTTTCACATGAATGCCTTCATATCGGTGTGGTTTTGTTACGCCAGCACAACCCCCCCACCTCCCCATCTACTGATTCATAAATGTGCAAATGCTCCTCTCAGAAATTGTTCTTTAATCTTGTTAATATCTCCTTGCATATTTTACTTTTTTCATTTATTTATTTATTTATTTATTTATTCACTTTGCATCCTGACCACAGCCCCTCCTCCTGCCAGTCCCTCCTCACACATTCCCTCCCCATGCCCCCTCCCCTTCTCCTCTGAGAAACAGGAGCCCCTCCTTATCACCCTACCCTGGCACATCAAATCACTGCAAGACTAAGTACATCCTCTCCCACTGAGGTCAGACAAGACAGCCCAGTTAGGGAAACGATATTCACAGGCATGCAACAGATTCAAGGACTGCCCTGGCTCTAGTTGTCGGGAGACCCAAATGAAGACCAAGCTGCACATCTGCTACATGTATGCAGGAGGCCTAGTTTCAGCCCATGCTTGCTCTTTGGTTGGTGGTTCATTTACTTATAACAGAAACAATTATTCTATTTGGGATCTTAAGACACTGTCTCAGGTAGTCTCCACCGACTACTGTGGCTTGGATTCCTGATCCTCCCGCTGTATTATACCAGCTATATGAACAGAAAGTGTGAGCCCCTATCAGCTGCTGTGTATTCTTTATAAGGACAAGTCCTGAAGTCGTCCAAAGAGTATACATTTCTTCTCTAAGCAGTTAAATATTTTTACTAAATAGAAATAAGATTTTAAAATGATCTGTTTCTCTTTGGTTAGTTTGGTTATCTAACTTTTTCAAACAGCGTTTTCTCCAACTTTTTTTTTTCTGGGTCATGATAAGCCCATTCTACATATTCAAAGAAAAAAATTTCCCCTCACTCTTGGGCTTCTCAAATATCCCAGGCAGGCTTCAAACTGATGATACTCCTGTATCTACCTCCCAAGTGCCAGGATTATAGGTGTGCTCTACTATAAACAAATCAAAAAGTAAACCTCGAAAAAAAAAGAATACATATAGTAGATGAAATATAAAGATATTGTGATCCCATTCAATGTTAACAAGTACTAAAATTTAATCCTAAGTGTATCAGTAATTTTCCCATATAGAAATAATTTAAGTGAATGAACATTTTGTATAATATTTTTAAATTCATTTACATAAAAATTATTGAGTGTCTTAATTTGTTTTGTGTTTTATCATGTGAATATACTAAGTGTTAATATTCTTACTTTACTAATTTAAAAGACTTAAAGTTGGTTCCATCATTTGGGTACTGAAAGTAGCCATCCAATTGGCCCCTCTTCCTCACACAGCTCTGAACACATCCGTAAGTATTCCCAAATACCAGTTTCAAATTCTGTGCACATTACTTTTTCAGATATTAAATTTTCCTCCAGAAATGCTGAATCAACTTACATATTCCAGAGCCCATTTTATGACATTCTTTCCAATGTAGTCATTCTATTTTTGTAATTACTATTTTACTTTGGGGGGGGGGGTTTGCCTGCATGTACATGTGTGTACCACCAAAGTTCCAAAAGGCCAGCAGATGGCCTCAGATGACCCCCTGAAATTAGAGTAACAGACAGTTGTAAGCCACCATGTGGGTACTGGGAATCAAGCCTGTGTCCTTGTAAAAATAGTCAGGGTTCTTAACCACTGAGCCATCTCTCCAGTCTCTAGATGTTGTATTAAATCTTTTTTTTTTTTTTTTTTTTTTTTTTTTTTTGGTTTGGGACAGGGTTTCTCCATATAGCCCTGGCTGTTTTGGAACTCACTCTGTAAACCAGGCTGGCCTCGAACTCAGAAATCCGCCTGCCTCTGCCTCCCAAGTGCTGGGGTTAAAGGTGTGGGCCACCACCTCCCGGCCCTCTATTAAATCTTAAAGATAGCAAAACCCAGTTATAAATCAAAATTTTTTCTCTAAATATTTTAAGGAAGTTTATCAATTTTCCATAGCATATTTGTTGAGAAACACGCTTTATAAACCATCAGTTTTTTTCATCCTATTATTTTTAATTCAAATGTTTCTTCATTGTGAGTGAGCCCTGCCTTTTGAAACCATATCCATCCCGTTCATCAAAGTCACCTCCTCATTTAATCCTTCCCTTTTAGCTTTTTGTTTCAAAACAAACAAAAAGAAATGTATGTGGTCATGTTTGTTACTCTCTTTGTATAGCTAGTTTATTTTATTACCACAGTACTCTATAGAAAGAGATTCTCCTTTCTGACCTAAATCATGCCTTCCCCATCTTTAAGTTCTTCTGGTATCTCCCTTTGCCTGAGGAAGAACAGAGGAACAACTTTTACTCCTCTGACTTCTCCTGTCTGAACATCAACATGACATCTCGGTCCTACCCTCTTATTTCTAAGATCACCACAAAGAACACAGAACTAACACAATAGCTAAGTGGGTGACTCATGCTATAGGATGAAACTTAGAATCATGGTTGCTATGGAGAAGATCCATCTTTTTCTTGGTTTATGGAAAATCATGAAGCTGATTTTGTGTAGTCCAACACTGAAGAGATGAGAGGAAATTTATTTTCTCTGCCATCTCCAGACATGTGGTGTTCAAGTCCCAGAGAAGATTTGTATCATGTCACCAGAGAGCTAGGGCTCACTGCAGGGTAGGTGGGATGGAGTACTGAGCAAGTTACATCAATTTTTGATGAGCATCAGGTGGTCTGTGGCCCGAGTTCTTATTGATTGGCTGGCCCTCAGCAGACAGTGAAAAGAACGTAACTTGATTACTTACTGATGGCTCTTTTAAAGCCTTCTTGGCCTCCAAAATGCATAGTCACCTGGCTTTGCATTCTTCCTTATGATAGTTAATATCGATTGCAAATTTGACATCTTACCATGTTGGTGTGGTAGGTTCTAAATCAGATTGACTAAATTAGGAAGGTACATCCTAATGGTGGACCATTCTTGTGGCCTAACTTCAGGGCTCAACCAAAAAGAGAAACGAAGCTGGAAACCAGCATTCATCTCCCTCTGCCTCCTGCTTCTGTATACAATATGGTTGGCTGCCTCCCATTTATCTATGCTGTCTTGAACTCCCTGCTATGATGTATTGTACCTTGATCTATGAGATACAACAAACAGTTCCCTCTTTAAGTTGCTTTTGTAAGGTATTTTGTCATGGCAATGAAAATCATAATGGACGTACTCCCTTTGTCTCCATTCCTTGCCTGCAGTATCTTTTCCCTAGTGTAGGTGTAAGAAAAGTAAAGGCTTAAATACTTCAGGATATACAACAAACAATTCCTATCTCACACAATACACAGATTAGCCAATAGACTCAGTGGGCTGACTGTATTTTCCAATGGATTGCTTCAATGAATGCAAAACCCATAAGGCAGGGGGCTCTAAGCTTTTGATAAACTTGCTTCTATTAACAAAATGTTTGAGTACTTAACACTAGTATTTCTTTAAAATTACTAAATTATATGTTTCTCTACACATTAATTTTTTTCTTGTTTGATTTCATGAGTGGGGAGCATTCTTAGGAGCAGAGAGAAAAGGATGAGGAAAGAGGAAGGAAGAAGCAAGAAGGAAGAGAAGATCAGAGGGAAGGAAGATGTGTAATAGTGTGTCAACAGTTGAATCCTGAGGAGTAGAGGCACAGGGCAGGAGGGAGTAATATGTCAGATGTGTATTTACAACCTAAATGGTGCAAAATAGAAAAACATTTCTTCAGTGTTATTATGTCATGTTTATAAGCCAAATTTGACATAATATCCCATGAAACATTGCTTCAAACTCTGGAACTGTTATAAGAATCTTGAAAGTCAAATGTGGGTCTTAACAGCCTTCTCTAATTGATACCTCCTTCTATAGTCCCCTAGTAGCCCACATGGTCAAGGCTTGGACACTGGTAGGTATCCCTGTTCCAAACATTAGAACCTTTAAGAGGTGGAGCCAGAGGCTGAAGAGATGACTCACTGGTCAAAAATGCATATTCCCCTTGCAGAGGACCTGAGTTAAGGTCCCAGCTTCCATATTGGGTGGCTCATAACTGTATGTAACTCCAGTTCAAGGAGGATCTGATAACTCTGGCCTCTACACTTACAGGTACACACAGAGAGACACAAATACAGACATATAAAATAATAATGAGGAGGAGGAGGAGGAGGAGGAGGAGGAGGAGGAGGAAAAGAAAGAGGAGGAGGAGGAGCAGGA
>NW_022196903.1:75314166-75319928 GCF_008632895.1 Mastomys coucha
AGCAGGCACTATCACTGAGAACCCTGGTCATAGCATAGACATGTAGGTGGCTGTCTTAGTCAGGGTTTCTATTCCTGCACAAACATCATGACCAAAAAACAAGTTGGGGAGGAAAGCGTTTGTTCATATTACACTTCCACATTGCTGTTCATCACCAAAGGAAGTCAGGACTGGAACTCAAGCAGGTCAGGAACCAGGAGCTGATGCAGAGACCATGGAGTGATGTTCCTTACTGGCTTGCTTCCCCTGGCTTGCTCAACTTGCTTTCTTATAGAACCCAAGACTTCCAGCCCAAGGATGGTACCACCCACAATGGACCCTCCCCACTTGATCACTAATTGAGTGAATGAATGCCTTACAGTTGGATCTCATAGTGTCATTTCCTCAATGGAGGCTCCTTTCTCTGTGATAACTCCAACTTGTGTCAAGTTGACACACAAAACTAGCAGTGGCCCTTCCCACAAATGAATTTTATAGTGTGTGATTACACTTTTTGAAAAAGTAGAACCCCGGGTCCTCCCCCCTGACTGACTTTATTCTCTCTTTTGTCTTGCTTTTAATTTATTCCAGAAATATTATTATGACTCGCATTCATCATCTCAGAATGTCTTGTTCGTGTACATTTTTGGTCTCCTGATCTCATCCCGGTAACATATCTCAAGTCTAATTAGTTTGGGATATTTCAATAGCAGATGATAGTCTGGCTCAGACTAATTATGGCTGTTAATGCGAGATAATGACAGAGTGGTAATAAAAAGACCGCATCCCTTTTCATATCTGGAGTTTACTATAAGCTCCTCTGGAGCTCAAAGAGGATCATGTTTTCACTGCTCATCCCTGTGACTAAAGGAAATGTCAGAAATCACATTTCAGTACACCATTAATATATCTTTGCCCAGCTGGCTGTGTAGGCTTTCAGATTGCAAATCTAATCTGCTCTGCAAGCTTCTTTGCCTAATTCTTGGCTTTATCCCCAGATTAAATACTGAATCCCGTTTTACTGTCTAATTTCTTTGGATGGACCATCAGCAGTATTGCAAAATACAGACAATTTATTTACATGGGGACTTCAAAAGGCATAGGTGCCTGTTACTGTTTACAGTAAGTTAGGTAGGGGATTTTTTTTTTTAAAATTAAAATCTCCACAACATTCATAGATATTTCCAAGACTGTGGGAGAGGAAAATTAAGCGATAAATGGATGAATAGTTTGGCTACATTGTAAGAAGGAGCAAAAAGATTGGAAATAGTTTTTGTTGCTGTTGTTTCATTTTTAGTGTGTGTGTGTGGGGGGGTGCTTGTGCACGTGTTCACGTGTGTGCGTGTGTGTGAAAGCCAGAAGTCCACGCTGGATCTTCACTACCTTGGGTTTGGTTTTTGGATTTTGGTTTGTGTGAAACAGTCTCTCATTGAACTAAGAACTTCCCAGTGTCTAGATTGATTAACCAGTAGCTCTAGAAATGTGTGTCTGCTCCTGCAGCACTGGAAATACAAACTCAGCTTCTCATGCTTTCACAACTCATGCTTTCACAACAGGTATATTATTTACTAATGCAGCCATCTCCTCGGCAATAAGATTGGGAATTCTTTATTGTTAAACTTAAAACTAAAAGGATCAACAAAAGGAATCACTAAGAATCTCTAAACCCAGAAACAAGGTGCACACGATGGCCCAATTGTCTGGAAAATGCCAACTGTAGCAACAGAAGAGGCTGACTAGAGAGCAGTGAAGGTCACTGTCCACTCAGATAACACTGTGTCCCCACAGTACTAAACAGCCTTAGCATATACTTCCAGATCTGTAGATGATATGCAAATGGGAATGAATGCCAAGGTTTAAAATAGTCTGTTGTTATGGTTTCTTATGAGAAATAAAGACTGAGAAATGAGAACTGAATTTAGCAAACTAAAAATGGAAAATCACCCAAGACTTTAAATAAGTGAGATCCAGGCCCCACTACCACACATCACTCCTGTAGCTCTGGAAGAAAGAACAAAGACCCTAAGAATAGATTGTAGAGTATGATTAAAAGCCATACCCTCATGACTGAGAAGAAATCTCCATGGGTAAACTGAGTTATAATCCTCAACACCCTGTATAAAAACTAGGCACAGCTGCATGTACCTGTAATCTGAGCACTGGGGGACTGTGAGACAGAGAAGCATGTGGCTCTTTCAGCTCACAGGCCAGGCAGTCTATCCTTAATGGCAAGCTTCCAGTTCAAGAAAATATATTGCCTCTAAAACTGAGGAAGACACCTAGCCTCCTTCTGGGCTTCCGCATGCATATGTCATAGCTATACATACCTGTACACATATGTGCATGCAACACAGAGAGAAGGGTAAGAAAGCAGCTGGGCTTCATAAGTTTAGAACCTCAGTATTTAAAAGATATATCCATTTAAGGCCAGATGGAGCTAAACATTGAGAATCTGTCACAAAATAAGTAAATAAATAGGTGAATTACTAAATGAAACCCTGGTAGGTGTCCCCACATAACTTAAAAGCACTTCCTACTTCTTCTAACTCTAAATCCAGGCCTGTGACTCTCCACCTGAGCTCTAAACCTAACTCTAATCATAGGCTAAAAAAAAACACAAGAGAAATTTTCAAGTTACTATCGAGGTTCTGTTTTTAGGAGCACTCTCCCTTGTTCACAGGAACAAGAAAACTTGACTGATGACTTGTTTAGTGGGTTTTCAGAAGTTAACAGTACTTACTAACTAAGCTTTCTATTGTAGTTACTATTATGTTGCCATGAAAAAAAAATGACCAAGGCAACTTATAGAAGAAGCATTTAACTGGGGACTTGATTACAGTTTCAGAGTCATCATGGTAGGAGGCGTGGTGGAAGGCAAGCAGGCATCGCACTGCAGTGGGAGCTGAGAGCTCACATCTGATCCCAAAGTGTCAGACAGAGAAAGACTTGGCATGGCACAGGGTTTTGAAACCTCAAAGCCTACACCCAGGGCCATACTTCCTCCTACAAGGCCAAATCTACTCCAACAAGGCCATACCTCCTAATCCTTCTTAAATAGTTCCACTAACTGAGGATCAACCATTCAAATAAATGGGTCTATGAGGGCCATTCATATTCAAACCACCAGACTGCCATTCTTTGTCTCTTGTGTACATATGTATGTGTGTGCTTGGATTGGGATGGGATGGAGCCACAGCAGAGGTAAATGTCAGGTGTCATCTCCACCTCATGTTTTTTATTATTACATCTGTGTGTGCATGTATGTGTATGTGCCTGCAAGTGTGGTGTGTGTGTATGTGTGTGTATGTGTGTTCACAATTGCTACAGCACATATGTGGTCTTGTGGGAGTCGTTTTCTCCTTCTTCTATGTGGGTCCTAGGGATCAAGGCTTGTCACAAGCACTTTCCCCATTGAGCCATGTCACCAGCCCTCTGCCTTATTGTTTGAAACAGGCCCTTCTTGCTGATCCTAGAGCTTACTGATGCAGCTAGGCTGGCTGCCCAACAAGCCCCTTTGATCCTCCTGTCTCTGTCCTCTCAGCAAGAGGAATTGAACTTAGGTCCTTATGCTTGCCTGACAATCACTTTACTAATTCATCTATCTCCTCAGCCCACTGAGCTTTCTTTTGTGAGGGATCTAGGGGGTTACATTGCAGATTAAAGTAAAACCAAAGCAAAGCCAGCTTGCCATTCTACAGGGTGTCCTCCATGACTACTGACCAATAGATGGTCTTGAACAGCAGCTGAATGCTCAGCTTTGTGTCTTGCTGACCTTTTACCCTATGCTTCTTCATCAAGCATCTGCTCAGGGCAGCCAAACCACAGCTCAAAGACACCATGTTCAAGTCAATCAGTATTTCTACTTCCGTCCTCCTAAAACCAAAGGTTTGCAAAGTGTTCTCTTCATTCGTATTTCTTGAGTCACAAAAATTGTATAGATGCTGTCTAAAAGGTAAGGTATATCCAAAATTCTTACATCTGCAGAGACTTCATTTCTCAATCCCTCCATGCCCTCATTTGAACAATTACACTTATGAAGAGTAAAGCACACAGTTGGTACCAGGGTCAGTGTGAGTGAGAAGAGGGAGGTTAACTCTCCTGGGTTAGGGTCAGGATGAGTCTACAGAGTTTTATCTGTGATGTCTATGGAGCTTTATCTGTGAATTCATGAACAGCACCTGCCTTTGTTCTCGTTGCACGTGGCTTTCGTGATGGAGAAAGTTTGAATTAAGTTCAAGGAAGGATCCAGTGCAGTTTGGGTTGGAAACTTCACAAGTCTTGCTATGGTAGGTGTGGGATCTCTTCCATCTCCAAGGGGAATAATTACACGATTTCTGCTTTCTGCTCACCTGCCTCCCCCTGTCAGATTTGACATCTCTATTGCAAGATAATTGCCTCCTGGAATATTCAATTAGCTTTTAATTAAATATTGCTCATTAATATAACTGCAAGACAATAAAACATATGTCATTTGATTAGCCAAAAATTCAAATATAAATTACATTCATTTTTATGCCAACATGCACTTTACCTAATGACACATTTGTCACCCTGCTATAAAGAGCTTGTGTGTGATCTTATTTTCTTTTAAAGATGTTTTTTAATAAGCCTACAAGCCAAGTTTTAAAATTAACCTGACAGTTCCTATTCTTTCCCTTATCTCTATAATCACTGTTTAGAAACTAAGTTAAACACAATAGAACTTCTTCATAACAGCAAGTATTTGGATGTCAGCTTGCTCTTCAGTTTTATTTTTTTAAACTTTATTACAAAAACTTGCAAATTAAAACCATCATGCACTGAAATTAATTGGGCTCAAATTTGATACATATCAATGACTTTCCAAAGAGTTAGAACAGTCACTCAGAAGCTATAGATCTTCACATAGATTTTACACATTCACTGCCAAAAGTATTTCATGCATGCATTCAGTTTTAGATAATGTTATTTTCTGTAGAAATTTTGTTTTTATCATATATATTAGGGCACAGTTACTTTTAACATATTTTTCTTACTAGAAAAGTAATACATAGCTCTTTAGAAACCTTTGAAAATACACAAGTAAAAATATGTTGGTGTATTCAAGCCCAGTTCTCTTTTCAGGAGAAACTTTTCCTTTTTCTTGAGTTTTTACAAACTAAAATTATAGCACATATGGCCATAGTTAATCCTGTTTTGTTTTGTTTGTTTTTTAATTTACAGTTCTATTATAACCTTTTCATGTCATTTGCTATTTAGCCAATTTTAAAATCTAAAACACTGTTTATTACATCTAAAACACTATATTTTACACTATCGTTTCCATTATGATTTGAGGACATTAGGTTTTTGTAGGGAGCTGCTTGGATACGATCGTCAGCGGCGGCCGCTTAGACGATCGTATCCAAGATGGCGGATATCTGTCAGACACAGGCTGCTTTTTACGGGGCTGAAGCGGGGAAGAGCAGGGCTCCAAACAGCCTTAATTCTTTCCCCCTGCCCTAGGTGAGCATGCCCTGTGCCTCCCTGTAGGCAGCCACGCAGATACGATCGTCAGCTGCCTAGATCTTAAGTGGCCACCGCTGACGATCGTATCTAAGATGGCGGCCGCAGCTGCAATAGGCTATTCTACTGCGCATGCGCCCCTCCCGATTGGGTGTATACTGCGCATGCACCATCCCAAGTGGGTGTGTACTGCGCATGCACCCTTCCAAGTGGGTGTGTACTGCGCATGCACCCTTCCAAGTGGGTGTGTACTGCGCATGCGTCCCTCCTTAGCAGGTGTATGCTAATGAGGGTTTGAC
>NW_022196903.1:75319939-75324361 GCF_008632895.1 Mastomys coucha
CGTCGAGAGAAGAAGTCCAGGTGTTCGGTCGTTATTGCTGCTGGTAGGCAGCAGAAGCGCCGCGCAGGTTTTCCTTCAGTTTGTTTACCAGTACAGGTTAAAGGGAAACATATTTATGCAGAGTTCTTGAGCACATCTCTAATTACTGCCATCAGGCAGATTTGTAGGAAAAGAATTGCTGCATGAGAAGCTTAGAGAGAATACTAGTAGTCTCCCACGACTGTATCCTCACAGAGCAGAACAAGCCTGCCACAGATTATCAGGAGTCTTTAAAGACCTGGAATACGATGCTTCGAGGTGGATGGGGTAACTGCTGTGGCTCAGCTCTGGTCCCCTGAGGTTCAGTGAACCACACCCATCTGGGCTCACTTGGCTCCAGATGTAAAATCACTAGGGCAGTCCTTGGTGTACTGCCAACACACACATCCCAAAGAGCCATAGCTGCTGCATATAGCCTCGTCGTCTGTATGCAGGGTGAACAGATGAGCTCCATCCCTCAGTGGCTGTCCATATCATTCAGAATAAAAGGCAAAGCCACTTGGTGGAACAACAAGACCTTCTCCAATCTAACTTATTTTCTTCTCTGACTTCATCTCCATCGTTCTCAACCTGCTGCTCAAACACAACGTCACCGTAAGCACAACAGCCACCTTTGTGTTCCACGAAAACACCAGATAGATGCTGGCCTCCCACCTGTGGTCTCTACATGGTGTCCTCCATGAAGAGGCCTGTGGCGGAGAGTCTGCGAGCTCTCTCAGGATCGTTGCTCAGACATCATCTTCCAAAACATGGATGATTCTGTCTTCCTCCCTGGTATATCACTACACCCAAAACATTCCGAGTGGCCAAGAGGCAGTATTTGGTGCTAGGCACTGTCTGTGGGCTAGCTCCTCAAATTGAGAGGAAAACAAAACCAAATTTTCTACAACTCCCAGTTTCCATGATGTGTGCAGTCTTACTTAACATGGCCAGTTTCCATTTGCCTGTCTGAACATGGAGCTGATTTTTCACAAGCATCCTGACTCTCCTAAACCACTGAGATTTATCTCTAGCTATTTGTCAAAAGACATATAAGTGGTATAGGACATGAAAGTCTAAATGAAAGGAAGTCGACTTTTAGATAGACAACTGTAGGAACCAGCTCCCCTCAAGCCCTCAGTGATAAGAACTTTAAAGGATGTTTTTGAGAAAGAGTGACTCCACGGAGGCTTCACAGAGGAGGAAAATAATGGCAGTGCAGAAATTAACAAAGCGCTTTGTCAAACATGACTAATGATCCAACATAAAACTGCAAAAGACCTGCCCTGGAAGCATTACAGGTATGGCTGCTGTGTCACATGTACGTCAGTAGGTGGCGGGGAAGAGAGGCTGTGTCTAAACTCAGTATTCTGATCTGTGAACATCTGAATGATTAGTAACTAACATTTGAAAAAAAGACAGCCTGGGATGACCATCACTCCAGTGTCAGACAGGCACAGTTAGGCTCCCAGGACTGGGAGCAAACTGAAGACTCGGAGAACACCACCTAAGGGATGGTGGCCTTAGATGGGAGACAAATGACCCTGGCAAGGGCCCACTTGGGCTGGCCAGGCTAGAAGGAAGCCCATGACAACCACCAGACCAGTTCCATGGAGTCTGAACAGAGAGCTAGCCTGAAATGACCACACAGGCCTGGGGAGCAGACCATGTCCAAGATGGCCCCACCATAATGCACAAGTGGGCATAGCACTCCTGAGATGACCCGAGACACTCAGAGACCCTGGCACCACAAAGAGGAGCAAGTAAGTGGTGGAGAAATGGAAGAGAAAGAGAAGCAGAAGGGTATGGGCACAATGAAGAGAGGCAGAACTGGAGGCTGAAGTGTAGTGAGGAACAGCCTGATGTGAGTAGCTGTTGATGCCACCCATGACCATGGTAGGGTTCTGTCCTGTGCTGCCACCAATGGTCATATCTATGTCAATGGCCCTGCAGCAGCAGAGCTCTATTACCAGCAAAGGTCTGGTGGTCTGGCCTGCCACTGGGGACATGATGATGTCTGAGGGCTGTGCAGAACTGTCCCTACCTCTCACCTGGACATCTTGGGGGAGCTGGCCCTGGGAGCATGAGAACAGGAGAGCTGAACCCAGCCTTCTTTAGCTGCAGTACTCAGGAAAGCAGACCCTGCACATTGCAGGAGTTGTGATTGAGCCAGCCCAAGGGATATGAGTGTGGGAGAGCTGGCTCTACCACACTTCTCTCATGCAGTGGTGTGGACAGGGGAGAGATACCCTCCTTTCCTGTTGCCCCTCACTATCTGCAGCAAGCATGAGACCCTACTCTGGAGACATGAGAGCGAGAGAGATAGCCCCACCCCTCACCAGCTGCCTCAGGAGAGCAGTCCCTGCAGGTCACCTGAGCAGGACAATAGAGCTGCTGACCCTGGTGGCAGCAGCACCACAGGAAAGCCAGCTATGAGGATGTGAGTGTAGAAAAGCTGCCCCAGTTACTTGTCTGCTGTGAGGTGACACGGTGGAGGGAAAGATGCCCCACCCAGCACCCCTTGCCACCTACAGCAGGCAGAAGAACTGCCCCTGAGCCCATCAGAGCAGGAGAGTTATCCCTGTCCCTTACCTGTGTAGCTTTGCACCTTACCTGGGCATCACAGTAGAGCTGGCCCTGGATGTGGGGGTTTCGGGAAAGCTGGCCTTGAGGACATGACTATGGGAGAGCCGGCACTGATGCTTGTCTAATGTACTGTGGTATTAGAAAGGGAGTAATCCCCTCCCCGTCCCTTTCACCCTCACCACTGGTGGATGGAAGAGTCGTCCTCAGACAGGGTCATAAGATCAAGAGAGCTTTCCTTACCCCTCATCTGCTGCAGCATTGGGGAGAGCAGGCCTTGCCCTTCACCTGGGCAGCACAGTAGAGCTGAGCCCAGTGGAGAGTGCATGGGTAAGCTGGTCTCAAAGGTGTGAATGTAAGACAGCTGGCCCAGCAACTTGTCTGTTCTGTGGCAGACAAAGGAGAGATGCCCTCACCCACCCTCACCCCTTGCCACCCACGGCAGGTGGGAAAGCTAATCCTGTACTCATGAGAGCTGAAGTGCTGTCTCTACCCTTCACCTGCTGTATCATTCCGGAGAGCTGGCCCTGCACCTTGCCTGGGCAGCATAGTAGAGCTGCCTGTGAATGGGGGGGGGGGGGGGGGGGGGGGGGGGTGGCCAGTGAGTCAGCCCAAATGGCATGAGAACAGGGAAAGCCAGCAGGCTGACCAGCTCAGCTACCTTTTAGGCCCAGATCCAGGGCATTGAATTGGCCCATCCCAACATCTACTCCATCCATGAACTGCTGAAGTACATGAAGGAGCTGTTACTACAGATCCAGAACTACAGGATCTTCATGACACAGAGCATGGGATATTCAAGAAGGGTCCCATTGAGGTTCCAGTATTGGTAGAGTAGCAGAAGCCACTGCAATGCTCATGGCAATGAGCTTTTGCAAGCAAAGAAGTGTGGACAAAAGCATATACCATGGGGGAAAGTCTGGGTCTCACTGGTTCTACAGCTTCCACGGCAAGATCTTTTTTCTCTATTGAGAGGAGATTGCAAGGGTGGAAGGCAAGTACAAAGGGAGGGGAGATGAGTGGGATTGGGATGCATGAGGTAAAATTCACAAAGAAGCAATGAAAAGGTTTTTTTTAAAACTGCAAAATAAAAGAACAAATTTTTAACTGTTTGCCATTGCCTTCCTCTCCTCCACTTCCTCATCCCATTCTCTCTCTCTCTCCTCCTTTTTTTTCTTTTCTTTATCTATTTGAGGCAAGGTCTCACTCTAATACCCAAGATGGTCTAGAAATTAATATGTAGTCCAGGCTGGCCTAAAACTCACAGGATTCCTCCCGACTCTGGCATTGTATTTGTGTGTGTGTGTGTGTGTGTGTGTGTGTGTGTGTGTGTGTGTGTGTGTGTTGTGTGTGTGTGTATGTGTGTGTTGCTGGGGATTAATATAAGGTAATGTGAATATTAAGCAAATATTCTACCCCTTAGCTATTTTCCTAGGCTCAAGTTAAATGTTTTAATGTTTAAAACTATGACTCTACAGCTCCAGAAAACAGAAAGAGGAAGGATGCACTGACAGAACTTGGTATTATCCTTGTCCTATTTAAAAAGTGCTGAGTGTCCCCATGTCTTTCCTGTTCTTCTGGGTAAAAGCAAGCAAACAAAATACTTTGACAAGGTGACTGAAGAGAGGCTCAGTGATTAGGAGAGCATACAGCTTTTGCAGGCAACCCAAGTTCAGTCCCAACACTCACAAACACCTGTAAGTGCAGTGCCCGAGGATGATGGATGACATCCTCTTCTGGTCTCCACAGGCACTTGCACTTATGTGTATACACACACACACACACATACATACATACATACACACACACACACACACACAC
>NW_022196903.1:75324371-75335823 GCF_008632895.1 Mastomys coucha
ATAGAAGGAGAAAGGTTTATTTTGGCCACAGCTCCAGGTCACAGTTCATCATGGTAAGAACTTAGCAATGAATTGTAGGTTAGCCTTAAGTCCACTCTTGCCATTTTGTGCAGTCCAGGATCCCTGCTCACAATTAAGATGGCTATTCTCATAGCAGCCAAAGCAAATACAGATTGTCCCACATTGTCACACCTCCCTAGGTGCTTTAAGAACCTGACAAACTGACAAGTAACAAGCAGAGAGAGAGATGAAGAATGTCTAAGAATAGCCACCGAAAGTCTAAAACTTCCAATCCCTGGGTTCCAAACACCCACAGTAAAAACAGGAAGAGTGTGGAAAGTATAACTTTCCAACACACAAGGGTAATAGCCCAAGGAGAAAGAGGCATTACAATAAAGCAGGAGAGCCTGGCATGGTAGTGTGCTCCCATGGTAGGAAGGTTTCAGGCCAGCCTAGCCTACCTACAGAGTGAGGCCTTGTTTTGAACAGGAAGTATGGAAATAATTTAGAATGCATCCAGGAAGATCAAATGTTTCTCTAAGTCCAACTTTGTATACAAAACCTATATGAGAACAAAACATGGAAGATGGAAAGCTATATGGGACATGTGGGGGAAAGGTTACAAATTGGGGCTAGGGCAGTAGCTTAGAGGCTAAGAGAACATGCTGTGCAAGAACTGAGTTCAAATCCTCAAAATCTGTGCAAAATTCTATGTTGCCCCCGCAACCACAACACTGTTGATGCAGAAGTAAGAGGATCCGGGGATTCCTGGGCTCCTAGCTTCAATCCAATAAGAGCCTCTTTCAAGAGAACAAGGCAGAGAGTGATGGAGTGGTTCACCTGACCTCCTCTTGCCTCTGTGCACATGCATGGACACAAACACACATCCATGTACTCGTCATACACCACACATTCTCACATACGCCCAAAAAATAACTGTTAATGTGACAAATCGAACATATGAACTTATTTATGATCTATCTCAAAATCCCTATGAAAATAGCAATTTAAATGTACAAAGACAATAAAAGAGATGTTAGCTATGGCATTTCAAAAACTGCACAGAAAATGGATTCTTGGTAATTGACTTAAGTGGTAGAGAAGAAGACTGATAAGAAACAGGCCTTACTGCAATGACTCGGAAGCTTAGGGTTGGTGAGACCGGGGATCTCTGGTATGAGCAAACTCATGAAAACTATAGTGCAAAGAGAAAGATTTGCAGAAAGTGCTTAAGAAGCCTTCCCGGGTCACTCAGCATGGTTATTTTGAAGCGCACAGAGAGCTGTCAGGGCTGACTAAGAACTCTGCGTGTTTGCCATGACTCCACAGTGGGAAACTAGTACATAAGTCTAGTTTGGTTTTGGGTTTCTTTTTTCTTATGTGAAGGACTGGGAAGATGTCATGGTTGGCAAAGTGCTTGTCACATAAGCATGAAGGCCTGACTTTGGATCCCTAGCACCCACGTTCAAAACAAACAAACAGACAAAAGGCAGGCATGGCAGTACTTGTCTGTGATCTGGGGCTGGAGCATTAGAGAAAGCCGCTTCTCTCCTTTCTTCCCTGGGGCTCTCTGATGTAACAGCCTAGCCAAATCGTCAAGGGAGCCTGTCTGGAAACTAAGCTGGAAAGCAACTGTTGAAGATGCCCAATGCCGATCTGTGATCTCTCCGCATAGGCATACCTACAAAACACACATACACACACACAAAAAAAAAACACACACACACACACATACACACACTGCAGTATAAATATAAACATACTAGAGAGATGGAGATTAGTAGTAAAAGTCATCTGAAAGAATTTAAACTTGTTTCACACAGGTAGAGGGTAGGGTTGTCTATAAAAGTAACTTTTATTTTTCTGTAGTAATTGTCATCTCAGAGGCTTGCTGCCTCCATCTGCTAACCTAAGCCTAGTCCTGAAAGTTTCTATCCCCCAAACAATCTAATCTAGACCTAGAATGTTTTCAGTCTCTGAGATTCAATCTAGCATCTCTCTTGGCCTCTCCTGAATTGCTCTGCTTGGCCTCATAATAACTTTGGCAATATGTTGTAAATGTCTGGCTCCTTCTTATCTGGCTCGTTCTGTCGTCACCTGTGTCTAGCTTGTTCTCTTTTCAACCTGTCTCAGTAAAACTGCCTCCTTCCTTTCTCTCCCTGTGCCACTCTCCTAAGTAGCTTCTCTTTCCTCTCTCTCCTCCTGATAGTTGGGTGTATCCTATCTCTGACTCCTGCTGTCAAATCTTTTTCTGATTCATCACTTTGTCTGTCCCTCAATTAGAAATCACTTTCCTTCTACAAACTACTTTTACCTTCATTGTTTGTGATTAAAGTGTGTACTAAGGGTATGTCTATATTCCAGCCAGAGGGGTTAAAAGTGTGTGTTGACGGTTGGCCCACACCACAACTAGAAACAATTTTTTTCAGTAAATAACACAATCTTTGTGTTCACAATATAACAGTTTTAATAAGAAGTCCCATAGAATACTTGATTCCATGATTTTAATAAAAATAAAAATATAAAGAAACTTAAAGGCAGGGAAGCTGGCTACACTGAGGAGTAACCAGGCGAGTTGGCTCAGCAGTGCAAGGTGTTTCTGTTCACACTGTAACACCAGACAGCCTGTGCCTCTTCTTCCATCCTCACAGTCCTCAGAAAACAACCTGGATGATCTCCTGTTATAGTTACTTCATAGCTAACACCCAGCCAGCCCAAACCCTGAAGGCTTAGGGCTCTGCCTCATGAAATGGCCCCAATCTCACATGAAATTCCTAAGTTCAGTCACCATTGTGTAACTTTTCTTAAGGAAATATAAACAAAAGTCTATTCACCTTAGATCTGGCTTTGACAGCAGACCAAAGTTTCTCCCCAGATCCAATTCGGAGAAGCCCTGAGTTTGCTGAGGTTACTTCCAGGAGCATGGGCCAGGGATTCTTACTGTAATGGGATTCAACAATAGCTCCATCACCAACATTCCCACCTGGACCTCTGGATAATTCCAGGAGCTGCATCCCTGAAACTCTTTGTTCAATTTGTAGACGGCTGCATAGAAGAGTCTCCAAGGCAACTGTGACTTCTTTCATAACCTTGGGGAATGGCACTGCAACTCAAGCCTTCTGGATGCATTAGCTTCCTGGGTCTTCTGGTGTCCCTCTCCTTGACTCCACTCCTGCAAGGAGAAAATGTTTCAATTTGGGGGAAATCATTACTGTAACTACACCTTCTGAGCATCCATCCAGCTATCAAGTCAGGACCACATAACTCCCTATTTGGTTTCCAGAATTTGCTAGAAAAGCTGAGGAGACTTAAAAAAATACTTTCCTGGTTTTTTTTGTTTGTTTGTTTGTTTTTTATGAAAAATACAACTCAGAAAGAGTCATGTGGACAAACCCGTTTGTATCTAATGCATTGTATCAAATAGATGCCATCACCATCTAGTCAAACAGCTTCAAGGAATGGAAAAAGAGAGGCTGTCCCATCTATTTAACAAGGACTTAAAACTCTGAAACTAGGCAAGAATAACATTCAAAAAATTGTGTAGGTGAATTTCAACACAAAGATGGAAGAACTTAAAATAAAATCTTGTATGAATTACATAAGGAAAAAGCTAAAGACAGAGACTATCCGAGAAAGCCAGGTGTGGAGACACATGTCTGGAATCTAGCCCTGGGGAGAGGGGGAGAGTAAAGCAAAAGGGTCACAAGTTCAAGACCAGCCTTGGCAAAATAAAGAAACAAATCAAAATAATATCCACGGGAAAGGGAGAGATGATTTTTCTAGCTCTCTTGCAGAGACTCTTATTTTTAATTTTTTATTAGATATTTTCTTTATTTACATGTCATATGATTTCTTCTTTCCCAGTTTCCCCTCCAAAAAACAAACAAACAAACAAAAACAACAAGAACAAACCCCTGTTGCCTCCCCCCTCCCCATGCTTGCCACCCCACACTCTCCCACTTATTGGTCCTGGCATTCCCCTACACTGGGGCACAGAACCTTCACAGGGCCAAGGGCCCCTCCTCCCATTGATGATTGACTCTGCAATCCTCTACTATACACATGCTGCTAGAACAATCAGTCCCACCATGTATAGTCCTTGGTTGGTGGTTGAGTGTCTGGGAGCTCAGAGGGTACTAGTTAGTTCATATTGTTGTTCATCCTAAAGGGCTGGAAACCCCTCAGCTCCTTGGGTCCTTTCTCTGGCTCCTTCATTGGGGAGCCTGTACTCAGTCCAATGGATGGCTGTGAGCCGCAGAGACTCTTTTTTTTTTTTTTTTTTTTTTTGGTGATTTAGCTGCTGGCAAGAAGCTCATGTCCTCAGTCATGCTTCTGTGACCCTCATGAGACTCACTGGATCATAAAGGGGATCATCACAGCCAAAGGGACTAGTTAGTCAGTTAGGAAGAAGGGAGTCAGAAGGAATGAGGGCATGGAAGTGTGCGGTCAGGGCAACTATGACCAAAACATATTATATACATGCATGAAAATGTCTATTAACCTAGTATTATATATAATTAATATCTTCTAATGAAAATATTTTCAAGCAATATCCAAGATAATTTGAAAGAAATGAGAGATCATAACTTGCTCTATCAATTTTTAAAGCTTATTTCAGTGAGGGTAACTGGGGTGAAAATGATTTCATACATCATGTACGTAGTGTATGAGGTTTTGGAGGAATACAAAGGTTAAGTTTTAGAAGCTCGTTTTAAGGGTGTGGGAATGGGATTGAGAGACACTGATGCAAGAACAGGCTAACAACAGGCTGGAAAAAAGCTGCAGTATCCGAGCCAACATCACACATGAAAGCAGCCGGCGTGGACGGCCTGTTGAATTAACGGTGAAAAAGCCTTGCTTGCATCTTCTTAACTGGATCACATTCGTGATTGATTCCTACCCAAAAATCGACGTTAAATTGTCTAAAAGGCAAATAAGAAAAACAGAGTTTTAAAATCATGTAAGAAAATATTACTTTGTTGTAGAATCTCTTAACTGGTATATTTTTAAAAAAAAATTTTGAGGCAGGTTTTGATAAGTTGCCCAGGCTGTTTTGGACGTGTAGCCCTAGAAGACCTTAGACTTGTTGGAACTATAAGTGTGAGGCACCATACCTTGTTCAGCTTAAACAAGTGTGGTGTGTTTGGCTTGCAGGAATGTGTGTATAGTATGCACATACAGATGCATGTCCACATGGCAGATGGCAGTCTGCCTCATGAGTTCTGCCTTATTTTTTGAAACAGAGTCATTCGTTGAGCCTGGAGCTATGTTCTTGTATCACTGGTTAGTAAGTAAGCTTCAAGGGTCTATCCTGTAAGCAGGGAGGTTGCAGACACATGCCATCCTGTTCAGATTTGATGTGTGTGCTGGAAACGCAAACCTGTGTCCTCCTGGTTGCTCAGCAAGCATTTTACTAGCTGTCCCATCTACCTAGCCCTGTTTAAAAAAAAAAAAAATCTTTTTTTTTTGAGGGAGAAACTATTATTTTATAAATTCATTTATTTTTCACACTCCATATTCCATTCAGTGCCCCCTCCAATCCACCCTCTGACTGTTCCACATCCCACACTTCTTTCCCAACACCCCTGTCTCCATGTGGATGTCCCCACACCCCCATCCCACATGACCTTTAAACTCCCTGGGGCCTCCAGTCTCTTGAGGGTTAGGTGCATCATCTCTGAATGCCCCGAGACCCAGAAGTCCTCTACTGTATGTGTGGTGGGGGGCTCATGTCAGCTGGTGTATTCTGTCTGTTTGATGGTCCAGTGTTTGAGAGATCTCAGGGGTCCAGATTAATTGAGACTGCTGGTCCTCAAAACAAAGAAACAAAATTATTAAACAAAAGTCTAAAAGCCACAAACAAACCAGTTCAAGCAAATATTGATAATTTTACTATGCTGAAATGTAAAGCATAAACCATCACATAAAATTGAAAAATACCTCCAGCCTGGAAGAAGATATCTGTGGTGATAAAGCTAACAAAAACATAGATGTGGGAAATATAAAATACCAGAAAAAAAATGACTTTGAAAAAAATCTAGTAGAAAATCAAAAAATAATATAAAGAAAGGGGGAAAAAATCATGTATCAGGACCAGAAAGATGGATCCACAGTTAACAAATTCTTGCTGCAGGAGAATTTGGATGAGCAGAACCTGACCTAACAATCTGAGTGTTCCACACACACCTGTAATTGCAAGTGGGCAGAGATAAGAGTATCTCTCTGGATGGTTGGCTTCCAACATGGCTGAGAAAGCAAGAGCTCCCGAGTCAAAGAGAGAGACCCTGCCTCAAAGGCAGAGACTGATAGAGAAGGACTCTTGGCATATTCCTCTAGACTCCACAATCACACAGAACCATGTATTGATTGGCACATACATATGAGCGTACACTCACACAGATATGGACAAACGATAACTAATTAATTTTTAAATTATACGTGAGGAAACAAGAGTGGCTGTTAAGCTTATGAATCATCTTTTCCCCTAAGCAGTCACGGGACAAGTACAAATGATGATAGTGACATCCACATGTCAGACAGATGAGAGTTTCGGTTGGTGACTCCAGGCATCAGCAAGAATATGGACCAACAGCTTTAACACTGCAGGCAGGACAGCGGGTTTGAACAAGCACTTTGGAAGGTGATTTATTAGCATCCATGGAGCTTAGCATGAGTGCACCCACCACCCAGCAGCAGCACGTCTAGATTAAACACCCTCCCTCATTTGCTAGGCAGACCAGTTTAGCTCTCTTCTCTAACCCTCTCTGGGCCCTTCTAGAAAAGGCAAAGGAAACTCGTTTGTTAAATCCAAACTACATTGAGGTAGGTCACAGTATTTCTTATATAAACAGAAAAACAACTTCCCAGGAATTGTGTCATTGACTTATATGAGAAGTAATTGTGTCTTAAAATAGCATTGTAACAACCATTTTTTAACCAAACACAAACTTCATGGCAATAAAGGGGCCAGCAAGGTGACTCAGTGGGTAAAGGCACTGGCAATCAAATCTGATGACTTAAATTCAATTCCCGAGATCTCCTACAAGGTATGCTGCTGTGTATGTGTACACACACACACACACACACACACACACACACACACACACACACTAAAAGTGAAAAAAGTAAAATAAAAGCCATATTGTCATTACGATCAATAAATATGTAAGTCATCTTTGAGTTCTACTATGTTTACAAAAATGTTCCAAATCCTTAATAGGGTCTGCAAGATCCTCTCTCTTCAACCTCGTGCTGGCCCACTCTCCTGCAGCTCTCTTCATTCCTGCCTTAAGGAGCACCACCTGACTTCCAGTCCTGTAAACTCCAGCAAGGGCTTTCACTGTTCCCTCTGCTGAGCAGCCTTCTTCCCTCAGCCTTGGTCTTGCTAATTCTCCCTCCACTGGACAGCTCTCCCCTCAGCCTCTGTCTTGCTAACTCATCACCCACTTGCAAGTAGCATTTCCTGGCCAACCATACGTACTTGATGAATATTTTTTTTTTTTTTTGCCCAATGCAAACGAGTTGTCCTGTTTGCCTCCTTGACTTCAGGGGTTGAACATACTAGGATGATGTGCAAAAGCTAACCACGAACAAGTCACCACAAATACTCCCAAGGGGACTGGCAATGGGAAGGCAGAGCACAAGCTGCTATCAGGATGCCAGTAGGAACAGGCATGGGATCAATATTGTGTGCCACCTCTGAACAAATGTTCATCACCCAAGCGCATGAGATGAATGGGAGCGTGTGTGCTGCCAAGTCGAGAAAGGCACAGGGTGCTCCTTTTACAAGAGGAGTCCTTTGCTTAGCTCTGCAGCCAATAGCAAATGTGAAATATATATTTTTAAAAGATCCACAAGCAAAAAGACAAACCAGACATCATTTGGATCATCTTTAGGGACTTGGCTGCCAGGTGTTAACATGGCACGGTCGGGATGGCTGGGCAAGGTGCCTAGGAGGTTGAGACAGTCTCACACCTCTGAGACCAGCTCACCTTTGCATTCCTCGCTGACCACTTTGCCAAGAACAGAGCCCCGATGCTCAGGACAATGTCACAGTATGTGCTTGTCAGCCTGCTGCTCCTGGCAGACTGCAAAGGGCTTGAGCCAGAGAGCATTTGGGGCTGCTTCTTTGTGTTTCGCTCCTCTGCTCTTTAGAAGCCAGGATCTAAGAACCCAGCTGGGTTTACAGTGACAGGTAAAAGATAAGCCATTCCAGTGATCCAGACCCGTGTCCCCTGGGTGTCTGGGACAAGCTTCAGTGATCTGCATGTTTCACTGTGGTGTGTCAGGACTCCTCAAAGAAGGCTCCATGTAGCCTGGGCATCAAGGACTGACACCTCCAGAAATAACTGATTTGAGATGAGGCTAGTAATATGGAAATTTGGTACATGTGCCAGCAGACAAAATGTATGGTGTCTAGATTGGTCATTGTTCCTTCCTGAAAGTAGAAGCCTACTTGAATTACTTGATACTGTTTGTCAACTACACAGGGTCTAGAATCACCTAGAAGAAAATGCTGGAAAGGTCGTGGGGGAATTTTCTAGATAATGTTAACTGAGGTAGGAAGACCCACACTAAATGCAGACAACGTCATCTCATGAGCTCAGATCCTTGGCTGTATAAAAAGACACCAGCATTCACTACCTGCTTGCTGACAGCAAATGCAGTGTGACCATGGACCTGGTGTTCCCACCATCATGCCTTCCGCACATGATAGACTGTACACTGAACCAGGAGCCCAAACTAACCCTTCCTGACTCGGGTCACTTCTGTAGGCACTTTGTCACAGCGATGAGAAGAGTAACTAACGTACATCTCCTCCTGTGACCAGAACCATAAGATGTGGTAGAATGTTTGGAAGGCTTCCATCCTACAACAGGATGAGCATCCACCCTTAGATCCAGCACATTAGAAGAAATGGCATGCCCATTATGGTATACCCCAGCGTGGAATTGCAGCACATATTAGAAAGAGTGGGTCTGAGTCCCAGAGGACCAGCTGTAAAAATCAAGGACAGGTACCAGGAGTATCTCATTATTTGTTGTTTTTTTTTTCTATCAGATATTTTCTTTACTTACATGTCAGGTGATATCTCCTTTCCCAGTTTCCACTCCGAAAAAAAGAAAAAATAAAATAAAATAAAAACAAACAACAACAACAACAACAACAAAAATAAAACAAAACAAAACAAACCCTGTTCCCTGCCCCAAGCCCCCTGCTCGCCACACCACACTCTCCTGTTTACTGGCGGGTCCTGGCATTCCCCTACACTGGGGCATAGAATCTTCACAGGGCCAAGAGCTTTTCCTCCCATTGATAACTGACTAGGCCATCCTCTGCTACATATGCTGCTGGAGGCCTTACTCCCACCATGTGTACTCTTTGGTTGGTGGTTTAGTCCCTGGGAGCTCTGAGGGTACTAGTTAGTTCATATTGTTGTTCGTGCTAAGGGGCTGCAAACTCTTCAGCTCCTTGGGTCCTTTCTCTAGCTCCTTCATTGGTGACCCTGTACTCAGTTCAATGAATGGCTGTGAGCCTCTACTTCTGTATTAGTCGGGTACTGTCAGAGCCTCTCAGGAGACAGCTATATCAGACTCCTGTCATCTAGCACTTGCTGGCATCCACAATAGTGTCTGGATTTGATGATTGAATATGGGAAGGATTCCCAGGTAGAGCAGGCTCTGGGTTGTCCTTCCTTCAGTCTCTGCTCCATAGTTAGTCTCTGCAACTCCTTCCATGGGTATTTTGTTCCCCCTTTTAAGAAGGAACGAAGTATCCACACATTGGTCTTCCTTCTTCTTGAGTTTCTTGTTTGTGGATTGTACTTTGTGTATTCTGATCTTCTGGGCCAATATCCACTTATCAGAAAGTGTATACAATGTGTGTTCTTTTGTGATTGGGTTACTTCACTCAGGATGATATTCTCCAGATCCATCCATTTCCCTAAGAATTCATAAATTCATTGTTTTTAATAGTTTAATACTACTCCACATTTTCTGTATCCATTCCTCTGTTGAGGGACATCTGGGTTGTTTCCAGTTTCTGGTTATTATAAATGAAGCTGCTATGAACATAGTGGAGCATGTGTCCTTATTGCATGTTGAAGCATCTTCTGGGTATATGCCCAGGAGTGATATAGCTGGGTACTCTGGTAGTACTATGTCCAATTTCCAGAAGAACTGCCTAACTGATTTCCAGAGTGGTTGTACCAGCTTGCAATCCCACCAGCAATGAAGTAGTGCTCCTCTTCCTCCACAGCCTCTACACCATCTGCTGTCACCTGAGTTTTTTATCCTAGCTATTTTGATTGGTGTGAGGTGGAATCTCAGGGTTGTTTTGAATTGTATTTCCTTGATGACTAAGGATGTTGACCATTTCTTTAGCTGCTTCTCAGCCATTCAGTATTTCTCAGTTGAGAATTCTTTGTTTAGGTCTGTACCCCATTTTTTAATAGGGTTATTTGATTCTCTGGAGTCTAACTTCTTGAGTTCTTTGTATATATTGGATACTAGCCCTCTATCAGATATAGGATTGGTAAAGGTCTTTTCCCAATTTTTTTGGTTGCCATTTTGTCCTATTGACAGTGTCTTTTGCCTTACAGAAACTTTGTAATTTTATGAGTTCCAATTTGCTAATTCTTAATCTTAGAGCATAAACTATTGGTGTTCTGTTCAGGAAATTTTCCCCTGTGTCCATGTGCTCGAGGCTCTTCCCTACTTTCTTTTCTATTAGTTTCAGTGTATCTGGTTTTATGTGAAGATCTTTGATCTACTTGGACTTGAGCTTTGTACAAGGAGATAGGAATGGATCGATTTGCATTCTTCTACATGTTAATCGCCAGTTGAGCCAACACTATTTGTTGAAAATGCTATCTTTTTTCCACTGGATTGTTTTAGTTGCTCTGTCAAAGATCAAGTGACCATAGGTGTGTGGATTCATTTCTGGGTCTTCAATTCTGTTCCATTGATCTACCTACCTGTCACCATACCAATACCATGCAGTTTTTATTACAATTACTCTATAATACAGCTTAAGGTCCAGGATGGTGATTCCACCAGAGGTTCTTTTATTGTTGAGAATAGTTTTCACTTTCCTGGGTTTTTTGTTATTCCAGATGAATTTGCAAATTGCTCTTTCTAAATCTGTGAAGAATTGAGTTGGAATTTTGATGGGGATTGCATTGAATCTGTAGGTTGCTTTCAGCAAGATGGCCATTATTACTATATTAATCCTGCCAATCCACAAGCATGGGAAATCTTTCCATCTTCTGAGATCTTCTTCAATTTCCTTCTTCAGAGACTTGAAGTTCTTGTCAAACAGATCTTTTACTTGCTTAGTTAGAATCACACCAAGGTATTTAATGTTATTTGTGATTATTGAGAAGTATGTTGTTTCCCTAATTTCTTTCTCAGCCTGTTTATCCTTTGTGTAGAGGAAGGCCACTGATTTGCTT